>NC_081407.1:754319250-754644250 GCF_030272615.1 Cryptomeria japonica | reverse complement strand
AATGATCTGGAGACCTTATCTGGAGTGTGAGCCCTAGGAGGATGATTTGGAGGCCTTGTCGTATGTATTCATGACCTGATAGGGGATAGAGATGAAGGAGGAGAGGAGGTTGAGGACCGATAGTTGTTAGATGAGGTAGAGGAGATGGTGGAGATGGAGGAGGAGGGGGGGATGGTGGAGGTGGTGTAGGTGGTGGAGGAGGTGGTTTAGGCTTTTGGGTCCAGTGGAGAGGGAGAGGCGGATTGCCACTATGGATATCATAGGGACCATTGATGCTAGGGGGAGTCAGATTAGGTGGCCGAGGTATGGAGAGGGAGATACTGATGGATAGAGAGAAGAGAGCCACTGGAGAGGGAGATACAAGTGAGGCACCTATGGATATAGGGGAGGGATTGGGTGGAGATATTTGGGAGCGGCTGATTATACATTTGCAGTCTTGACTGATAGCAGCTGAGACATAGGTGGAAGATTTGGAGGCAGAGGTTGCAGCTAGAGATGTGGAGCTATTTGCACGGGAATCAAAGCTGACTATAGTGCTGTAGGGGAGGAATAGTGTGGTGGAGAGATTAGCGGAGCTGCAGGAGAGAGTCTGGATTGGAGTAGGAGCACAGGGTCCTACGAGGGAGGTGATGAGACAGTTTGGATGGGCACAGGCTGAGATAGAGTATTGGCAGGGATTATATGAGCAGGTGGTGCCAGTTAGTCAGTAAGCACTGAGCTATTCCCAGATGTGGTAGACCAGTTCATAGCGATCTCAGAGGATGCAAAGTAGTGGGGGAATGAAGGGTCCTCTACAAAGAGACATATCAGGGGATGTAGGAGCTAGTGGGGGTTTGATGGGTCCTCCACAGATAGACAAATCAGGTGGTGCAGGGACTAGTGGGGGAGAAGGTGGTGATAGTAGTGCAACATTTGGTCAGAGTGGTATTTGAGAGAGCATTTTTGCATATTTTGATATTGTTATTTTTGGACTGTACCTTGGATGGCTCTTGGTAGCCGATGTTTTGGACTTCATTGTACTCTGATACATGAGATGATATATATATATGAGGAGATCCCATTTTTGGTTATGATATGCATTTTTGATATGTATGGATGTTATGCAGGATGATGATTTATGAGTTTATGCTTAGATGGATACGTGTATATGTATGCATTTATGAGATGATTCCTATATGTTGTTTACATGCATGCTTTATGATGATTTATGATGGTGGATACTAACATGAATGTAGGTTTATATATGCATGATTTGTTTGATGTATTGTTTGATGTATGTAATGTCATGATGATGATGTATGCATAATGATACAATGATATAGATGGGATAGATAGTATCTTGTACTTTATATTGATACAAGGATGAGATAATGATATGCAATGATGTGAATATAATTCTTTGAATGAATGATTTATTTATGAATATGCATCTATATGGGTTAAAATGAATGTATCATGGATAAACAAATGTAAAGTACAAATGTTTTAAATGATGATTTCTAAATGAATGCATATGTTTATAATGTATGAACCAATGTTTGAAACAAATGGTTTTGATGATTCTAAATGCCTAAATATGATGAAGTAAAATGATAATGTGATGATTAATGTAACTCATGATTAATAACTGCACCTTAATGCAATTAAAAAGGGATAATGAATACAATCTAAATGAATTCTAAGTGAAATAAAATGAGTATAATAAGACACTAAAATGGATGAATGAATGCACTTTTTAACTAATGGATAGATAAATGAATGTTTAGTAATGGCTAATTATGATAGTACATGCAAATAAGGACAATTAATTACGTCGAGTGAATCTAAATGTCATGTGTGGAATAATGAAATGATGTAATGATACTAATGCAAGTAAGTGAAACTAAATGATATTAAATGCACACTAATAAATGGGTAAAGATTAATGCAATAATGATATGATGATATTAATGCAAGTAAATGCAACTAAATGATATGCAATGCACATTAATGAATGGCTAACGATTAATGTCAATGCAACTAAATATAATGAAATGATGATGTGATTATGATAGATGAATGCAAGGTTGTCTGAACTTTACATAATGCATGGATGATGTATCAGAGGACTCTGTCGTGATTGTATCCAAGACCAGCCCAATTTTCACATAATGGCTAACATTAACTTTGTTCATATTTGCATAAAAAATCATGTATATGAATGAGTAAATGGATGGGTGATATGCAACGGAATGCAATATATTAACATATGAGATGAAATGACGATCCATAGTGCTCCATTTTCATCATTGAGCTTTAAAAATGTTGGAAGAGAATACAAGCATCTTGACATAATGATCAAGATGACCTGAGTATTCCTTACATGGATTTTGATATAGCAAGTTAATACAAACAACTTGACATAATGGGTCAAGTTGACCAGAGTATTACTTGATAATACAAAATGTGATGATGTTTATTGGGTTGAAGGTTTGAAATATAATTTGTTGAGTGTAGCACAACTAAACAACACAGGTTACCAAGTAGAATTTCAGAAAGGAATTGTCAAAGTTCATGACAAGCATGGAAAGTTAGCAACTACCAAGACTCAAACAAAAGGTAACACATTTCACCTTGACTCAACTCAGAACAAGTGTCTTTATGCAAAGATAGATGATACTTGGTTATGGCATAAAAGGTTTTGTCATGTAAATTTTGATAATCTGATCAAAATAAGTAAGAAGGACCGAGTAAGAGGTCTATCAAGTTTAGAGAAACCTAAGAATGCTAAATGCAGAGGATGCCAGATGGGTAAGATGACAAGATCAAGCTTTACAAGTAAGTCCTACACTTCTAAGGGATTTTAGATCTTGTGCATACTGATCTTTGTGGTCCTATGAAAGTTCAAAGTTATTATGGTGATAAATATTTCATATTATTTGTGGATGATTATTCAAGGATGATGTCAGTTATGTTTTTAAAAGAAAAATCAGAAGCTTTTCAAATGTTTAAATGGTACAAGGCAAGAGTTGAAAATGAAACAGGAAGACAACTAAAATGTCTTAGATCTGATAGAGGAGGAGAGTTCACCTCTGATGAATTTAACTTATTCTACAATGATCATGGTAAAAAAAGACAAGTCTTTGCACTGAGAACTCCACAGCAAAATGGGATAGCTGAGAGAAGAAACAGATCTATTGTGGATTGTGCCAAAAATCTGATGATTGAAAAGAAAGTGCCACAAAATAATTGGAGAGAAGCAATAAGCACTGCTGTTTACACCCTGAACCGAGTACAACTGAAGAAAGGAACTTTGAAGACACCATATGAAATCTGGTATGACAAGAAATCTAATGTAAGTTATTTTAAAATCTTTAGAAGTAGATGCTATGTACACAAAGATGACAGAAATGGAAAGTTTGATTAGAAAAGTGAAGAAGGAACATTTCTAGGTTATTCTTCTAGAAGCAAAGCATTTAAATGTCTGATCAAATCATCTAACAAAATAGTAGAAAGTGCAAATGTGAAAATTGATGAATTTGTAGAAAGAAATGATGAAGGAAATTCCAAGGAACCAAAAGATTATGAAGAATTTGTCTATGTTCAACTGACAAGTCCTACCGAGAGAGTTACTAAAGAAAATAAAGAGGATATCTAGTTATCGAGTGATGAAAAAGATCATACTGAGCCTACCGAGCCTATATTAGCCAAATATGTTAGAAGGAACCATGCATCAAGTCAAATTATAGGAGATAAGGATGATCTAGTGATGACAAGGAACAAACTGAGACATAACACATGTCTGATATCTAAATTTGAACCGAGAATAGTAAAAGAGGAATTTAATAGTGAAGATTACGTAAATTCTATGATAGAAGAGATTGATCAAATCAAGAAGAATGACACATGGACACTGGTCCCATGATCGAAGGACAAAAATGTAATCGATACAAAGTAGATTTTCATAAACATGCTAAATGAAAAAGGTGAGGTCATTCAAAATAAAGAAAGACTAGTTTGCAAAGGATATGCTCAAGAAGAAGGAATAGATTATGGAGAGACCTTTGCACATGTGGCTAGACTTGAAGGAGTAAGAACATTGTTGGCATATGCTGCTTTCAAAATTTTCAAAGTATATCAAATGGATGTCAAATCTACATTTCTGAATGGTATATAGAAGAAGAAGTTTATATTGAACAACCTAAAGGATTTGTTGAAGACAAGAATAAAGATCAGGTATGTAAATTGAACAAAGCTTTATATGGTCTGAAACAAGCACCCAGAGCATGGTATGAGAGATTGCACTCTTACTTAATCAAGATTGGTTTTATAAGAACAAGTGAAAACAACAATATGTACATGAAGAATGATGAAGACAATGGAATACTAATCTCAACCATATTTGTTGATGACATTATATTTTGTGGAAATGATTCTCTATGCAATAACTTTGGTAATGAAATGTGCAAAGAATTTGAGATGTCACTAATCAGTGAGATAATGTATTTTATAGGTTTACAGATACTGCAAATGAAAGATGAGATTTTTGTTACTCAATCCAAGTACATAAAGGAAATCTTGAAGAAATTTGGAATGGAGGATTCAAAACCAGTAAGTACTCCTATGACCACCAACTATAAACTATCAAAGAATGATGAATCTGCATTTGTTGATGAGACACTTTACTGATCCAGGATTGGAAAGTTACAATATGTTGTGCACAGTAGACCAGATATAGCACATGCAATAGGTATTGTTGCAAGATTCTCTGCAGATCCCAAAGAAACCCATATGACAGCAATCAAGAGAATTTTCAAATACTTGAGAGGCACTGAAGATTATGGCTTAGTATATGAAAAGAGATGATTTTGATTTAAAAGTGTATACTGATGCTGATTGGGTAGGCAACATTGATGATAGGAAAAGAACAAGTGGAGGAGCTTTCTTTTTAGGAGAAAGACTAGTGAGTTGGCTTAGCAAGAAACAAGGATGTGTTTCACAATTAACAGCAGAAGCTGAATATGTTGTTGTAGCATTGAATTGCACTAATATAGCATGGATACAACAACTATTGGAAGGTATAAATGAAAAGGTTACTGAGCCAGTAACTATACTCTATGATAATACGAGTGCCATTAACATTTCAAAGAATCCGGTAATGCACTCTAAGATAAAACATATTTCTATCAAATATCATTATCTCAGAGAAGAAGTTCAAGAAAAGAAAGTTGTGTTGTAGTCTGTTATCACAAAGGAGAAAATTGTAGACATCTTCACAAAGCCACTACCAAGAGACACTATTGAGTATCTCCACAACAAGTTAGGGGTCCTACCCCTATCTTCTACTCATTGACAGAGTTTGGTGAAAGTATCAATTCAATGAATCTACAGAATATTATGTGTGGATTGATGTTGATTTATGCACTTTAGGAAGTTTTCTAAAGGTGTTCAGGAATGTGAACAGGATACAGGAAATAGTATTGAAGGAAGGCTTGCTCTGATCGAGTTTTAGATGTTACATTTGCATGTGTAACTTAAAAAAAGCAAGCACTTCACAACAAAAGATTTCATTATTTAGTTCTTTTACTTTTTGGCATTGTTGTCAAAGGGAAAGAAGACTAAAAAGTAGACTAAATGGTAAAGCCCCAATTGTAGAAGATAACAGAAGACTAATGACAGGGGGAGAAGTTTATTGAAAAAGGGAGAAGACTTCAGAAGAAGAAAACAACTCAAGGATAATAGGAGAAACCGCCATGGCAATTTGAATCCAAAATCAATTTGAATATCTTGTTGGTATTACCATTTAAAAGTTGGTATTGCCATCAATGCCAAAGGGGGAGATTGTTGGATTTTCAATAGAAGGAGATTGTTGATATTCATTAAGGATATTGAGAAGGTTGTTGAAGATTATTGATATAACTGAAGAAGGATGATAACTATCTTTATAACATTATTTTGTCATTGATGTCATGAAATTGATATTTTGATTCAGTATGATGTTGCCATATCTTGAGAAGATTGATTTGAAGAGAATTAAGATTTCGGTAAAAGACACAGAAAGAATGTGATGAATAAGGGGAGAAATAAGTTATTCAATGGGCAACTATTACCGAGTTAGACAATCATGAGATCATGATGTTTAGATTGTTTTGATATCCTACATATGTTGTTAATTGTAAGGTTAATACTATACTATGTCACCAAGCAAATGACCTAGTCGGTAAACCCTAAGGAACCTAGTCGGTAAACCCTAAGGTTATCGATATCAATTAATAAAGGCGGAATGTCTATTGAGTGCAGTTTAGTATTTACCAAGTTACAACCAAGCAGTAACGGAATGCATTGGATGATTAAAAGCATTATTTAATGAAAGAAGCTAATTAGCTAGAGTTGATTAAATGATTGTTATGATGTGCAAGAAATTTGTTAAGGATCTACGACTTTGAAAATTCAGGAGCTAGATCTATAGCATAGATTGAACCGCTTAACCTAGCACAAGTTCCAAGAATGGAATGCAAGTTCTTAGGCGAAGTAAAACATTTTTCAAATCAAAGGATACATTGAACCTAGTCAAGATTGAAGATCTGATGGCTATGATTAATCATGGGAAATGTGATCAAGGAGATTCAGCAGTTAGCAAATTGTTTATAAATAAGAAATTATTGATGAACAATGCAATGCGGGCAAGTGTAAGCATAGGGATGCTGCATAGTGATTACCGAGCACAAAAGCTTGAAGACCTATTTGAATAATAGAGTAAGGAGCCCAACAAAGGGATAAGATAAGTCCTATGACTAGATAGTATTGAGCAAATAAGAATCTACTTTAGCATTTTAGATGTGAAGTTGCAAATATATTCTTATTACTGTTATTTTGTAAAGTGACAGAAAATCTCTTAACCGAGTGGACCTAACAGTCTTATTTGTAAAACCTCTAGCAAGGTAACATTCTAGTTGAGTGTTTGAAATCCTTTGACAAGGTCACTTCTAACAAAGTGAAGATCCTAATAGATCTGAGGGAAATCGCTTAACCGGATCACATCTAGCAATGTGTTTGTAATCTTTAACAAGATTTACTTTTAACCGAGCATACTCTAGAAGAGTATATTTCTTAGTGGGTCCGAAATCCCACAGTGGTTTTTCCCTATTTGGGTTTCCACGTTAAATCTGGTGTTCTATGTGATATGATGATTATGTGTTTATGAGTTAGCAAATTTAGCAGTTTTTAGTTATATTGCTGAAGTATAAGTTACCGAGGTTGAATCTATTGATTTCATGGAAGATTAAGTTTGTATGATTCACCCCCCCTCGCTCTCATCTTGTTAGCTATTGGCATCAGTACTTAACATTAGCATGTGTGTATCTTTGAATTTGTCTTGGGAGGATGTTTTATGGTGTATTTAGGTCCCTTCTTTCTCTTGGAGTAGATTGTATTGATTATTTTTTTGGGGGGTGTCTTATGTTGTGCAATAATGTTCATTCTATTTTGATCAACCCTTAGTTAGGATTTTGATGTTCTATCTCATTATCAAGGAGTGCAAATGGATGAGTTGTGTAGTGGAGTGTGTTTGAATTGATGATAAGTGTATCTGAATGATATGCAAGTAGATTTGAGTTTTTGAGTTTGCAAAACTTATATTGTAAAGAGCTTTGAAAGTGATATACTCAGGAAGACTGTGTGCATAGATAGAGTTTGTGTTCAAAGATTTTTATCGTGATATTGGATACTTGATTCTATTATTCAAGGATAATTTCATGTTCATTAGATCTTTCTCATATAAATTCTAATATTAATATAATACTTATAGATGAGATTGGGTCAAGATTTTTTGCATGAAGATTGTGTCAAGATTGATGCAAAAAATCTTGACATAATCTAATCCAGAAGCACCATAGTAATTCATTCTAGATTGTGGAAGTTTGATATCATTAATTATAATATTTTTTCTATTTCTGAATGATGCTGAGTCTTCTAGTAGCATTTTTGTATCTTACCCTAAAGTAGTGAGCCTCAGTTGAGAAAGTCTATATTTTGTATCTTGTTTAAGGTTGTGCACCTTAGCTCTGCAAGTACACTAGGTATTTTTTCTCCTTGGCAGTGAGCCTAAAAATTTGTAATAATTTTTATTCATATTGTGAGTTATATTCTCATTGTGGTTTCTCTCAATTTGGTTTTTTCACATAAAATATAGTATTAATATGTTGATGGTTAGTAATTTTTATAGTAGTATTTTATATAGTTGAATGTTATTTATAATTAATTTGGTTTGAAGTTCTAGACTGGTTCACCTTACCTCCCAATCCTACCTTGGTTTCATCACTATAATCCATGTTTTCTTATAGAGCCAATTTTTTTTTAGGTACATTAATAGTTTTGTCTTTAAGTTTTTCAATAGTTTTTAGATATATAACCCATTGGTAGATGATCCCCATGTGTTACTAGTTGTATCAATTGGTCGGATTATATTTCTTTGGTCCCAAGACAACTTGGTTGATCATTAGATTGTGGGTTTATGTTATGAATTTATTGTATTATCTTTTGGGTGGCCAACCTACATGTTTAGGTCACGGGTTGGTATATATTTGATGTAAGTTCTCTTTTTAGATCATGGGTTATGGGTTATGTGATTATTTGTGTGCGAATAATCTTGTAATCATATGCAGAGGTTTTGGTCGATCATAGATGATCAAATCAGGTTTGTAAGAGAGGATTTGGTCCTCTAGTACTAAGCTTAAGTGAAACTATACTCAGGCATAGGAGATGTTATTCTTGTAGTTCACTCCTCTTTGTGGATTGTAGTCTAGATTTCTTTTGTAGTTGGTGAGGATCCTTTTGTGATGAGCAGTGCACTCTAGGATGTTGGCCTTCTTGCATGTACAGGACCCTCATTTTGTAATCGCATACTCACTGCATAAGTATTATCTAACTATTGGTAGGCTTACCACTGTGGTTTTTCCCTTTACCAGGTTTCCCACATACAAATCTATGTGTTGTCTTTTGTGGATGGTTGGTTAAAATTTTGTGGTTTATATTTGTCCTTAATTTCTATATCTACTATTTAGGTATTTGGTTTATGTATTCCAGTAATAAGGTTTTAATGCTTTAAATTCTATAATTTGTTGACAACTAATTTAACTTGCCCCCCTCTAAGTTGTCCTCCAATTATCTGATTTGTCTAACAATTGGTATCAGAGCCTAGTCCTCTCTATAGAAGCTTAACGGCTTGGGGAAGATCATATGGCATTGAATAGTTCAAGCTCATCAAGCTCATTGAAGAGATGTCTTGGGAAGAAGATTTGGGAGATCACTGAGAAAGGAGTTACACCATATAATCCGGCATCTGACAATCCTCCTCTAGAAAACTTGGATAAGGATCTTGAGAATGATTGTAGAGCTAGAGAAACCCTTTTGTGTGCACTTTCAGATCACCAAATAATGGGATTAATTGACAAATTATCTGCAAAGGATATATGGGATAAGTTGGAGACTCTGAATGAAGGTGATCCTACTGTTAAAATTTCTAAACTTGATGATTACTGGGTAAGATATGAGAACCTAAAAATGGAAGAAGATGAAAGAATTACTACTTTTAAGAGCAAATTATCATGGGAATTCAATGTTGTAGTGGACCTATGAGAAAAGATGAAATTGTTTCAAAAGTATTAAGAGCTTTGCCACTGGCTTATAAGATGAAGGCTACTACAATTAATGAGATAAGAAAAATGGCCAATACTTCTGTTAATAGAGACATTCTGGTTGGAAAATTATCTTCTCTTGAGCTTGAGGAATTTGGACCTTTTGGAGCTTCAAAATCTGAACCTGCTTTTCATGTATCTACATCATCAACTGGCAAGAGTCTTTGGAAAGTTCTATGTGTAAAGAAACTTGAGGATATGAAGAAAGAAGATGAAGAATTTGAGCAACTTGAAGCCTTATTTGCTAGAAGAGTACCTAAAGGATTGGAAGGAAGTAAGTATGAAGGAAAATCACCTTTTAAATGTTTTGCATGTAATAGGATGGGTCATTTTTCATCTAGATATCCTAAAAGGAATTCATGATTTGAAGAAAGAGCTAGAAGATCTTTTAAGATCTAATTATGAATATCAGAACAAGCATAAGTACAAGAGAAACAAAGACAAATCATGCTACTATGCTGATGAGGAAGGCATGACTAGTTCAGATGATGAACCAACACAAGATTCAGCTAGTGGATCTAATAATGGAAAGGAATGGGTATTCTTGGCTATCAAGGAAGATGACCTTGTTAGGACCCAAAGGCAACTTAGAGGGGGGGTGAATTAGTTGTTTATTAATTTGAACCCAAATATAACTTAATCAAACTTGATACTTAATACCGATAAACCAAACTTAATGCCCATTGACAAATTAGCAGTTAATATTAATACCGATGAAACTCAATGCATAAAACAAAAAGAGAAACACATAACACATATATTTGTATGTGGAAACCCTGTAAGGAGAAAAACCACGGTGGGAAACCTTAATCACAACTAGATGATACTACTGTAGATACTATGTGTATGCCAACCACCTAGAGCTTACTGCTCAATCAAAAAATAGGAGTCACACTGAGTACAATTGGATGGTTAAATCCAATGATAATGTACTGCTCAAAGTAGCATCTTCAATGCTTGATTCAGTACTATTTAAGCTTTGATAATCACCTTCAAACCTTCCTTGAACCTTCTTTATGGTCTGCTCATATGATCTTCAAAATTCTCACATACAATGTTACAAGACCATATACCATATACTGTTACATTCCTATTACATTATCTCATAAATGAGATATTACATATATACCAAAACCTAAGACCAAATGTGTAGGTTGACTCACTAGGAATATCACAATTAAATCAATTACAAATAAGTCAAGATGTGATGTATCATGTGGGCTCAATACATTTACAACAATGTCCAATCAATTAATCATCTCCATAACATGTCATGCTGATCTGGAATAGATGATGCATGTTGTTTCATAACCTAGACCAATTTGCCAGTAATAGAAAATATGTCAACCTGATTAGATCAATAACCAAAATGCCAAAACCAAGTATCCAAACCATGTTTTTGACATAACCAAGTGATCACCAGATGATAAAAAGTCATCCTTAGTGTCGATGAACAATATAACCTACGGATGAACAATATGCCAGTGACTGTGCATAAGTCACTAAACATGCCGGTGAACATAATGTGCTGGTTGAACATAAGCATAGATCTCTAGAAGGATAAGTGTTGACATCAATGACAAAAATAATGCAACACATCCATAATACCAATAATCTCCCCCTTTGGCATTGATGACAACACTAGATGAAAAAACATCTAAATGCCAAAAATAGAATGCCAAAAACCAAAATCCAACAATCTCCAAAATATATCAATACCAAAAATTAAAACCAAAATGTAGAGAGTATATATCTCTCCCCCAATGAATAATTTCTCCCCCTAGGATAATGTTTCCTAAATACAAAGTTTTTCCATAGATATCTCTCTCCCTTTGACATCACATGCTGAAGCAATACAAATACCAGAACATACAACCAATTCATATAACCCATTTTTATAACCAATTACTCCCCCTTAGAAGTAGCTCTCCTCCATCAAAGCCAAAAAAAGGTTTATCTATTAATTTCTACTGGTTTGATGCTAATCATCAACTGTGTAAGTCTCTACTGGTGAGGTATTACCCCAAGATTCTCTCTGAGATATTCAAGGGTTTCCTTAGGCAAAGGCTTAGTAAAGATATCTCCAATCTTCTCTTTAGTGTTCACATAAATCAATCTTACTTCTTTTGCTTCGACATTCTCTTTTAGAAAATTATGTTTGATAGAAACATGTTTAATCTTAGAGTGAAATAATAGATTCTTGATATATCAATTGCTGCTGAATTATCACAATAAATGATTATAGGTTCTTTGCATTTTACCTTTATATCCTTCAACATTTTCTTAATCCATAATACATGAGTACAATTAGTTGTTGTTGTAACATATTTTGATTCTGTTGTTGATAATGATGTACAACTTTGTTTCTTGCTCAACCATGAAATCAATCTACTGCCAAAAAAGAATGCTCCACTAGTGGTGCTCTTTTTTTCATCAATAGCTCCTACCCAATTTGCATTGGTGTATGCACATAAATCAAAATTTTCATCTTTAGGATACCATAAACCAAGATTTGTTGTGCCTTGTAGATACTGAAAAATCCTTTTCATTGTTGATTCATGCTTTTATTTAGGATTACTCTTGAATATTGAAACAATACATATTGCATTCATTATATCAGGTCTCGTTTGTATTAAATAAAGTAAACCTCCAATCATTTATTTGTATCTTGTTAGATTAATAGGAGTTGAATCATCCTTCAATGTCAATTTATCAGTTGTAGTCATAGGAGTACTTACTAATTTAGAGTTTTCCATACCAAATTTATTCAGTAGTTCCTTCAAGTATTTTGTTTGACATATGAATATACCTTTATCAGTCTGTGAAATCTGTAATCCTAAAAAGAATTTTATCTCCCCAATCATAGACATTTCAAATTCTTCCTGCATCTTATTAGCAAAGTCTTTACATAATCCATCTTCTCCTCCAAAAATGATATCATCAACAAAAACTTCAATAACTAAGATGTCATCATAGTCACTTTGTAATATAAGTTGCTATCAACATTACCTTTAGTGTCACCAAGCTTCAAAAGATATTTGTCCAATCTAGCATACTAAGCTCGAGGAGCTTGCTTTAATCCATACAAAGCTTTCCTTAATCTGCATACCATATCTTCATTATTTGTCAATAAAAATTCATTAGGTTGTTCAATGTAAAATTCCTCTTCAAGATCACCATTTAGAAATGCACATTTTACATCCATCTGATATACTTTATAGTTCTTATGTGCTGCAAATGCAAGAAATAATCTGACTACTTCAATTCTAGCTATCAGTGCAAAGTTTTCATTATAATCAACTCCCTCTTTCTATGAATATCCTTTACACACTAATCTTGCTTTGTTTCTGATTACCTTACCATCTTCATTAAGTTTATTTCTAAATGCACATTTAGTTCCAATTACATTTTTGTCTTTAGGCCGAGGAACCAATTTCCAAGTATTATTCTTTTCAATTTGTTCTAATTCATCTTCCATTGCTTTAATCTAGTGTTTATCTTCACATGCCCCAATAACAGATGCTGGTTCAATTTGAGAAATTAAACATACCTCTTCATTTTCCAGTCTTCCTCTTGTCATAACACCTTGATACTTATTCCCAATTATTTGACTTTCAGAGTGATTCAATCTTACATACCTGGGTTTGTTCACTTGCAGTTGTTCTTCAGTCACTGTGGAATTCTCTGATGATGCCAGTGTGACTAGATCCACATTTTGTACTGGTGCACTCTATATTGGTTCATTTATGATCATCTCAACTTCCGGTTCAAAATCTACAGACCTTGAATTTCCTCTAAATTGTTCATCTATCTTCACATTAGCACTCTCAATGATCTTCTGCAATCTTTTATTAAAACATCTATATTCCTTTCTCTTAGATGAATAACCAAGAAATATTCCTTCATCACTTCTAGGATCAAATTTTCCAACATACTCATCTCTCCTAATATAACATTTTCTTCCAAATATTTTGAAGTATTTAAGAGTAGGAGTATTACCAAACTATAGTTCATAAGGGGTCTTACTGGTTTCACCTTTGATGTGAACTCTATTGAAAGTGTAAACTATTGTATTCACTTCTTCTCTCCAATACACATGAGGTAGATTTTCTTCCAATATCATGCTTCTAGCTGCATCCAGAATAGTTTTGTTCTTTCTTCCCATAATTCTATTCTGCAGAGGTATCCGAGGTGCTGATAGTTGTATTTTGATTCCATTCACTTCACAAAATGTATTAAACTCCTTAGATGTAAATTCTCCTTCTTGATCTGATCTTAAACATTTGATTTTCTTAGCAGTTTCATTCTCTACCATTGCCTTGAATAACTTGAATTGTCCAAAAGCTTCTAATTTTTCCCTCAGAAAACTAACCCAACACATTCTATAACAATTATCAATAATTAGCATAAAGTATCTCTCCCTGTAGACTTCTTGTTCTTGTCGGACCACACAAGTCAGTATCAATTAAATCAAGAACATTATTGGATTTCTCAAAAATACTCTTAAAAGTTGTTCTAACTTGCTTTCCCATTTGACATTCCTTACATACCGGGCTATGAGGTTTTACAATCCTAGGTAAATCCCTTACTGCCTTAGTTGAACTAATCTTTACAATGCAATCAAAATTTACATGACAAAGTCTCTTATGCCATAACCAGCTTTCATCAATATGTGCAATCAAGCATGTCTTTTCACTATTATTCAAATGAAAGATATTACCTCTAGTCTAATTACCGGTTGCAATCTCCAAACCTGTTCTATTCATGATTTTGAATTTACCATTCTTAAATTGTAACTAAAATCCCTTTTCAACTAATTGACCAACACTCAAAAGATTATGCTTCAAACCTTCAACATAATAAACATTGTAAGTAGTGTGCTTACCATCAAAAGATATAGTGCCTTTTCCTTTGATCAAACAAGCTTTATCATCCCCAAATATTACTAGACCTCCACTATATTCCTAAAAATATAAGAATTTTCTTTTATCACTAGTCATATGATGTGAACATCCAGAATCTATAATCCATTCATCTTTTTCTTCAATTTTAGCTGTTGGGGCCTGCTCTACTGGTCGAACAGTAGGTGTCGGTTGATCTTCTTTTATTTCAACAAAATCCCATCCTTTATCTATCGGTTCTTCATCAAAATCATCGGTAACTCCTTCATCAACATAGTAACATGATTTGTCTCTGTTCTTCTTAAATTTGTATCTCTCATATTCAAGGTTAGGCTTATATGTCCTTTTAGCTTCTTCTCTCAATCTTGCATGTCTATCAGGACATCTAGATGTCATATGACCAACTGTATTGCAGTTAAAACATTTAAATGGTTCTTTACCTTCATACTTACTTCCAATAGGACTTTTATGCATTTTCCTTGCAAATAGTGCTTCAAGTTCTTCTAGTTCTTCATTTTCCCTCCTGATATCTTCAAGTTATTTTGCATAAAGTGATTTCCAATTAGATTTGTTAGATGATGATGATGCTCTAGATGATGATGCTTTGAAGGCTAAGTCTGTCTTAATTGTAGCAAAAGGACCAAATTACTCAAGCTCAAATGCTGAAAGTTTTCCAACCAAGGTATCTCTAAATACTGATGTATTAGGCATTGTTCTCAACTCATTAATAGCCATTACTTTCATTTTATATGCTGGTGGAAAATATCTTAGAACTTTAGAAATAATTTCATCTTTACTTAAGGATCCTCCACAACATTGTATTCCCAAAACAATTTCATTAACCCTTTCCATAAAAGCAAAAATTGTTTCATCTTCTTCCATTTTCAGATTTTCATACATAACCCGCAAGCATTCTAGTTTTGTAATTTTAATAGTGGTATCTCCTTCATTCAATGTCTCTAATTTATCCCAAATAGATTTAGTAGTAGATAGGTCTAATAATCCCTTGATTTGTTGATCTGATAATGCGCTCAAAAGTGCTTCTCTTGCTTCGCAATCATTCTCTTGATCTTTACCCAATGTTGGTAGATTAGGTTGATTCGGTGTAGGACCAACATAGCCATTCTTTGTAACATCCCATATGTCTCTTCCAATACAATTGAAATGTGTCTCCATTCTGATCTTTCATATTCCATAGTTAGTTCCATCAAGTTTTGGATTGTCCTTCCTGAAAAAGTTTGTTTCCATAGAATCTTCTCAAGCAGTTAGACTTCTACAAAAATAGAACTTAGCTCTGATACCAATTGTTAGGACCCGAAGGCAAATAAGAGGGGGGGTGAATCATTTTTTTATTAATTTCAACCCAAAATATAGCTTAATCAAACTTGATACTTAATAAAACTTAATGTCGGTTGACATATTAGTAGTTAATATTAATACTAGTAAGTAAACCCTGTAAAGGGAAAAACCACAGTGGGAAACCTTACCCACAATCAAATGATACTACTGTAGATACTATGTGTATACAAATGGGGTCTGCACATGCAGAAAGGTCAACTACTTAGAGCTCACTGCTCAATCACAAAATAGGAGTCACACTGACTATAATTGGATGGTTAAATCCAATGATAATGTACTGCTCAAAGTAGCATCTCCAATGTTGGATTCAGTACGAGTTAAGCTCTAATAATCGCCTTCAAACCTTCCTTGAACATTCTATATGGTCTTCTCATACGATCTTCAATATTTAGACATACCATGTTACAAGACCATATACCATATACCACTACATTCCTATTACATTATCTCATAAATGAGATATTACATATATACCAAAACCTAAGACCAAATGTGTAGGTTGAATCACTAGGAATATTAAAATTAAATCAATTAAAAATAAGGCAAGATGTGATGTATCACGTTGGCTCAACATATTTACAACAATGTCCAATCAATTAATCACCTCCATAATGTGTCGTGCTTATCTAGAATAGGTGATGCATGTCAGTTCATAACCTAGACCAATTTGCCGGTAACAACAAATATGTCAACCCAATTAGATCAATAACCAATATACCAACACCAAGTATCCAAACCATGTCTTTGACATAACCAAGTGATCTCCAAATGATAACAAGTCATCCTTAGTGTCGATGAACAATATAACCTGCTGGTGAACAATATGTCAGTAACTCTGCATAAGTCACTGAACATGCTGGTGAACATAATGTGTCAGTTCAACATAACCATAGATCTCCAGAAGGATAAGTGCTGATATAAATGACAAAAATAATGCAACAAATCCATAATACCAACAGATCTGGTACCCGAAGAGAAGGCCCTTGCTGCTAAAGTTGAAGACAAGGATGAATGGGTGATAGACAATGGATGTTCACATCATATGACTAGGGATAAAGGGAAGTTTCAATATTTGCAAGAATTTGATGGTGGTCTTGTTAGATTTGGAGATGACAAAGCATGCATGATCAAGGGAAGAGGAACTATATCATTGGATGGTAAGCATAATACTGATAATTTCTACTATGTTGAAGGTTTAAAGCATAATCTTTTGAGTGTAGGATAGTTGGTGGATAAAGGATTTCAATTACAATTCAAGGATAGAAAATGTAAAATCATTAATAGATCTGGATTGGAGATCGCAACTGGTACTCAGACTAAAGGTAACATCTTTCATTTGAACTCTAGTGAGAAGACATGTTTAATTGAAAACAATGAAGAGAGTTGGCTTTGGTATAAGAGGTTGTGTCATGTGAATTTTGATTGCATTATAAAGATCAGTTCAACTAAGGCTATTAGAGATATACCTAATATTGTGAAGCTCTATAATCGGGTATGTAAGGAATGTCAAATGGGAAAATAGGTCAGAACTTCTTTTAAGAGTATACAAGACAAATCTAATGATGTTATTGATCTTATTCATACCGATTTGTGTGGTCCTGGTAGAATCAAATTTTTTTAGAGAGACAGATATTTCATGCTAATCATTGATGACTATTCTACAATGACGTGGGTTACTTTTCTAAGAGAAAAATTTGAGGTTTTTGAAAAGTTTAAAATCTTTAAAGCTAAAGTTGAGAGAGACAAGGTTGAAGATTAAATTCTTAAGGTTAGATCAGGGTGGTGAATTCACATCCGATGAATTCAACAACTTTTGTGAGAAGCATGGCATAAGGAGATAATTTTCTGCACCCTGGACACCTCAACAGAATGGAGCTGTGTAGGGGAAAAAGCGAGACTAGGTTAACATGCCCTAATCCTACCTTTTGACACACATTACGGAATACGAAAGAGCCTAGAGGTATCACACAATTGGCTACTTCTTCTTGTGAAAGAGAGAGCCATGGGCTACCTATTAGGATTTCTATTCCTTTGTTGAAATTGGAAGATCAAATGGTGCAATTTCAAGCCCTAATCCCAAAATGCAAGAATGAACTAATAACAAGATTGTAGAATTGAGATTAAACAATGAACAACTATAAACACAAGGACAAAACAAGAATGCAGATGCATACCCGGAGTCAAGATCTGATTGAAAATGTTCGGGACGGGGGCACGGGCGCCACTGTCCTGATTCTGTCCTGAAAACTGCACCTGAAACTGCTGTTTTGCACTTTGGAAAACTGTCGGAAATGTCAAAAAAATGTTGTCTGTCCGGAGGACCAGGGCGCCTAGCGCCTCTGTCCCAGGGACCAGGGCGCCCAGCTCCCCTGTCCTGTCAGGACCAGGGCACCTAGTGCTCCTATCTAGGTCTTTTGCTCTGCAATTTGATGTGGAGTGCTGTCTCGACCTGCTCCTCCTGGATCTGTCACCTGTGGCGTCGTCTGAGTCCCGAAACCTGCACTTATAACTAAAAAGGGTATGGGCGGCTATATAGGGTTTTGCCTTAGTCAAACCCCCACTTCAGTGATTTCCACCTCGATGAATAGCCAAGTTGTAGTGTAAAATGTATTGTGTGTGCAGACCTAGTGTGTGTGCAAGGTCCTAAAACGCAAGAAAGCAAACAAGAGCAACCTAGAAAGTAAACCCTAATTGCTTGTAAATGATAATGTAAATGCTCTAAATCAAGATGCAAAGTGATCTAAAGCATGAATAAAGGATATATATATATTGAAGCTTAAGCAAAGACATGAAAACAACATGAAATCATACCCAACCCTCAAGGGAGGAGTACAAGCTAATCTTCAGTCGGTAATCTCCTATTGTTCTTCAATGTCTTCCAAGCCCTAAATGGATGAATGAAATTGATAAATTCTTGATAGAAGGATGTTGAATGTTGTTGAAGTCTTCAAAGATCTTCTCTTTCGCTGCATATGAGGTTCTTGAAAACAAAAAATCGGATCCCTTCAAATGAAGAAAGAGAGCTCTTATGTAGGAAACCCTAGATCATAATTTCATCTTTTGGCCGACCTAGAGATTGAATTTCCTGCCAATTTCTTGGGGTTAAGCTTTATTTTATGATTGGATTGTGCTCCTAAAATTTCAGGAAAAATGTCTGGGACCATGTGCACTCCAGGCGCCACGGTCCTGACAACTTTTCACCAAATTTTCAGAGCCGTCGGATATGATGATTTTAGAGAGAATCTCGAAGTTACAGGTGATTTCGAGATGTTTTGACCCCCGAAACCAAGCCCCCAAGTTTGAAATAGGACTTAATTAGGGTTTTTGATTGAGTGATGTATTGGAGGAATAAGATGAAAAGGGCACGCTTTAACAAAAGGGCCCAACTTTATGATGCAAAGGACGATGAAATAGGACCTTAGACCTAATTAATTTGATTAATTAAGTGGTAAAGGAGAAATGCAATGCAAAATGTAAAATGCACTAAGGTGGGTGCTAAACTAGGTGTGAAATTGTACCACCCTAGCAAGTGCGTACAATTTACGATGCTACATTTAGCCCCCACTTTAGTGGTCATATGAGTACTACGTGCATATGCAAGCTAAAGTACAGAAAAGTAAACATCATTTGAAAAAGGATATATCCATAAGTTGTCGAACGAAGCCCCAGCGATATCTACAGTACACAGTTAGGAACCGCACCCTACAAAACACACGTTAGATCACAAAATCACCTAATGCTTACTAAGGAAAGTGATGAAATTTGTGAGTAGCTATATGACCCCTCCTATTTCGACTTGCTTATTAGGGAGGTGAAACAAGGTAGCATGTTTACTTACGACAAATTGTGTAAGAGAGTATTGATGAGGGATGTTCACTGAATAGGCTTCATCAGAGCACTTTTTGGAACATCTCGAGAGTAGGGGAATGAAAATATGATTCCTACGCAATAAACAGCTCGAAAATCGCATCTCCCAAACTCAAGTTATGATGAAATGAATGATAGAGGAAAATTAGGGTTTCAAAAGTAAAGATAAATAAATGAAAGTATATACTTTGAAAGTGACATTTGCATTTGTCACTTTGTTGATTTCAGAATACTATTCATTGCAGCGGAGCCCACATAGCCATCATCATGCCTTCATGACGACCGGAGCATCCCATGAGGATTGAGATCCTGCACCAGGCCGTGATCAACGACGAGCCACTGGACGAGGTGAGTTGATTGAGCATTGACTTTTGATTTTCTGCATTTTGACTTTCTGTGATTGTTTGCGGGCCTTGAAGTCTGACCCGGGCCCCACCCAAGGCACCATGGTCCCTGTGGGGCGTCCTGGTCCCCTCAGGGTGCCATGGTCCCTGACAGGGCGCCATGGTCCCTTTAGGGTGCCATGGTCCCTTCAGGGTGCCATGGTCCCTGACAGGGCGCCATGGTCCCTGATAGGGCGCCATGGTCCCTTTAGGGTGCCATGGTCCCTTCAGGGCGCCATGGTCCCTGACAGGGTGCCATGGTCCCAATCAGGGCGCCATGGTCCCTGACAGGGTGTCATGGTCCCTGACAAGGCGCCATGGTCCCAATCAGAGCTTGGCGAGGGATTTCAGGGTTAGCATACGATGTTTGACAGTTTGCATGAGTGATTTTGATGATTGAGTACTAATTACAATTATGTTTTTGTGTTGCAGGGTCTCCCATACATGAGAGAGCATACAACGGGACATATTCTTTGCAGTTTGTGAGATCAGATTCCGCGGCTGACTCAGGCAGAGAGACACATTGTCGATCGTGGGATTATGGTATGCGATCCTCATGCCAGCCATTCGGTTCCATCCTACGATGCTGATGGCATTGATGGAGCAATGGGATCCTGACACATGCAACTTTCATCTTCCAGTAGGGGAGCTGATGGTTACACTTGAGGATGTGTACCGCATACTTCGTCTTCCTATCAGAGGAGCTACTGTTACATACATGACCGATCGGTCAGCGGAGGACCATCAGAGAGAGCAGGTATATTGCATAGGGAGAGACATACCGAGCGAGACAAGAGATCGCATCATGGTCAGCTGGCTCTTACATCCTATAGGAGAGGTGCCGCTTGTGAGACGCCTTATGATCGCCATCATAGCACTAGCCATCTGCCCTAATGGGTGAGGTACGCATATGCATGGGGTTCTCACATGGTGCATCAGAGCTATGGAGAGGCACAGGAGAGTGTATGCTTGCACATCTCTATCACGACCTTGAGGAGTATGTGTTTGGACAGGGTTGCAGCTTGATGACATGCACACTTTTGCAGGTGTGGGTATTTGAGCACTTCACATGCACCAGGCCTGTCGGCTTTTCGATGAGTATGGCTAGCGAGCGACCTAGGGTGTTTGCTTATCCACTTACCAGCGAGTGGAGATTTGGAGATCTGTTATATTGGAGAGTGATATTTGATAGACTGACAGCTGAGGTGACCGTGTGGAGACCCTATCTGCTGATGCATAGATGGGATGGGATGGAGAGACATTTAGCATGCTTACAGAGGAATCGCCTACTACGGGGACGATATTCACATATCATAGTCCCATTCTACTTCAACTGAGTATGGAGGCAATATGGGCTAGAGAAGTGTGTTCCAGCAGATGTGCCCATCTATACTCGACACTCACGAGTCCTTCCCAGACCTAGAGCAGTAGTGAGACCGACGATAGATGACATCGAGACTACAGATATAGAGGGATCCGATCAGGATGTAGTCACTGATTATTCTACAAAGCCTGCAGCACAGTGCAGGTATGTCTCATGGTTTATGAGATCATACCTAGGGCCTATCTTTCCACCAGATCACCCGACAGGCCATCCAGGCCCATGGAGACACGGAGACCGAGATGAGGACCAGGGATCCAGGTCAGAGGAGCCAAAGGAGGGAGAGAGTCATGAGGAGGTAGGAGATCCTGATCCACCCCCAGGAGATTAGCCTAGTGCCGAGGAGGAGGAGGACACGGATAGAGATGAGGATGAGGAGGATGCAGGTGAAGATACGGATGAGGACGAGGATGAGGATGACGAGGAGGATGATGAGGAGGAGGAGGATAGAGATGATGAGGAGGGGTCAGATGCAGCTCCCCACCATTCAGGAGATGATACCATAGCTCTAGATCCTCCTCTTATTCCCCAAAAGGGGGAACACAAGGCAATACGGAGACCTGTTCCTAGTACCACCTAGCCTACACCCATCATGCACAGATTAGTCAAGCGAGGGGAGCCTAGTAGATCCCAGTCACAGATGCTACCGTATCATGATCCCTACTGGTGTGAGGGAGATCCAGGTATAGTAGGTTTATATTGATTGATTAATGTTTTGATGATATAGAATGGTACTAACAAAAATCTATTCTACTACTACAACTAATGTGTAGGAGTGGTGTTCCCCGATTCAGCAAGCAGTGACAGACATTTCCATGATGGCACAGATCTTGAGTTCCTCATAGATTGCTTATAGGCCTCAGGGGAACGTGGGTCGACATGAGGATTTGTTTTCCCCATTCTGAGTACAGGTAGACATATGGAGGGAGAGAGAGAGAGTCCTATCAGAGGACCTTTAGCAGGCATGGTGAGATCTAGTAGCTGCTCAGGCTGAGGCTTCCTCCTATCGTGCGATCCTTATGGATAGGGATCGTAGGAGTTCCTCTCGGAGTCACTCATGGTCTATATCGCGCTACACACCTATGGGTCCACCTACACGGCTGGATCAGGAGGGAGCATCTAGTCGACACTATCCAGCCACCAGCCCTAGGGATAGGAGATGATTTTATGATGTAGGATAGGTCACATTTTGGGTATGTACAGTGACCTATATTTGTATACGATCCACATATATATATATACATGCTTCTCTTTTGTCCCAAATGTGTTATCTTTAATGCTTAAAACAATGTATATTTTGCTTTGATTAAATCTAATACATTTGGTAGGTGTAAATGTATATTCAGGATTTAATTTCCATGTGATTGATTTCTCAATGCTCCATGATTAAATTGATACATGTGCAACTTAATTAAAATATTTAATCAAGTACTACATTGATGATAGGGAAGAAATATGCATTAAGTCTAAGAATCATATAATTAATGTGATTTAATTTTGAACTTAAACACAACATGATACGATTCTACTTAACACATAAAGACATTGTATAATATGCTAGCATAATGGAAACGTAAATCTTTTACAATTTACATAAATGAATTCAAGACAAACTATAAATTAAAGAAACACACTTGTCAAGAACTAAGCAATATAGATTAAACACCATAACATTTAATTCTATTTTGCTCTAATTAGGAGATACTAACATATTACCCAATGTTGAAGAACTGAAAAGAAGATAAATAAGGAGTGAAGAATTAAGCATAATATCTATGCAAGTGCATAGCATTTATAGGTTCTTTAAGAGGCATACCGTCTACATCCGCTATCTTGTAAGCACCTGATCCATAATCTTCAATAACGATATATGGTCCAAGCCAATTAGGACTAAATTTTCCCTTTTCTGTAGGTAAGGCATTCACATTGCACTGATTCTCATAGAGGACTAAGTCACCTACTGAGAAGGAATGTTGAATAACCTTATCATTATAGCTTCATTGTAGAGTTTTGTGATACGCTTGAATATGCTCAAGAGCATTTATACACTGTTCATCAAGCATCTCAAGCTGTTGAAGTCGTTATTCTCTATAAGAATCATCATCTACTATACCCTTGAGAGAAACCCTAAGTGATGGAATCTCTAACTCTAAAGGCATAATAGCATCAGCACCATAAACATGATTATAAGGAGTAGTTCCTGTATAAATTCGTACACTCATTCGGTAGGCCCAAAGAGCATAGATTAGCTAGTTACTCCAATCCTTACCATGCTTATTCATAGTTTTGTGAAGAATTTGTTCAATTATCTTATTGGATGATTCGGCTTGACCATTTGATTGAGGATAGTATGGTGTAGAAAATCGGTGTTTGATATGATACTTCTCGAGGAATTTCTTCACATCCTTGTTCTTAAATGATGTCCCATTATCTGAGATTATAGTGGAAGGTATCCCGAATCAAGAAATGATGTTTTCTAAAAGAAATTGACAAATCACTTCAGCAGTAGTAGAGCGAAGGGGAATAGCTTCTACCCACTTCGTAAAGTAATATGTTGCGGTTATAATGAAGGTGTGTCCTTGAGATGAAGGAGGAGAGATTTTACCAATGAGATCCAAACCCCATGCGGAGAAAGGCCAAGAAGCTACTTGAGAATGAAGCTCTTGGGCAGGAGCATGAATCAGATTATTGTGTTGTTGACATTGATGGCATTTCTTAACAAATGAAAAAGAATCCTTCTGCATAGTTTGCCAATAGTATCCCATACGAAGCAATCTTTGAACCAAGGATTTGCCTCTGAAATGCCCCCCACAGGCACCTGAATGTGCCTCTTCGAGAGCAACAGGGATTTCTGATTTGTTAAGACAATGAAGGAGAAGACCATCATAACCCCTTCGGTAAAGGACATTAGAAAGAATGATATACCTAGCAGACAGCTTGCGGATTCTAGCCCTAGTGTTCCTATTAGCAGAATCAGGAAAGGCACCATCAGTCAAATATCTTACGATATGCGAATACCATTCGTCTGAATCTACAAAGTCACAATATGTTACCAAGCTAGAATCGTCTACAATAGCTGGAGAAATAAGGTTGTGAATAACAAATTTAAGATCAACCACAGGGTCCTCTAAAGATACAAGAGAAGCCACACATGCCATTGTGTCTGCATGTCGATTATCTTTTCAAGGAACGGGTTCCATGGTATAAGAATCGAATTTTTGTAATAAAGAGATAGCAAGATCTTTATATTGTGATAATTTGTCTTGTTTTACTTGATACAGTCCTGTTACTTGTCTTATAATCAATTGCGAATCTCCATAAATATGTATGTGTTTTATGTTCAGAGCTAAGGCTGCTTTTATTCCCGCTATAAGAGCCTCATACTCAGCAATGTTATTGGTACACAGAAAATTTAGACGATAGGATAAGGGAATAGATTTCCTTGTAGGAGAAATCAGGACAACACCTGCCCCCGATCTCGTACAACACTTAGAACCATCAAAGTATAATTCCCAAGTTTCATCTTTCTCTATAGAAAGAATGAAGTCATCGGGAAAAGACTCAGAATTAGGGAAGGAGAAAGGTGAAGGGGCCTCAACTAAGTGATCGTTCAATGCTTGTCCTTTAATTTCTCTTTGTGAAACAAATTTAAGGTCAAATTCAGTTAACATCATAACCCACTTAGCTAGGTGTCCTGATAAATCAGTTTTAGAGAAAAGATGCTTCAAAGGATCAAACTTTACCATGACGTGGACTTCTGAATTTAAAAGATAATGTCTCAATTTCTGAGTCGCAAACACCAAGGCCAAGCATTGTCTTTCTATCGCAGAATAGTGGGTCTCATAATCGAGTAAGGTATGACTTATGTAATAAACCGGACATTCCTTACCATCTTTATCATGTTGTGCCAACAATGCTGCGAGAGCATGAGAGGAAGCAACTATATACAGAAGGAAAGGTTTAGAAGGTTTGATAGGTTGAAGAATAGGAGGACTAGCCAAATATACTTTTAAATCTTCAAATGCTTGCTGACAACCTTCATTCCATTGAAAAGTGATATCCTTTTTAAGAAGTTGAGTAAAAGGAAAGGTACGATCCGCAAGTTGAGATACGAACCTACGAATGGCTTGAATCTTTCCTTGTAAGCTTTTAAGTTGAGACACATTTCGAGGAGGTGACATGTTGACAATAACATCTATTTTCTTAGTGTCCACCTCAATCCCATGATGCGAAACTATGAATCCTAATAGTTTTCCACTATCCACACCAAAAACACATTTTCGGGGATTCAAGCACATGTGATATTTACAAACTCTTTCAAAGATTTGACGAAGGATTTTAACATGATCTATGCGAAGAATAGATTTGGCTAAAATATCATCAACATAATCCTCTAAAATCTTATGCATATAATCATGAAAGATAAGGGTCATCGCTCGTTGATAAGTTGCGCCAACATTTTTAAGTCCAAAAGGCATCATTATCCAACAAAACGTACCCCAAGGAGTGGTGAAAGTGGTTTTAAATTGATCTTGAGGGTTAATGAAAATTTGATTGTATCCTGAAAAACCATCCATGAAGGATAACAAGGCATGTCCTACCGTAGAATCAACTATCATGTCAATGTTGGGAAGAGGAAAATCATCTTTCAAGGAAGCTTTATTCAAATCTTGAAAATCGGTACACATTCTTATTTTGTTATCTGGTTTAGCCACAGCGACGATATTTGAAATCCATGGAGAATAGTCAATAGGGCGGATAAATCCAGCCTCCAATAACTTTTCAATCTCAGCCTTAACAAGCAGAGCCACCTTAGGATTCATTTTTTGAATCTTTTGTTTCACGGGCTTAGCATCAGGAACTAAGACAAAGTTATGAGTAACAATCTTAGGATCTATACCAAGCATGTCAGAGTATGTCCAAGAAAAGATCTCGGGGAATTCATGCAATAAATCTTCATATTGTTTTTGTTCCTCTTCATCCAAATTTTTTTCGATTTTAATAACTTTCTCTTTATTGCAAGGATCCATCTTAACATCAGTGGTGTCACTTATGAGAAGATTACTTTGTTGAGGAGTATCCTTTAACTGAGGGAATTCTTTCACAATCTCATCATTATCAATCTCCTTTCCAAAATAGGCTTCAGTGTTCAAACAATAAGGGAGTCCCCTATTGTGATGATAACGAGGAAGAGTGTCATAGGCTCCCAAAAATTCAGCTAAAGCATCATTGGTAGGAAAGACATCCAAATCACAGGCACACGAAGGATCCCCATCAATATACTCAGGGTATTGTATTGATAAAGATGTAGAAATAGCATTAACACTAATGCATGGTCTTTTAAAAGCTTTAGTGCATTTGCAGGGATTATAGCCAAGTCCAAAGGCATAATTGTGAAAATTAGTCTCTAGAGGAACTTTTATCCCTTGTTCATGAGCACCACAACCTTTTCCATGATATCCATGCTTAGCAAAAATGTGAAAACCACGACCATAACGATCAGCCATTTCAAAAAGAGGAGGTGGTTTTTCATAAGACAAAGAATCAAACTCTTCATAATTAGAGGTGTGAGGAGAAGAAGTTTGAGAAGCAGCCACAAAATTATTACTCATAGGTTCAAGTAAGATTGATTGATTTTTAACTCCTTCCTTCTTTTCAACTTTAAGCTCTCTAGAAGGAACCTTATATTCACCTACAAAGGTGGGATTGAAATCAAGAGATCCCCAATCGTCTTCTTCGAGAACCTTCTCAAGATCAAAATCCTTTTTATGTGTAGATTCAAGTTGAGAAGAATCTTCTTCAGGAGCTCTAGACTCATCCAAAGAATTTTGATCATCAGAGAGCGATGATTCATCGATAGGTAACTTGTTTAAAGAGTCATCATTAGATGAGGATGGCTTAGAAGAACCCCCTTTGGAAGTAGATGTTTGTAGACAAGCTTGGAAATTAGTATCACCTATCAAGGTATATGTCTTATTGTTATAGATTAATTTAACTTTTCTATGCAATGTAGAGGGGACAGCTTGGATACTGTGAATCCAAGGCCTCCCTAATAACAAGTTGTATGTTAAATTTCCTGACATAACATGGATAGGAGTAGGCAAAGTAACAGGTCCTACTGTGAGAGGTAGGGTGATAATACCTAATGAAGTCTTAGCCACATTGTCAAAGCCTCGAATGGGACGAGAGTCAGGCTCAATGAGAGATGTATCCACATTCATTTTATGCAATAGATTAATGCTACACACATTAAGGCCAAAGCCATTATCTACTAGTGTTCGTCTTATAGCAGTGTCTTTCATGATAACCACAATCATCATGGGATCATATTGTTGTTGAATTTCACTAGTAGGCAACTCATCTTGGGTAAACACAATTTGAGCTTTAGGATTCATCATAGAGTTAACCAAAGATGCTATATTACTAGATGTATTCGGTGGAGGAACATTCAAATCTTTCAAGGCATCTTGTAATATTCCATGATGAGCGGAAGAAGTTTGAATCAAATCCCAAAGGGATATCTTAGCAGGGGTAGCTTTAAGTTGTTCTATGAGATCATATTCCTTACCCATAACTTGTGAAATATGGGGAGCTTGTGGAAGAATTGGTTGAGGATTAGGAAGAGAAACTGGAATAACAGGAGGAGGATTAGGCTGCCTATTATTTCTGGTGTGATAAGTATGGGCAACCGCATGATAACTCTCTCTAGTTATTTGCTTGGCATAACTATAAGGACTTATAGGTTTTCTTCCTTGCACGGTGATGATTGGTTTATTTGAGGTACGAAAGGAATCATGATCATACCCTCCTTGGACAGTAAGGAGAGGTGATTTAGGAACTTGAAAGGTGGGAGAAGGATAAGCACCTTGGACTTCAAAGAGATGCTCGTTATGCTCATTCAAGTTTATCATGTTAACCAATTTAGAAGTCTTGTTCTTGTTTAAAGATTTCGATAAAGCCACAAAATCATCAAGGGCATCATCCAACAAAGCATGATCATATCAATTAAAAGGTTTATCTTTTGATTCAAAAGGAGACATCTCCTCATAGAGGGGATTATTTAACACAACCATGTTACTAGATTCAGTGGAAGAGTTGATAGGAATGTACCCTTGAGAGGAACCATTCGACTTATCTTTCTCATCACATCTAAATGGCATAGTAACAAGGTTTATGAGTTTTTGGTAAAATGAAGGTTTGGCATATTTAGGGTTTAAAAACTCATCTAAAGCTTCATCTAATTCATCTTGGCTATACTCATAATAATCATCAAAAGCATGAACATTTTGCAAATAAAAATCTGACATTTTGAAATAAAGGTTGCATAAAATTTAAACACACAATGCAAAGAAACACACCTTTTTTTTTTTTCTTTTTTCTTTTTAATGAAAATGAAATGAAAACACACTAAATCTAAATCTAGATCTAACAAATGCAATGCAAGAGGAAGCAATGATAGTTTCACGTCGGGTTCACCAAAATGTGTAGGGGAAAAAGCGAGACTAGGTTAACATGCCCTAATCCTACCTTTTGACACACATTACGGAATATGAAAGAGCCTAGAGGTATCACACAATTGGCTACTTCTTCTTGTGAAAGAGAGAGCCACGGGCTACCTATTAGGATTTATATTCCTTTGTTGAAATTGGAAGATCAAATGGTGCAAGTTCAAGCCCTAATCCCAAAATGCAAGAATGAACTAATAACAAGATTGCAGAATTGAGATTAAACAATGAACAGCTGTAAACACAAGGACAAAACAAGAATGCAGATGCATACTCAGAGTCAAGATCTGATTGAAAATGTTTGGGATGGGGGCACGCACGCCACTATCCTGATTCTGTCCTGAAAACTGCACCTGAAACTACTGTTTTGCACTTTGGAAAACTGTCGGAAATGTCAAAAAAATGCTATCTGTCCGGAGGACCAGGGCGCCCAGTGCCTCTGTCCTAGGGACTAGGGCACCCAGTGCCCCTGTCCTGTCAGGACCAGGGTGCCCAGCGCCCCTATCCAAGTCTTTTTCTCTGCAATTTGATGTGGAGTGCTGTCTCGACCTACTCTTCCTGGATCTGTCACCTACGGCGTCATCCGAGTCCCGAAACCTGCACTTATATCTGAAAAGAGTATGGGCGGCTATATAGGGTTTTGCCTTAGTCAAACCCCCACTTTGGTGATTTCCACCTCCATGAATAGCCAAGTTGTATTATAAAATGTATTGTGTGTGCAGACCTAGTGTGTGTGCAAGTTCCTAAAATGCAAGAAAGCAAACTAGAGCAATCTAGAAAGTAAACCCTAATTGCTTGTAAATGATAATGTAAATGCTCTAAATCAAGATGCAAAGTGATCTAAAGCATGAATAAAGGATATATATATTGAAGCTTATGCAAAGACATGAAAACAACATGAAATCATACCCAACTCTCAAGGGAGGAGTACAAGCCAATCTTCAGTCGGTAATCTCCTATTGTTCTTCAATGTCTTCCAAGCCCTAAATGGATGAATGAAATTGATAAATGCTTGATAGAAGGATGTTGAATGTTGTTGAAGTCTTCAAAGATCTGCTCTTTTGCTGCATATGAGGTTCTTGAAAACAAAAAATTGGATCCCTTCAAATGAAGAAAGAGAGCTCTTATGTAGGAAACCCTAGATCATAATTTCGTCTTTTGGCCGACCTAGAGATTGAATTTCCTGCCAATTTCTTGGGGTTAAGCTTTATTTTATGATTGGATTGTGCTCCTAAAATTTCAAGAAAAATGTCCGGGACCATGTGCACTCCGGGCGCCACGGTCCCAACAACTTTTCACCAAATTTTCAGGGCCGTCGAATATGATGATTTTAGAGAGAATCCCGAAGTTACAGGTGATTTCAAGATGTTTTGACCCTCGAAACCAAGCCCCCAAGTTCGAAATAGGACTTAATTAGGGTTTTTGATTGAGTGATGTATTGGAGGAATAAGATGAAAAGGGCACGCTTTAACGAAAGGGCCCAACTTTATGATGCAAAGGACGATGAAATAGGACCTTAGACCTAATTAATCTGATTAATTAAGTGGTAAAGGAGAAATGCAATGCAAAATGTAAAATGCACTAAGGCGGGTGCTAAACTAGGTGTGAAATTGTACCACCCTAGCAAGTGCGTACAATTTACGACGCTACAGGAGCTATGGAAAAGAAGAACAAAACTATCTTGGACGCAACTAGAACTATGATGATGGAAGCTAATATGCCTCATATCCATTGGAGAGAATATGTGAGAATGGTGGTATACATATTCAACAGAGTTCATATAAGAGGAGACATTGGTAAGACACCTTATGAGTTATGGTTTGGTCATACACCTATAGTTAAGTATTTCATAATCTTTGGTAGTAAATGCTATATCAAAAGAGATGATTCCATTGGAAAGTTTGATCCTAGATTTGATGAAGGAATATTTCTTGGTTACTCTAATGAAAGCAAAGCATATAGATGTTATAACAAAGTATTGTAGAATTATGGAAAGCACTAATGTCAAGGTGGATGAGGTAAATAGAGGTCAAATGAAAACTTATGAGAGAGAATCGACAGTAGAAATGATCATAACTAAACCAGTAGCACCTACGCCAAAATAAAATGTTGAACCAGTTACTTTGATAGTGTCATAAAATTTAATACTAACTGAATATCAAAGTAGAGGATCATAAAATAAGAAGACTCCTAAGTATGTAAGGTTGAATCATTCAGAAGATCAATCACTGGAGACAAGAACAAAGGAGTGATGACAAGAAGAAGGTTGGTAGCTAATGAGCTATGTTTAATTTCTCAAATTGAATCGACATGAGTAGATGAAGCTTATAAAGATGAATGTTGGATGAAAGCTATGGAAGAGGAATTAGATTAGATAGAAAAGAATAACACATGGACTTTAGTTCCCCAGCCTAAAAATAAGAATGTTATTGCAACTAAATGGGCTTTTAGGAATAAATTGAATGAAGATGGACAAGCTGTGAGGAAAAATGCTAGATTAGTTTGTAAAGGATATTCTCAGAAGGAAGGAATTGATTATGATGAAAATTTTGCTCTGATAGCTAGGATTGAAGCTACGAGATTATTTCTTGCTTATGCTACACATAAGAACTACAAGGTTTAACAGATAGATGTTAAGCGTGCATTTCTAAATGGAGATCTTGAAGAGGAAGTTTATATTGAGAAGCCTAATGTATTTTCACTTTTAGATGACAAAACATGGTTTGCAGGTTAAAACAAGCTTTGTATGGATTGAAGCAATCACCCAGAGCTTGGTATTCAAGGTTGGATAAATATATTTTGAAGATTGCTTTAACTAAAGGTAATGCTAACAGTAATTTATATTATAAGATCAATGATGCTGACATATTTATTATTGAGGTCTTTTTTGATGATATCAATTTTTGAGGTGAGGATAAGTTATCAAACTAAGTATGCTAGAGAGTTGTTGAATAAACTTGGCATGAAAAATTTTAAACCGGTTGCTACTCCTATGGTTACAAGTGAAAAATTGAAAAAGAAAGATGTATCAACTCTGGTAAATCCTACAAGGTATAAGTCTATGATTGGAGGTTTGTTATATTTGACTTTAACTAGACCAGATATAATGAATGTAGTTTGTATTGTATCAAGATATGAGAGTGATCCTAGAGAGAATCATGAGAGTGCAGTGAAAAAGATTTTCAAGTATTTGCAAGGAATGACTGAATATGGTTTGTGGTATCCTAAAGATGATGGTTTTACACTATGTGCATATACAGATACAGATTGGGCTAAATACATAGATGACCAGAAGAGAACATTTGGTGGAGCTTTCTTTCTTGGAAAGAAATTTATTTCATGGATCGACAAAAAACTGTCATGTACTTCTTTATCTACTACTGAAGCTGAGTATGTTGTTGGTGCCACTAACTGTACACAAGTTTTATGGATGAAACAAATGTTGAAGGATATAAGGGTAGACTATAATGAACTGGTAGTTATTAACTCTGATAACTCTGTTGTTATTGACATATCAAATAATCTGGTATTTCATTCAAAGACAAAGCACATATCTATCATGTACAACTTTTTGAAGGAGAAGTTGGAAGCAAATGAAGTTGGACTGGTTTATGTGAACACTAAAGAGAAGATTTCATATATCTTCACAAAACCTTTTCCTAAGGAATAATTTGAGTACTTTAGAGATAGATTGGGGGTTTTTGCCCCTCTGGTAGAGACTTGATTGATGTAGTTTGGCATCAGTCTTGTATGCATTAATAAAGAAATTATTCATTCTGAATTGATATGGTGGTACTATTACTCAAATGGAGTAGTTAGTTGTGTGGTTCAAAGGATTTATGATTTATTTTTGATATTTATGTTTAATTTTTGGCATTGATGTCAAAGGGGGAGAGATATACATGTGAAAAACTCAGAAAATTAGGAGGAGAGATTGATAGAGCTTAATAGAGATATCATTATCAGGGGGAGTTTGCTAATTTCATTATATCATTTTGTGGGAGATTGTTGGTTGTCTTCCATTGGGGGAGACTTGTTTGGAATTTATTGGCACTTGCATGTTTTTCACATTTAGTGTTGTCGTCAATGCAGAAGGGGGAGATTGTTGGCAATTTGGAGGAATTGATTATGTGTTGCATTTTGTCATTGATGTCAACACTAGTTTTTTAAGTTGTTTACCAATTTTTAGCAGGTTTCGATAGAGTGGATGGATTATGATATTGATCTAGTATGCTCTGGTATGATGAGATTTGTGGAACTGGTTTGGATCTTTCATTCATACTATTCAGATGCGTCTCATGATCAGTTAGTTCAAGATTTGCTCAGTTGTTCTAGTAAGCCTTTTGGTTAGTGATAAGGGTTTTATCAGTAGAGCTTTATTGAAGATATTTTGATGAATTTGATAAGTGGTATTGGCATGGCCTCTAGATGGTTTTTGAGATGTTCATGGTTATCTTGTTCATGTCCTTAATGATTGGTGGTGTTGGATTTGGTTTATGGCAATGTATTTTGGGTCCGGTTCTATCTAGGTTATGGATCGGTTTATGTAACATGATGGTAGATGATCCCGATGCATTTTCGGTTGGATCTATTGGTTGGATTATATTGCTTTGGTCCCAGGATGACTTGGTTGATTATTGGATTGTGGGTTTATGTTATAAATTTATTGTATTATCTTTTGGGTGGCCAACCTACTTGTTTAGGTCCCAAGTTGATATATATTCAATGTAAGATCTCTTTGTAGATCATGGGTTATGGGTTATGTGATTATCTGTGTGCAAATAATGTGATTGAATTGGGTTTGCAAGAGAGGAATTAATCCTCTGGTATTGAGCTTAATTGAAACTATACTGAGGCATAGGAGATGTTATTCTTGTAGTTCACTCCTCTTTCTGGATTGTAGTTTGAATTTGTTTTGTAGTCAGAGAGGCTCCTTTTTTGATGAGCAGTGTGCTCTAGGATGTTGGGCTTCCTCAATGTGCAGACCCCTCATTTTTTAATCACATACTTATTGCAGAAGTATTATCTGATTGTAGGTAGGCTTCCCATTGTGGTTTTTCCCTTTACTAGGTTTTCCATGTATAAATATTGGTGTTATCTTTTGTGGATGGTTGGTTAATTTTTTGTGGTTTATATTTGTGCTTAATTACTATATCTTCTATTTTTGTATTTGGTTTATGTATTTCGGTAATAAGTTTTTAATGCTTAAAATTCTATAATTTGTTGACAACTAATTCACCCCACTCTTAGTTGTCCTTTAGTTATTTGAGTTGTCTAACAATATTAACTTTGTAGGTGACAGTATTCAAACATTTAGATTTATACGAAACCAAGAATCTTAGCCTATTCAACAAATTTGTCCTTAGTGAGATTGTATGAAATTCACTATAATTTGTAATCTATTTTAGATAATTACAACCTTTATCTCAAAGCCAAAATTTTACATAATAGCATCTTTACCAAGCATTATCTAGAGAAAATTGAACTCTCTACATAACATAGGAAATAGAATAGTAGGTTGACCTTAAATCTAAACCAAACCATATTAATAATACCAAATTATCCTCTTTATCAATCATTTTTTCAGAGTGATATAGAGACTTTTATTAAGTTGCAATGAAAATAGTTCTTCAACATTGTTATAAAACATCCAAAGGATAATACTTAGGATGATATCGAGAGGAAAATAAAAATAAAAGGTTATGGGAGGATGCTAGATGTCTCACAATAACTTGGAATTGTGTTGGATCTACATTGTTAGAAACACAAGCATCTTGTAAATCCTTTATGAGGATCTCTCGATGGATGCGTAACGTGCAAATGGAGATCCAAGATGCATATTTGTCTAGGTGTGTTACGTAGGTGATCTGGGATGTTCTATTGTGCATTGGAATGGGATGTTCTATTGTGCATTGGAAGAGGTGATGAAATATTCCCCCACAACAGATATTCATCCTCTATGGGTGCAATTATTATACATTAGGAATCTTGCCACTTTTTGTGGATCATACCAATTTGGTTCTTGACTTGAGTGACGCAACCAACTATGTTACCAAAGTCAAGCATTGTAGTGGTATTATTGGTATTATTGCAATTGGCTTGTTTCTTGTTATTAGTGTTTTCAATTGAAGTACTGGAACCTTGAGTGTGCTTGGGGAATTCACTCTAATAAATTTGAAGATTAGCATTAGGTGAGGAATGATTGGGGAAATCAATTATGATATCCTTTTTATCAATGAGATCTTGGATATAATGCCTCAACTTTATGCATTTGACTATTGCCTATCCCTTGACATGATGGTAATCACAATATTTATTCTCCTTATATCATGTAGGTTTTGGAACAAACAAATCTAATGGACATGTTTGAGGATACATTACCAAGTTCACATTATCCATTTTTTGGAAGATCATGTCCAAAGGCTTACCCATAGGCGTGGAATTATGGTTGTACTTGCCTTGGTCATTTTATTTTTGTTAACCTTGCAAGACCAATGGTAGCAGTTTGACAAGATATTTATTGAATAAAAGTAATGGGTGGAGGTGTGGCTACAACTACCTAAACATGGTTGGCATCAGTAACCCTATCACCAATGACATTCTTGTTCTTGTTCCAATAGTGGGATTGGTCATTGTTAGGTTTATCATTATACTCTTTCTAATTTTTAATGATCCCTTCAGATATCAATACATTGTTTGTGTCTACCCCTTTCTCACTAATATCCTTTAAGAAATTAATAAAATTCATGCAGATGTTGTAGGCCATCTTAGGATGCAAGTTGTTAATGAAAATGGTCACATAGTGTCTCTTAGGGGATTTGTAAGGAAGACGTATTTAGAGAGCATGCCATCATTGAAAATAATTTGCAAGATTCTCACCACCCTTTTATTTTGCATTAAATAGATCAAGTAGTATAAGTTTTCTTTTAATGTTATATGGATATTGTTGTTGGTATTTTGGTATGGTTTTGTCATTGATGTCAACACCTACTGAAACACTAGCACTTTGAAGATCTAGCAACATTCACTGGCAAACAAGTAACTATTGCATAGTTACTAGTATATGGTTCACCAGCAGGATATAATGTTCACCGGTACCTAGAATGATATGGAAGACACTTGGTAATGTCGAAGACATTATCTGGACACTTTGTTTTGAAGAATTAATTATTGGTGTATTCATATTTACATATTTTCTTTTAGCGACAAATAGGTCCAGGGTTATCTAGGGTTACGCCAGCAAGTTTATCTTTTCTAGATCAGCATGGCACGCTACGAAGATGATTTATTATTGTTGTAAATGCATTAAGCCGACATGTTTAATCGGTTATTGCATCGGATATTATATTGTATGTAAAAAGTTTTTATTGTAATATCTTGTAGAGCTAACCTACTAAAATTGGTCTTAGGTTATGCTATAAATGTAAGATCTTATTTATAAGATCAAATGTTGAATACAAAAAAATTGTGTGAAGGTATATGTGAGATTAAGCAGAGGTATACACAAAGATATCATTTGAAGGTGAAGCTAGGTTTTTGTAGAAGCATATCAACATTACACTAGTACTGAATCCAGCATATGAAGATGCTATTTTGTGCAGTACATTCTTATTGGATTTAACCATCCAACTGTAGTCAGTGTGACTCCCATTTTGTGATTGAGCAGTGAGCTCTAGGCTATTGGCCTTTCTACATGTGTAGGACCCATTTATGTACACTTACTATCTACAGTAGTATCATCTAATTGTGGGTAAGGTTTCCTAGCGTGGTTTTCCCCTTACAGGGTTTCCATGTACAAATATTGGTGTTATGTGTTGTGGTTGACTCTATGTTTATGTTTCATACATTAATCTCTACTGGTATAGCAATTTACTATTAACACTGTCTACCGACACACTTAACTGGTTTACCGGTGTTAAGCATTAATTTGGTTAATTGGTTTTTGGTTTAAACTCATTAGATAACTGATTCACCCTCCCCTTCCCCCTCTCAGTTGTCTTTAGGACCTAAAAATTCATATCAGAGCTTAGTCCTCTTTTGCAGAAGTTTAACAACTTGAGGAGATCAAATGTCTACTAATTATTTCAGGAAGGACAGTCCTAAACTTGATGGAACCAAATATGGGATATGGAAGATCAGGATGGAGACACATCTGAATTGCATCAGTAAAGACATCTAGGAAGTTACAAAGAATGGTTATACTACTATTGTAGCTAGTCAGACTGCTCCAACTACCTTAGCTAAACATGAAGAGAATGATTGCAAAGCAAGAAAAGCACTTCTGAGTGCATTATCAAATCAACAAATCATGGGACTATCAAATAGGTCTACTGCTAAAGCTATTTGGGATCATTTGGAAACACTAAATGAAGGAGATTCCATAGTCAAGATTGCAAAACTTGAAAGCTTTCGAGTCAGGTATGAACATCTGAAAATGGAAGAAGATGAAAGGATTTCTGCTTTAATGGAAAGAGTAAATGAAATTGTTTTGGATATTAAATGTTGTGGAGGAACCTTTAGTGAGGATGAAATTGTTTCAAAAATCTTAAGAGGATTGCCATTGGCATATAAAATGAAGGTTACTACTATAAATGAGTTAAGAACAATGCCTAATACATCAGTAACTAGGGATACATTGATTGGAAAACTTTCAACTTTTGAAATTGAGGAATTTGATCTTGTTGCTACTATAAAAACTAATTTGGCCTTTAAAGCATCAACATCATCTGCTCCATCATTTGAGAAATCAGACTGGAAAGCCTTTTATGCAAGAGAACTTGAAGAAACTAGCAAGGAGAACGAAGAGCTTGAAGAACTTCAAGCACTATTTGCAAGAAAAATGCCAAAAGGTCTAGTTGGAAGTAAGTATGAAGGTAAACCACCCTTTAAATTTTTTAACTGCAATAAGATTGGTCATATGGCTTCAAGATGCCCTGATAGACATGCTAGACTAAGATAAGAAGCTAGAAGAACATACAAGCCTAATGCTGAATCTCAGAGATACAGATTTAAGAAAAACAAAGACAAATCTTGTTACATTGCTGATGAAGGTGTGACTGATGATTTTGATGAGGATCCAAAAGACAATGGATGGGTTTTTGTTGCTATAATGGAAGATCAACCAACACCTACTGCTCAACCGATAGAACAAGCCCTAGCAGCTAAAGTTGAAGCAAAGGATGAATGGATCATTGACTCAGGATGCTCACATCACATGATAGGAGACAAAGTTAAATTCTTGAACTTTCAAGAATACAATAGAGGTTTAGTAAGATTTCGAGATGATAATGCCTGTTCAATCAAAGGTAAGGGTTCAATATCTCTTGATGGTAAGCATAACACTGACAATGTCTACTATGTTGAAGGATTAAAGTATAATCTTTTAAGTGCTGGTCAATTAGTTGAGAAAGGATTTCAGTTACGATTCAAAAATGGAAAATGCAAAATCATGATAGAACTGGTTTGGAAATTGCAGCCGGTAATCAGACTAGAGGTAATATATTTCATTTGAATAACAGTGAAAAGGCATGCTTAATTGCACATATAGATCAAAGTTGGTTATGGCATAAGAGACTATGTCATGTAAAATTTGATTACATGGTAAAGATCAGTACTTCTAAGGCAGTTAGGGATCTACCTAAAATTGTGAAACCTCAGAATACAATTTGTAAGGAATGTCAATTCGGAAAACAAGTTAGAGCTAGTTTCAAAAGTATTCCAGAAAAATCCAATAATGCTCTTGATTTGATTCACACTGACTTATGTGGTCCAACTAGAACTAAAAGCTTACAAGGTGATAGATATTTCATGCTAATTATTGATGATTATTCTAGAATGTGTTGGGTTACTTTTCTCAGAGAAAAATCAGAAGCACTTGGAAAGTTCAAACTGTTCAAAGAAATGGTTGAGAATGAAACTGGTAAGAAAATCAAATGTTTAAGATCAGATCAAGGAGGAGAATTCACATCTAAGGACTTTAATACATTCTGTGAAGTGAATGGAATTAGAAGATAGTTATCAGCACCTTGGACACCACAACAGAATGGTGTTGTTGAAAGGAAAAACATAACTATCTTGGATGCAGCAAGAAGTATGTTATCTAAAGCAAATCTACCATATGTGTATTGGAGAGAAGCAGTTAGCACTACTTTCTATACATTCAAAAAAGTTCACATCAAAGGTGAAACTGGTAAGACCCCCCATGAACTATGGTTTGGTAATACTCCTACGCTTAAGTATTTCAGAATTTTTGGAAGTAAATGTTATATTAGAAGAGATGAGTATATTGGCAAATTTGATCCTAGAAGTGATGAAGGAATATTTCTTGGTTATTCATCTAAGAGCAAGGCATATAGATGTTTTTAATAAGAGATTGCAGAAAATTGTTGAGTACAAATGTAAAGATTGATGAACAATTCAGAGGAACTTCAAGGTATATAGACTCTGAACCAGTAATAGAAATTGTGACAAATGAACCAATACAGAATGAAGATACAGTTACCTCGATATCATCAGAGGATTCCACAGTAATTGAAGAACAACAACAAACTAAGACACCCCGGTATGTAAGATTGAATCATTTTGAAGATTAGATAATTGGAAACAAATTTAAAGGAGTTATGACAAGAGGAAGATTGGCAAATGAAGAGGTATGTCTTATTTCTCAAATTGAACCATCATCTATCAATGAGGCATGTGAAGATAAATTTTGGATTAAATCTATGGATGAAGAATTAGGACAAATTAAGAAAAATAATACTTGGACATTAGTTCCTCAGCCTAAAGATAAAAATGTAATTGGAACCAAATGGGTATTTAGAAACAAGCTTAATGAAGATGGTAAGGTTGTCAAAAATAAAGCAAGACTAGTGTGTAAGGGATATTCTTAGAAAGAAGGAGTTGATTACAATGAAACCTTTGCACCGGTAGCTAGAATTGAGGCAGTCAGATTATTCTTGGCTTTTGCAGGTCACAAGGACTACAAAGTTTATCAAATGGATATTAAATGTGCATTTTTGAATGGAGATCTTGAAGAAGAAGTATATATTGAACAACCTGATGGATTTTCTTTGACAGATGACAATGATATGGTTTGCAAGTTAAGAAAAGCTCTGTATGGATTAAGACAAGCCCCAAGAGCTTGGTATGCAAGGTTGGATAAGTATCTTTTAAAGATTGGTTTTACTAAAGGAAATGTAGATAGCAATTTATATTACAAAATAACTAATGATGACATCTTGATTATTGAAGTATTTGTTGATGATATAATCTTTGGAGGAGAAGATGGATTATGTAAGGAATTTTCTATTAAAATGTAGCAAGAATTTGAAATGTCTATGATTGGAGAAATAAAATTCTTTGTAGTATTTCAGATTTCACAGACTGATAAAGGTATATTATTGAGTCAATCCAAATACTTGAAAAAATTACTAAAGAAATTTGGGATGGAAAACTCTAAACCGGTAAGCACACCTATGACTACAAATGATAAATTATTTCAAAGGGATGAATCTAGACCTATTAATCCAACTAGATACAAATCTATGATAGGAGGTTTACTGTATTTAACACAAACCAGGCCTGATATTATGAATGCAGTATGTATTGTTTCTAGATTTCAAAGTAATCCTAAGGAAAATCATGAATCAACAGTAAAAAGGATTTTCCGGTACTTACAAGGCACAACAAATCTTGGATTATGGTATCCTAGAGATGAAAATTTTGACCTATGTGCATACAAAGATGCAAATTGGGCAAGAGATGTGGATGATAGAAAAAGCACCACTGGAGGAGCATTCTTTCTTGGAAAAAGATTAGTTTCGGGGTTGAGTAAGAAATAGAGTTGTACATCTTTATCAACAACAGAATCAGAATATGTTGCAGCAGCAACTAACTGTACACAGGTATGGCTTAAGCAAATGTTGAAGGACATAAAGGTAAAATGCAAGGAACCCATTACTATATATTGTGATAACACTGCAGCAATTGATATATCTAAGAATCCGATATTACATTCTAAAACAAAACATGTTTCTATCAAACTGAATTTTCTAAGGGAAAAAGTTGAAAAAAAAGAGATAAAACTAGTTTATGTGAATACTAAAGAACAACTTGCAAATATTTTCACAAAACCTTTGCCTAAGGAGACCTTTGAATATCTCAGAGATCAGCTTGGAGTCATACCACCACCGGTAGAGACTTAGACAGTTGATGATTGTCATCAATCGGCAGAATAGAAAGACAAATCTTTTACTCCATTCTTTGATGAGGAAGCTACTTCTCAAGGGGAGTACTTGGTATTTTGTATGAACTTGATTTTTGTAACTTTGGCATTTGATGTCAAAGAGGGAGAGATATCTATGGAAAAACACACATTATATTTTGAGGAGAGATTGGTATTAATGATTAATCTTTGGATAAACACATGTTGCTCCCAGGGGGAGAAATTGTTGTTTAAAGGAGATTGTTGGTTTTTGGTATTTGGCATTTCTGTTTTGACACTTTGATGGTTTTTCCATCTTGTGTTGCCATCAATGCCAAAGGGGGAGATTGTTGGTATTTTGGTATGGTTTTTTCATTGATGTCAACACCTACTGAAACACTAGCACTTTGGAGATCTAGCAACATTCATCGGCAAGCAAGTAACTATTGCACAGTTACTGGTATATGGTTCACTGATAGGATATAATGTTCACCGGTACCTGGAATGATATGGAAGACATTTGGTAATGTTGAAGACATCATGTGGACACTTTGTTTTGAAGAATTAATTATTGGTATATTCATATTTGCATATTTGCTTTTACCGACAAATAGGCCTAGGGTTATCTAGGGTTACACTGGCAGGTTTATCTTTTCGAGAATAGCATGGCACACTATGAAGATGATTTATTATTGTTGTAAATGCATTAAGCTGACATGTTTAATCAGTTATTGCATCGGATATTATATTGTATGTAAAATGTTTTTATTGTATTATCTTGTAGAGCCGACCTACTAAAATTGGTCTTAGGTTATGGTATAAATGTAAGATCTTATTTGTAAGATCGAATGTGGAATGCAAAAAAATTGTATGAAGGTATATACGAGATTAAGAAAAGGTATACACAAAGAAATCATTTGAAGGTGAAGCTAGGTTTTTGTAGAAGCATATCAGCATTACACTGGTACTGAATCTAGCATATGAAGATGCTATTTTGTGCAGTACATTCTTATTGGATTTAACCATCCAACTGTAGTCAGTGTGACTCCCATTTTGTGATTGAGCAGTGAGCTCTAGGCTATTGGCCTTTCTTCATGTGCAGACCCCATTTATGTACACTTACTATTTGTAACAGTATAATCTAATTTTGGGTAAGGTTTCCCACCGTGGTTTTTCCCCTTACATGGTTTCCACGTACAAATATTGGTGTTATGTGTTGTGGTTGACTCTATGTTTATGTTTCATGCATTAATCTCTACCAATATAGCAATTTACTGTTAACACTATCTACCGGCACACTTAACTGGTTTACCGGTATTAAGCATTAACTTGGTTAATTGGTTTTTGGTTTAAACTCATTAGACAACTAATTCAATCCCCCCCCCCCTCTCAATTGCCTCCGAGACCTAACAGATATTGTGATAAAAAAAAATTCTGACAAGTTTGTGAAAGTATTGACTATTCCAAAAGAGTGTTTTAGGAACCATTGTAAAGTTGGGTCTCTTATACTTTTTGAGAATAAAAATTTGAGGTATTTGTCACTATAGGTGACCTTTTGGTAAGCCATATATAACTCCTAACATGACTGATACGGTCACCTTTCCCTTTGTATTTATCAAAGCTATGAGCACTAAAATTTTTAGGAAAAAGGACTATGATGACGCACCTATCAAACAGGTGCAAAAAAAGTTCCTCAAACTTGAAGGATTTTTTTAGAGTTTCTAGCACATAGCTCCTTAAGAGCCATTTTCATTTCTTCCCACCTAGGATTGACAGGTTGTGGAGTAGGTACACCTATGACATTGGATCCCAGTACTATGAAAGTATGTAATAGATGTGATGAATAGGTAGGTGGTTGACTCTAAGGATGTGTAGAGGCATAAGCATGTTGTTATGGTGGTTGGGTTGCCTACTAATAAACAGGTGGTGGTTACAGTTGGAATGTTGATTATGGTGGGTGCTAAGGGTGTGATGACATCAACCATCAACTAGTAGACAACTATTGATTGTGAGTGATATTGTAGATAGGTAGGTTGGGGTTGCAACTAAATCTAATGGTTAGTGGGTTGTGATGATGGTGGGAGTTGTTCTAGTTGAATAACATGCTAATACTAAATTTGGTGATGTCATGGTTGTGGTTGAGGTTGATACTACTGAGATGTAGGTTGCAAAGTTCTAGCCTGAGGGTGATGGAATGGTAGATTGGTAGCTACAAGAAGGACTAACTAGTATGTTGCTAATAAATGGTTATGGTGCCTTGGGGGATGTATATATTCTAGGTGGTAGTTTTAGTGGTGGGTATGGCTAGATAGTTGACATAAGAAAGTGCAAGAGTGGCTTACGAGGTGAGGTCGACTAACTAGAGGAGGAAGCAATATGGTAGCATGGGTGGCACTTTGCAAAGTATATTATAATGGGTGTATGATAGATTGGACTAATGATTGGTACATGGGAACTCCCTATGCTTGAAGTGTAGATTAGGAAAGCCTAAAGGTAGTAGACTAGGCAACATGATTGGAATGAGAGATATAAGAGGACTAAGGGAGTGCGGTAACTAGCTAAAAAGTAGGATGGGATGTAGAAGTATGTTGTGCAATTCAAATTGGATGATGGAGGTAGTAGGTGGTGGAATAGTGACATACAGAGAAGAAGGAATTGTAGGTGTGTGATAAGGATGATAAGCATAGTGTAAGTGGGCCATGTGGAGGGTATGTCAAACTAAAATGGATCCCCTCAGGATAATGGGAGACTATGAGATAGGATTTGGATGGGTGATAATGAGATGAGGTGCGATGAAGTGCTTGCAGTAAACAATGACATGTGAGGTTACTATGAGGTGGTATATATCACAAGCGGATTAGGGTAGAGACACTAGGATTTGAATGAAATAAGTACCAAGATCCACCATCGACTAAATAATGAGATCTCCATTCTATGATATGGGAATAACAAGAGATTCTTGAGGGGGAACATATCCCCATGGTGACTTAGGCATACCTTGTTGTAATAAATTGGCCAAGATAGCCTCATAATTATTGCCAATGATTTGACTAATCATGGAAACTTTTTAGCTTGAAAGTCTTCAAGAGATTGAGACATGGGAACCTTGAGATGATCTACCTAGATTTTATCAACTTAGGTAGGTTCAAACACTGATGGATGTGGGCATAACACTTGATGAGGTGTAGACATATGATTGTTGATCCATTTCTCTCTTTTGTGAATATTTTGGGGGATGGTACATAAAATGATTGATAGTGCATAGAGTATGGTGATAAATGCAGATGATAAGGGAAAATCTACTGACTAGTGATGATAGTTTGATTATGTGATACTAGAGATCAATAACTAATCGAGTGTGAACTAAGAAAGAGATAATTGAGATTGTGATAGATGGGAGGTGTCACATAAGACTGACTGATGGACTTAAGTGTCAAGATAGTTAATGTTAGCCTAACCTCTAGATGAAGGTGATGTGGCAAATATAAACAAATATGGTTAACTTCTTCTCAATGATTAGCCAAAGAAGAAAACTAAAATATGATGAATGATTAAGATGTAGGTGTACAAAAATCAAGAACTTGATACTAGATGCGATTGCATTTTATTTTATTGTGATGTGGCAAATATTGGATATGTTGCAATGGAAGTCCTACAAGGGGTCTAATAGGTGGAAAATAATGATGACCCTAAGAAAGATAGGATGTATCTTTAAAAAATATAATTCTAAATCATAGTGGAATTATCAAATTTAGTCAAGTGTAGCATATTTGCCAAAAAATGTTAGCAAATCTATCAAAGAAGAGAGTGTATCTGCCCCAACACATAGTGTATTCATAGGAATATCATGAAAACTAATCAGGTCAAATCCATGGAATGTAGGTGCAAAACTACTAAATAATAAAGGGAATTTGTTGAATCACAACATGCTAAAGCGAGAGGAATAGTGACCATACAAATTTGATAAAGAGAAAGATGAATCCACTAGACTAAGGACTAACAAAAATATGACTCTACCCAAACACAAAATGAATCCTCTAGAATGGAAGACTGGTAAAAATGCAGATTTGTCAAAGGACAGAGCATATCCATAGACTATAAGACCTGAGAAAAGTGTAGATCCACCAAATAACAGAGCATATATGTTAGACTATAAAACATAGAAAATATAGATCTATTGAGAAATGGAGCATATTTGCTGGATAAGAAGACTTTGAAAAATATGGATCCGATAAACAATAGTGTATTCTCTACACTAGAAGACTCAAGAAAATCTCAGATCCATCAAACAATAAGGCATATCTGCTAGTCTAAAAGCACCAAAAAATGCATAAATCTTTCAAACTATAGAGCATACTTGGTGGACTAAAAGGAGTAGGAAAAGTGTAGATTTTCTGAACTATAGGGTGTATCTGCTAGACACCATAGTGTATATGTCAAAAGATAAAGCAAGCCCATTGAAAGGAGGATTACTAAAGGGACTAAACTGAATGATTATGTCAAAAGGACTAAAATCACTAAAAATAGTAAGGAAAAATGATTCAGACTGGACTAAAGGAGGTGATTCACTAGATATCAACAATAATACATTACAGAAACATTAATATCATTGGGCTCATAATGCAAGCACTAAAATGATAAAGGGGAGATATATAGAGCTCTAGGCCTATAAATAAGTTTGCATTTTCTCTCTCTCGAGGAGGCTAGAAAATCCCAACTAAGATATTCCTATCTCAACCCAAATAAGTACATCATGAATAACTTTGGGGTACGATTCACATTCCTTGCACCAATATAGCAACATGCAAAATATTCTATCTAGGTTGATACAAGCAACTAAGGGCATCCTTGATATATGCAAGGTGTGTGAAGCTCATCCATGAACACCATTTCATCACAAGAATGTATTGGGAAGGTTAATTAAGCCCTTCGGACCAACCCTACACCCCTATCTTGGTATCACCTTTTTGTTATATGGAGCCTAAGTAGACTTGGAGGTTAAATTTTCACCACTTATATCATTGCAATTTCCCCCCAAATTATTTAACGGGGGTTTTGGGGTAGCGCCACTTGCACCAGGCGTTATTTTTCTATTGGCTGACATGTTGTAACCATAATTTTGTAACTGACATAAGTCTTGATAAAAGGCTAAGGCTTGGGTTTTTTCTCTGTAGAGAATTTTGTAACATTTTGGTAGTAGTATTGAGTTGCAAGGGATTTTTGGTTGTAATTAGTTCAATTTGTTGGATAATACTATTAGACTCTTTGTTTGGTGGATGTAGCTCAAGTTTGGGTGAACCACGTTAAAAATTGTCTCCTTGTTATTATTATTTTTGTGTTTCTCATTCCTCAGTTTAAATTATATTTGCATATAATTGATATTTTATTCATGCAATTCCTAACACACCCAAGCTTCAAGATTTTACTAAACATGATGTGAGATGGATTGGGCTACAACTTTAGTTCATCCATTTATATACCTCGTCAGTTCAAATGGTTGAGATCTTCTTTCGGGGTGATCAAACCCCTAAATAAGCCTCCTACTAAAATAAAAAGGAGCTAGCATGAGTTTCTCTTACATCCAAGGTCTGTGAAGGTAAGGGAAGACGATACACACACTAACTCAAGTAAACAAAAATTTGTACGTACACCAAAAATAGAAGACAATCATATGTTACCCTATAAAATTGAAGTGTTTTTTAAACTAGAAAACTGCAAACACTCTCTATTATACTCCCACAACAAATGATTAGAAGTTTTTATTTTCATCCCCTCTTTTATATGTTTTGGTCTTGTGATCACAAAAATATTAGGAGGTTTTTAGGGGTCTTTGATAGGTGAAGGAAGCTTAAAAAAGGTGCTATAAAAGTCACAACAAACAAATGTTAGCAACTAACTCAAAGAAATATTTCTAAAAATTGTATTGAAATGAAAATCCGCTAACACACATTGCATATACACTATAGCTCAGAGCTAATCTATCAATAAATCAAATCAGCTACTACATAAAGTAGGTCTACCGATAATGCAAATTTTCTATAACATAGATCAGATCTACTAATAACACATCCACTATTATGCAGAGAAGATCCACCGGTAGTATAAATATTCTATAACATAGAGTGGATATGTTGATAACATGAATCTGCTATAACATAAAATGGATCCATTGATAACACAAATCCACTATTACATAGAGTGAATCCGTTGATAACATGAATCCGCTATTACACAGAGTGGATCTACTAATAACATGAATCCACCATTACATAGATTGTATTTGTCAATAATGTGAATCCACTATTTCACATAGTGGATCTACTGATAATACGAATATGTTATAACACATTGAAAATATGTTGATAACACAAATCCTCTATTACACAATGTAAATCCACTAATAACACAAATCCACTATTTCACAAAACAGATCCACGAATTTTTGCTTGCAAATTTTCGAACCTGAATGCAAATTTGTTGAAGTGTAGGAATATCTACCAATACACAATCTACAAGTAAAGAAAACTAAAAATGAAAAGTATAATTAAAGGAGACGCATGATGTGGGTCTCACCAGGCATACCACAATGTGTACACTAAAATGTGAGTTCAAAGAGCGTAAACAACAAAAGAAAATACCAAAAACACACAAATTAACATAGCTTCAATATTGGGTTAAAAGAGGTAAAAAATAACATAAAAAAAGTATGTCAAACCTTTTGTTGAGTAGATTTCCCCATGATATTTGGTTGGATGTGTGCTCACTCAATATTTAGATAGCATAAAGACATTCTAATGCAAAATGGGTAAGATTGAATTTTTTGTGTGTGAGAGAGAGAGATAAAAATGGTTAAGGGTTTGATAGATATGATTTGGGATTGAAATGATGCATGGTTGAGATTGATTAATGAATATCTATGGTTGAGGATGGATGAGAGAAATAACAAAGAATTAAAAATTCCTTTTACGACACGTGAGGGGACAAGCCCATGTGCTTTTGTAAGAAGTCGATGTGATTAATGTGATGAGAGGAGTTGAATTTCACTTAATCAAGAATTAAGTGCGTGCAAATGATTAGGGACTGCATTAGGTGGAGATAAAGCTTAGGATTATGATACAGGTGGGAGAGTTAGGAGAATACAAGTCGATGGGGGTAAATAAGATTTTTAAATTAAATTTAATTCAAACTTGAAGGAAAGGGGTGATGAATATTTAGTTAAATAAATAAAGGTATTTATTTAATTTAAACTGATGGAGGACCTTAGAGATAGTATTGAATAGGTAAATTAATATAATTAATCACCTTAGGAAAAGACTAGAAAATGGAGAAATAAAGATGTTTAATTAAATAAAAATGAATTATTTGATTAATAGAAATAGATAGAATAGATGAATAATGGAAATAAATTTATCAAACACAAGTGATCAATTTTATCTTTCTACAAGTGCCAACCCATATTTAAAATTGGTCCTGATTAAAGGGGAATAGGATGCCATGACACCTAAGTCTAGATAGGTGGACCATAACAACCTCGTCCTCCAAAGTGAACATAAGTAGCTAATAAATAACATGATGAATAAGAGGGACATGAGCATTGGATGGAGTCCACTCATTCATCTACATAAGCAACATTAGGTAAAAAGGGGCCAAAATGAGCCTAAGGGAATGGAGATAGGAAATGCTCAAGTAGGAGCATAAATATGAGATGTGAGTTGTACCTATTATAATTTATGAGGCTAAGTATATGTATATGTATATGTATTGTAGACACCTAGAAATGGTCAACGCTTGCAGAATCATACTTTAACATTTGCGCATTGCCTCATTTTAGGTTTTTGCGTCGCATTAACATTTCTCCTATGTCACGCACTTGGTCTTTATCATTTGTGAGCATCGAGTCTTTCTTCTACATTCTTCATTTGTCTCGCTTTCGAATTTGGTCTTGTCGATAACAATCTTTAGTCATGATTTTGGTTGATCTTTGTCCTTGTCAATCTTGTCATATTGCGATCGATTTGTCATCAATCCTTGTCCTCTTCAATCATGTCAATTTGGATCAATTTGTCATTGTTCCTCAGTGCATTTATCAATCAAATCATTTATTAATTCAAAATCATGATCGAATCGACATCAAATCAATCTTACATCAAGACCTAATTGTCGTTCTTGCATTTCTAATTCATCTTCCAAGGTTTTATGATTTATTCATTTAGTCTTGTTTGGCATTTTCCCTCTAGGTTAAATAATTTATTTATTTATCCCAAGTCTTCTTGTCACAATTAAATGTTTATTTAATTGGCTAATTAATTCCTCCTATTTTTGTAAATTAATTAATGAATGAGAAATTATTAATTAATTTACCTATTTTTCATCAATTTCCTAATTTTAATTTCCACCTAATTAACTTGTCTCTAGTTCTCCCTATTTTTGTGCTTCATGCGTCATACTCTTGACATAGCAAGATGTCATAAGGTTCTAGTTCTCTAGTCTTTGCATTGGCAATATGTCATAATTCATGACATAGAAGGTGTCATAACCTTCTTCTTTCCACTCAATTGTGCCATTTTTGAAATTAATTGCTTCTAATATCCATTTCATGCTAAATTTGATCCTATCTCCAATTTATTTATAAATTGGATGATCCTCATCAATCAAAGCTAATTGGTAATCACTTTTGCAATCACATAATCATAGAATCAGATAATGAGAAATAATCACTTCTTCTAGTACTCTTGTGCCAATATCAATCTTGCTTTCACATTAGGTTTGTGCACTTGAAGGTGAGATCCACAAACAAAGGCTATTTGGAGAAGAAAGAAGGACAATGGAGCCGCATGAAGAAGCATTCAAATCTACCATTGGTTTGCATATGTCTTTAATTTTGAATGTTTTGATTTCATGTCTCTATTGAGTGTGCTTAGGATATATCGTTGCAATGAGCTTTCGTGATTGAGCTAATGATTAATGTTTTGATATGTTTGTGATGATTTCCTATTTCCTATGCTACATGTATATGTATATGTATATGTGTGTGTGTGTGTGTTTGTGTGTGTGTGTGTATGTATGTGTCTATGTATGTGTGTGTGTGTGTGTGTGTGTGTGTGTGTGTGTGTGTGTGTGTTTGTATGTATGTGTGTGTGTGTGTGTTTGTATGTATGTGTCTATGTATGTATGTATGTGTCTATGAATGTATATATTATTTACTTCTTAGATGTAATCTAAGAAGTAAAGCATCATTATCATCTATTGCAGATATGAAGGTATACCTTTTCATCATTTATTTAAAGCATTTGTAATATTTCATACAAGTTTGATTCCAAATCGGGGTCTGACCTAGGGAAACCCCTATTCCCAAATCCTTTCTTCTTCTTTTTGTGTGTACAAAGCAGGTGCCCAGCTATACTTCTAGTATTAAAATTTATTTGTAGATATGGAAAAACCCTTTTTGATGCACGGAAAGTTCGGAGGATTGATATGAGGGTGCCCTTGTCTGGACACATGGTCCCTGCAACTTTTGCTCGATTTTGTGGAGCAGCATTGAATCATCTCAAACTTCTCAAATCCAGGTGCACGCCTGAATCCGGAATCTGTAGCTCACTGTTTTCACATACTTTATCTTCAATTTCAACACTTTACTTATTAAATTCACAAAAGAGGGTCAAACACATTTCAAACACAATCAATGTACTTAGTATTTATTCCTTGTATCACTTTAGGATTGGATCTAGTAGATTCAACCCCTATTTCAAATGTAAAGTCCTTCAAGTGAAAAGTGAGCTTAGTGAATTTCCCTTTTCAAGTGACGAATTTTCTAAGCTCCCAATTTTCCACTTTACATTTTGGTGAACCCAATGTCTTACACCATTAATTCTAATTTTTGTTTTCATATCTGAGTGTGCAATTTAAAATTCAAATTTTCATTTACAAGTTTGATTTCCTTGCAAATTTAAAAAATTTAGAGGATAATTTCATTAAAACCCTAATTTTTTATTTCAAAATTGAGCTTGTCAATTATTTAATTTGATCCAATATTTCAGATCTAAGCACTTTTTGAATTTCATAATTCAAAATTTCATCTACAAGACATATTTCAAGATTAATTTTTAAAATTAAGTGGTTGATTTCAAAAACCCTAATTTTAAAAATTGAGCTTGTGGGTTGTTTAAGTTTTGAATTTCCCACTTCAAATTTAGTTTCTAATTTCAATTAAAATTTGAAATTACAATCTTAGATCAAATTTCAATCTCAAATTTAAATTTTGAAATTAAGTGGTTCTTTCTACAAGACCATAATTTTAAATTTAAATATCTTGTGGACAATTTCAAATTTAAATTTTAAAATTAAGAGGTTAATTTAAAGAGCCCTAATTTTTAATTTTAAATTAATTCCTTCAATTTCAAATTTTAAGATTAAGAGGTTATTTTCACAGGGCTCTAATTTTAAAATTCAATCTCTTTTGGACAATTTTAATTTTAAATTAAGGGATTATTTTTACATAATCCTAATTTTAAATTTCAATTTCCTTGGAGGTTGCATTGTTTCTCTTTATTCTTGCAATAAATTTGTTCATTTGATTGAGCAATGATTTTTCCTAGAATTTTGCATTATTCAATTATTTTGCAAGTTTCAAATTTCAAATTCAAATCTCACAATTTCAAATTCAAATTTCAAAATTCCAATTCAAATTCCATTTTCCCACCTTTATTCAATTTTATATGTATATATGGGCTGAAAATTTTAATGGTTAAATGACATATGAGTTTCTTGTTTGATCATAAGTTCATATGGAGTTCTTATCTTATTTTGCTAATTCAATTTCAAGTTACATTAAAGATGCTCATGATGTTCCCTTTCATGCTTACAATGATAATTGAGTTCTCCCTTTCATTCATAGCTATGATTTATGCTCTCCCAAAATTGATCTCATTAATGAGGGCACATTGGTGAAAAAATGGAATATGAACACTTCTTTCAAAGATCTTCCTCCTAAAGATGAATCTTTGGAGAATTGTGTTCCTTCTTCTCCTAAAACATATCTCTCTCATAAGGATTATTTGGTGCAAGAGGATGATATTATGGCTACTTATACTAGTGATACCATAACTTCTTTTCATGATCTTCCCCCTAGAGATGAAGAATTCATTACATATGACAATCCCTTTCCTAATAACAAAGATGCCTTAGAGCAAGAAGATGAAATTATTAGCACTTTACTTGATTCTCTTCTTTCTCAAGATGTATCCTTAAAGAAAATAGATCCTAGTCAAGTCAATACCATTCATGCTTCTAGTTATGGGAAGCCTAGACCTAATATCCTACAAGCTATAAAATACATATGTGAAAGAAGTAATATGGAAAGGGAACTAGAGAACAAATATGTTTCTAAACTACATCACTCATTTAATGCTGGCCTAAAAAAGAAAGATCCAAATATTCTCTTTACCTCTCTTCCTTCCACCCCTCATTCTATGAAACATGTTAATAGGGAACCTATTATTGTGAAAAAGCTTCATGATATATTAGATGATATTTATTTTTGGGATTTATTTCAAACTTCACCTTCATATCATAATTTGATCCAAGAAGCCTTACAAAGGGTAGTTCCTCATCCTTCTTCTAAACCAAATGATATCACCTTCTCACAAGATGAATTGTCTTCTATAGAGGTTAAAAATAGAGATGATCGCGTTATGATTACTTCTTACATTTATGAACAAAAGATAGGAGTTACTTTAACTGAAAAAGGGTCAGCTCTTAATATTTATTGTATTGAATTATTAGATAAGATAAATTGGGATTACTCTTCTATTCAACCTGATCATCTTGGTGTGTGTGGATTTGATAATGTTCCTAGAGAGTCACTTGCTATAGTCATATTACCTATTAAAGTAGGACCTGTGACTTTTCCTACTCCTATTCATGTCATGCCCAACCATCTTATTATAACCTTCTTCTAGCTAGACCATGGATTCATGCTATGAAAGCAGTCCCTTATACCCTTCATCATACAATCAAATTCATATATAATGATGAACTTCACACAATAAAGGTTGATTCTAACCCTTATAATTTCACTTATGATGAAGTGGGATATATATCCCACTTTAGTACTATGATTCCTTCAACAACACCATCTCCTATCAGTGATGCTTCACTAAAAATGAATTAAGGTACAAGAGATTTTATAGCCTCATCCAATGGGTATAAGATCCCTCAATCTAAGATTGAAGCCTTCGTGAAGCCCTTTGTATCTTTTATCCAAGCTTCTAAACCAATTTATAATTCTTCTAACACATGTCTTAATAGGATAAAATATAATATGTTGTCCATTTAGAGGAATTGATTATGTGTTGCATTGGTGATTTGTCATTGATGGCAACACCAACTATTTTGGTTTCTTTACCAGCATCCTTCTGGTCCTAGTAGGTTGTTTGGTTTCTGGTTGGATTAGATCCGATATGATTCGGTATACTCTGATATGTTTGAGTTATGGAATTGGCTTATTCATTCTACTGAGATACAAGTTTAGTCAATTGGTCTTGTTCAAGTGATTGGATGCTATCCTATTTGCTAGAAAGCTTGGTTTGTGGTTCTAGCAAGGGTTTCATTGACAGAGCTTTGATGAAGATCGTTGATAAATTGCATAAGTGGTATTGGTGCGACTTCTAGAAGGGATTCAAGATATTCATTGTGATTGTGTTCGAGATTTAGTTGATTAGGATCATTGCCTTATCGTGTATAGACCTAATTTGGGTTCCAGTTTATCTAGGTTATGGACCAACATTATGTAACATGTGGATCGGACTTCTCGATGCATTTTCAGGATGTCTTATGGGTTGGATACTATTTGTTTTATCTTAGGCCGACATGTTTTGTAATTATGTAATTGTTTTAATTGTCTGGTGGCCAACCTTATTATTTGTGGTTGAGGGTTTGTATATATATAATGTAAGATCTCATATGGGAGAGATGTGTGAGGATATATATGGGCAAATAATGTAATAATAATTTAGGCAGAGGATTTGGTCGATCATTGGTGATCAAGTTGAGTTTATCTAATAGGATTTAGTCCTCTGGTATTCAGCTTAACTAGAATTGTAGCAGTTCATTTTTTCTTCCAGATTGTAGTCTGGATTTCTATGTAGTCAGTGAGACTCCTTTTGTGATGATCAGTATGCTCTAGGCTATTGGCCTTCCTACAAGTGTAGGCCCCTAAATTTTAGTTCACATACTTACTATAGAAGTATTATTCAACTATGGGTAGGCTTCCCGCCATGGTTTTTCCTTTTACTAGGTTTTCCACGTACAAATCTTGGTGTCATGTGGATAGTATTTATTCTTTAATTGTTGTTTATGATTAATTGGTTTATGTTGGCAATTGACACTCTATTGGTTGGTTTCACTATGTTGTGATTGATGGCAACATGATTTTGGGTTCCAACTTCATATAGTGTATCGACAAGTACTTCACAGATTCTACATCGGCAGCGTCATCGACACTGGTAGGTCAAAAGGATTTCCTTGGTCACCGGCAATGCAGGCTGACATGGTATAGAAAAGGTTATCGATATTGGAGACTGACCTATCTTGGATTCGACATCGACAACTTGTTTTAATTTTTATACATTTATGTTATATGGCCGACATGTAATCTGATATTGTATATATCTTTCTAAGCTGACATAAGGCATAAATTTGTATAGGGTATTTAAGGCAGATTGATTATATCATTTTACAATAAGGATATAGGAATATGGTGATGGATATGCAAATGTAATTATTTAGAGAGATTATGTATGTGAGGAATTTATTGTAAGGGTTATTCTGGTAAAGGGGTTTAGGAATTCAACCAGAATAGAAAGAGCTTAAACTGGAACTGTATTCTCGCATAGAAGATGCTATCTTAGTAGTTCACACTTCTTCGGATTGTTGTCTATAGTTTTATGTAGTCAATGAGGCTCCTATTGTGATCGAGCAGTGTGTTCTAGGCTGTAAGCCTTTCTGCAAGTGTAGGCTCATCATATATTGTAATATCTCTTCATATGGCCAATGGATTGATATTGTGGGTCACAAATCCCACCATGGTTTTTCCTCATTGAGTTTTTCCACATATAAATCTATGTGTTATGGTTCTCATTTATGTGTTTGGCTTATTGGTTTCTTTACTTCTTTCAATTCTGTTTATATCGGTATACTAGTTGGTGTATGAATGTTTTGTTAAGGCTAAAATCTTATATTCTGGTATAACACTGATTCATCCCCCCTCTCAGTGTTATTGGTTTACAACAATTGGTATTAGAGCCTTGTGCCTTGGAGGAAGTTTAGCAGCTTGAGGAAGATCCTGAAACCAGAATCATTGAATATGGCTTTAGTGAAGCAGCTTGAGATGACACTTGAAGATTATGATGTTGAAATATTGAAGAACTTAAAGGTACAAGATGAGTTAAATTATGCTAAGGAATTTATTCTTGTCCTACAAGAGAGGCTATCATTTATTCAAGCTATGAGGAAGGATCTTTTGTAAAATTAGGATGATGAAGAGAAAAATGTACTTAAGGAACAATGTCAAAAATTAAGTCAGGAGAACATGGTTATGAAGAATGGAATGCAAGCTATAGCTATGAGGATGTGTAAAGAGATTGAGGACATAAAGAAAAAGGAATAAAATCTTGTTGTATCCCTGAAGAACAAATTTGAAGAATGTGGTAGGTTGGTTCATGAAAATGATATGTTGAGAACTGATTTGGTACAATCCTAGAGTAATGAGAAAGATCTTGAGAAAAAAATGATAATACTAAGAGATGATTTAACTACTGCAAGTAAGTACAAAGAAAAATTCAAGATTAGCTCAACACAGCTTAATGAGTTATTGAAGAGACAGAGGTAGATTGGATATTCTAGTGGACTTGGATTTGTGCCAAGGACAGAGTTCTGGTACTGCTAATTAAAATCAAAACCATAAGGCACTGGTAGGACAATTCAATGGTAGATGTTTTTTTGCAATATATTTGGTCACATGGCTAGGGACTGTAGAAACAAAGCAAATCATAACCCTGATTCTGCTCCCGATAAATGTTCTAAATTCAACAAAATTGATCATAAGACAGAAGATTGTAGAATGAATGTAAAATACTATGCTTGTGGAAAATTTGGACATATAGCTAATCAGTGCAGGTCAAGCAATTTCACCAGTTTTAGCAAAGCAATTCAAAAGAACAATGTTACATGTTATGCATGTAATGAAATTGGACATATTACTAAGTTATGTAGAAGTAGAAATCCACTGGTTAGTAATGGAGGATCAAATGAAAAAGGAAAAGAGAAGGTTAATGAAATTCAACATGATCATACTCAGAGATGGGTTAGGAAGACTGAAGAGAAATCATCAGATGGGAACATCCTAGTTACCTATCTGGTAGAAGAGGCTACTCCTACACTAGTAGTGAGCTCATCTAGTAACTAAGGTAGATGCCTTAGGGGTAGGAAAAATTCATGAAGATGCTTCATATGCCATAGGAAGAGGTTCTGGAAGATGTTCCAAATATTGGAGATGATTATCTGGCTTGGATATGTTTAGAGATAGATCTAGTATCTTTCGCCGGCAGTCATTTATTTCAATGGAAGATTAGGATTTTTGACAAAGGATAAAAGGTCGAATACACTTCGTTGTTAATCACCCTACATATAGAGTGATTCAGAGTGACTAAGTATGATTAGAGGCTATTCAAAGGCAATCAAATTTCTTCTTGAGTGACTTCACTAGTGTTTGGAAGGATTTGTTGAAGGTCTACATTGAGAGAGATCTAAAGGTATTTTTCTTGAAGAATGGAAGTGAGATCATCTTTTTTTCCTATTTTTGTTGCATTTCCAACTGTAGTGGAGGTTAATGACTCCCCTAGGCCAATTTTCAAATGGTATCCACATGTGGCTACCAAGGAAGATTCGGTTGGAGGGTTTTCTCATGTTTAAGAGGGAGTGGTGTATGTAGAAGATGTTAGGCCATACATTCACTATCATATAGAGGACTTAGGAACTTCAAAAATCAAGGGAATGTATATGAATGAACTATTGGGAGAATCTGGAAAAATTAAGCCAGCATATCAACACATTGAAGATCTAGAATTTACAGATATTTTGGATATTCTGGAGTTTGAGGATAAAATAATTAGATATGCACTAAGCAGAGTGCATGGGGAATTCATATGGATGGATATACCTTATAAAATCACTAAGGAAGCCATCCAAGCAAATACAGGTTTGCCATCAATAGGGAAACATCTGGATAAGAAAGTGCCAAATGACTTCGTGAGCCAGATCACCGACACCACATCTGACAAGAGATCGATGAAGGTGAGCACTATCACCGACACCGATATCAAATCTGGAAGCATGGTTATAGGATATAAGGTAACTCATTCAAATCATCTGAATTCTGTTTCCATTTCATGTATTTTGGTTGCATATAAGATAATGAGAGAAAATGTAAAGTTAGATCTTTGTAGTTGGATGATTGAAGAGTTATGGATCAACTTAGGAAAGATATAAGGTGAGAAGAAGGGCACCTTCCGATATGGAAATTTGTTAGTCTGCTTGATGTTATACTTTCAAAATGATACACCTAGCTTGGGTAGGAACTAATGAGCTTTTGACATTCCCATAGGAAGAGAATTAAAACAATCAATTGCTGCATTAGGAATTCAAAGAGATGATAAGATATGGGGTTATTTCATGGCTTTTCAAAAATCTATGAGGTCTAGGATAAGAATATTTGAGCATATAGTAGAGAAATACTCTACCAACATATGTTTCATGGTTAAGAAGGATGTGACTCTCATGGAGGTAGTCAATCCCCAAAAGATTTGGATAGAGGAAATGGGCTATGAGGTAGATGCATTAATCCTTGATGCCTATGCAAAATTTTTGATTGATGCAAAAATAGATGACTGCACAGTAGAAGACTTTAGAGGTTGAAACAGAGTTCAACCAGAAGAGAAGGGAAAAACAAGAAGGAAAAGCAAGCAAATTTGTACAAGAGGTCTCAAAGGACATAAAGGCACTTATTGATGTTGTCCTAGAGAAAGGGAGAAAGAGGAAGGAGATGGTAGTTCACATTGACCTTGTAATTGCAGATCCTGAATTGGAGGATGACACACCATTAGCCTTTAAGAGGGTTGTTAGGAAGAAATCGGAAGAACCTAAAGTAGAAGAAAAGAAGAAACCAGATAGAAAGGTCACAATCAAGCTATCGACATAGAAGCAAGCACCTAAGGCCACACCTACAGCTGCATCAGGTACTATCAAGAGGAAGAAGAAGAAGGATGACATTGATTCTGGCAAGGTTACACGTAAAACTTGTGCAAAGATTGTAGATAAAATAACTAAAGATGGAATGTTGAAGAATGTTGAGTTTTATTATGAAAAATTAGAGGTTTATGAATAGAGAGAGGTAGAGGAAACAATCTTGTTATACTTAGATATTTACAAGAAATCCTTAATAGAGAGAAAATCAAATACCAACTGAGTTATATAATATGTTAGATGCTAGAAGGTTATCTTCTATGCAAGAGGATAAAAACATTATAATGCAATAACTATTAGCTATTTGTGTTAGTATAACTCTAGATTAAATGGATAAGACAATTAAGGCGGCAGATAGAAATCTTTTCAATATCAAACATGGGATAACTAGCCTCATGCTAGGGAGAATGAATGAAATAATAAAGGAAACCTAGAAAGCCTAGATCAAATTTTTGGGAGAACACAAAGGATTCTTTACTTCACTAGATATAAAGACAGATACTATAGATACATTGATTGAAGGGAAAGGAAAAGGGATCATGGGTACTCTGCCCTCAGTTTTGAAGAATATCAAGATAGTGGAAATTGAGACACTGGTAAACACAAATGTATAGACAAATACTGAGACATCGATTAATATAGAGAACATTGTATGGGATACTAACATTAAGGACAATTGTCCTTCAGACACTAATATACAAGTTGAGGATACTATTCCTAGAGAGGAACTGGTAGTTACACAGACTACACCAAGTGGCGAAGCCATCGGTGCAAGTGAGGAGGTAATAAAGGATAAATCTTCAGAGAAAATAGGGGAATCTAGTAGGGAATCAGTTGATGGCATATCATTATTGACAATTGACACTTCTCTAGTGGAAAAGAAAACCATCACAGAGATGAGTCCCACATAACTAATGATGATGGTTCCTAAGAAACTGATGAAGGAGGGATCCACGGACAAGGGGATTATAGATCAGTCAATAACTATTTTTCACAGGTAAGATTGAAAATGAAGTGATCCCTTCCAACAAGCTTAAGGTAATAACTAAGTATATATCAAAATACTTTCAATCCTTGCAGAAAATCTCTAATCGACAAGCACTTGCAATATTCACTCAAGCTAAGAGAGCCTCTTTTGATCAAATCATTGAGACAGAGAAGAACCAGATTGAGGAAAAGTTAATTCTAATTAAAAATTCTTTGAAACAATGTACAAACATATACATGGTATGTTGCAATACTGAAATACTTACTACACATGTAGATAAAAGGATAAAAGAGATATAGGAGAAAATTGCTAGTATTGCTAACTCTTTTGATGGATTAATTTCATTGACAACATCAATTGATGAACAAATTTTGACTTTAGAGAACCAAATTTCTACTCTTGAAAAGGAAAGAGATAAAATCATTCAGAGAGCCAGAACTAGATTGGATTCACTCTGTGTACATAAGAAGGAATGCATGGATATGTTGGAAAAGCCCACATCGACAGAGGTCAATGAGAAAGAATATTTTTCATATTTATTAAATGGACTTGTATCTATCTCCAACACATTAAAAACCAGCTAGGATACTTATGTGGAATTATTGGAGAAAGCTTATCTGGGAATCTTGAAACTGGTCAAGCATTGATAAGACATTTTTGGAGGTATTCAGTGTACAATTCTTATTCTTTGACATTCTTTTTTTTGGAATTGATGTCAAAGGGGGAGTAGTATAGATGTGAAAAAGGATGAAAGAGTTTAATACATTATGGAATTTTGGAAATATGGAGTATTTTGCATACTCAGCTCAGGGGGAGAAAGGCAAGATGAAACTAGCAGATGAAACCATGACCACTTTTTCACATGAGTGTTGGCATCAATGCCAAAGGGGGATATTGTTGGAAATTGACACTCTATTGGTTGGTTTCATTATATTTTCATTGATGGCAACATGATTTTGGGTTTCAACTTCATATAGTGTACCGGGAGACACTTCACAGATTCTACATCGACACTGACAAGTCAGAAGGATTTCTTTGGTCACCAAAAATGTAGGTTGACATGGTATAGAAAAGTTTATTGGTATTGGAGGCCAACCTATCTTAGATCCAACACAGGAAACTTTTTTTAGTGTTTATACATTTATATTATATGGCCAACATATAATTTGATATTGTTATATCTTTGTAAGCCAACATAAGGCATAAATTTGTATAGGGTATATAGGGTAGATTGATTAGATCATTTTGCAATAAGGATATAGAAATATGGTGATTGATATCTGAATGTAATTATTTAGAGATATTATGTATGTGAGGAATTTATTGTAAGGGTTATTCCGGTAAAGGGGTTTAGGGTTTCAACCAAAATAGACAAAGCTTAAACTGGAACTATATTTGGCATAGAAGATGCTATGTTAGCAGTTCACACTTCTTCGGATTGTTGTCTGGAATTTAATGTAGTCAGTGAGGCTTCTATTATGATTGAGTAGTGTGCTCTAGGCTGTAAGCCTTCCTACAAGTTCATGCCCATCATATATTATAATCTCTTCATATGGCTAGTGGATTGATATTGTGGGTCACAAATCCCACTGTGGTTTTTCCTCATTGAGTTTTTCCACATACAAAATCTAGGTGTTATGGTTCTCATTTATGTGTTTGTCTTATTGGTTGCTTTACTTCTTTCAATTTTGTTTATACAGTATACCGGTTGGTGTATGAATGTTTTGTTAAGACTAAAATCTTCTATTCTGGTATAACATTGATTCACCCCCCCTCTTAGTGTTATTGGTTTCCAATAGTTTATGCATTTTGGTATTGATTAGTTGGGTTCCAGTATTAAAGTTTTAATTGCTAAATATTCTGATAATCTTTGATAACTAGTTCACCTCCCCCTCTAAGTTTTCTTTCGGTTATTTGAACTGTCTAACAATTGGTATCAGAGATCTAGTCCTCTCTTCAGAAGCTTAACTTCTTGAGGAAGAGCCTATGGTGACTAACAGTTCAAGCTCATCTGCTGCTATCTTTCGGAGAGAAATTCCTAGGCTTGATGGAACAAATTACAGAGTATGGAAGATTTAGATGGAGACTCATCTGGTATGTCTTGGAAAAGAAATTTGGGAGATCACACAGAATGGTGTTACACCTTATAATTTGGCATCTGTAAATCCTCCTCCAACAAACCTGGATAAGGTGCATGAGAGTGATTGTAGAGTAAGAGAAGCCCTCTTGTGTGCACTTTCTAATACGAAAATAATGGGATTAACTAAGAAATCAATTGCAAAGGCTATATAGGACAAGTTGGGGACTCTTAATAAAGGTGACCCTACTATTAAGATTGCTAAACTTGATGGTTACTCAGTGAGATATGAGAACCTAAAGATGGAAGAAGATGAAAGGATTACTGCATTTATGGAAAGGTAAATGAGATTTTTATGGGAATTAAATGTTGTGGTGGAACTCTGAGCGAAGATGAAATAGTTTCTAAAACTTTGAGAGCTTTACCATTGTCTTACAAGATGAAGGCTATTGCAATTAATGAGTTAATAACAATGGCTAATACTTATATCAATAGAGATACATTGGTTGGGAAATTATCTACTTTTGAGCTTGAAGAATTTGGACCTTCTGGAGCTGTGAAGTCAAAACCTTCTTTTCATGCATCATCAACTTGCTTTATATGCAAAGGAATTGGAAGATATGAAGAGGGAAGATGAAGAATTTGAGAAACTTGAAGCTCTATTTGCTAGAAGAGTACCTAAAGGATCGGTAGGAAGTAGGTATGAAGGAAAATAACCTTTTAAATGTTTTGCATGTAATAAGATAGGTCATTTTGCATCTAGATGTCCTGAAAGGAATTCAAAATTTGAAGAGAGAGCTAGAAGATATTTTAAGCCTAACCCTAAATATCAAAACAAGTTTAAGTATAGGAAAAACAAAGACAAATCATGCTACATAGTAGATGAGGAAGGTGTGACCGATTCTGATGATGAACTAACACCTAAATCTGCTAGTGGTTCTGATAATGGAAAGGACTGCATGTTCTTGGCTATCAAGGAAGATGTTCTAGCACTAGATAAGAGTATAATGGAAGAGAAGGCACTTGCTACTAAAATTAAGGATAAGGATGAATGGGTAATTGACAATGGATGTTCACATTATATGACTGGAGATAAAAAGAAGTTTCTATCTTTGAAAAAATTTGATGGCAATCTGGTTAGATTTGGAGATGACAATGCATGTATGATCAAAGGAAAAGGAACTATATCCTAGGATGGTAAGCACAATACTGATAATGTTTATTATGTTTAAGGTTTAAGGCCTAATATTTTGAGTGTAGGACAATTGGTGGATAAGGGATTTCAATTACAATTCAAGGATGGAAAATGAAGTATTATTAATAGATCTGGATTAGAGATTGCAACTGGTGCTCAGATAAAAGGTAGTATATTTCATTTGAATTCTGGTGAGAAGACAAGTTTGATTGCACAAATTGATGAAAGTTGGCTATGACATAAAAGGTTGTGCCATGTGAATTTTGATTGCATTATGAAGATCAGTTCAACTAAGGCAGTTAGAGATATATCTTACATTGTGAAGCCCTATAATCTGGTATGTAGGGAATATCAAATGGGAAAATAGGTCAGAACCTCTTTTAAGAGTATACAAGATAAATCCAATGATTTTCTTCATCTTATTCATACTTATTTGTGTGGCCCTGCTAGAGTTAAAAGTTTTCAAGGTGATAGATATTTTATGTTAATCATTGATGATTATTCTAGAATGATGTGGGTTACTTTTCTAAGGGAGAAATATGAGGCTTTTGAAAATTTTAAAATATTTAAAGCTAAAGTTGAGATTGATCAGATCATGGTGGAGAATTCACATCCATTGAGTTTAACAACTTTTGTGAGAGACATCATATAAGAAGACAATTTTTTGCTCCCCGAACACCTCAGTAGAATGGAGTTGTGGAAAGGAAGAATAGGACTATCTTGGATGCTGCTATAAATATGATGATGGAAACTAATCTACCTTATATCTAATGGAGAGAAGAAGTGATTACAATGGTATATGCATTCAATAGAGTACATATCAAAGGAGAAACCAGTAAGACATCTTATGAATTATGGTTTGGCAATACACCTATAGTTATGTACTTTAGAATCTTTGGTAGTAAGTTATATATCAAGAGATGATTTCATTGGAAAATTTGATCCTAGATATGATGAAGGAATATTTATTGGTTATTCAAATGAAAGAAAAGCATATAGAAGTTATAACAAAAGATTGCAGAGAATTGTGTTGAGTACTAATGTCAAGGTGGATGTGCTAAATAAAAGTCAAATAAGAGTTTATGAGGAAGAACCAGCAGGGGAAATGATTATAACTAAACCGGCAACACCTATACCAGAACGAGATGCTGAACTAGTTACTCAATTCATATCAAAAAATTCAATAGTAACTAAAGATTAGGAAAGAGTAACAAAAAATCAGAATACTCCTAGGTATGTGAGGGTGAATCATTCAGAGGATTAGATCATTGGGGATAAGAACAATGGAGTGATGACAAGAAGAAGATTGGCATCCAATGAAATATGTTTAATTTCTCAAGTTGAACCAGTATTGGTAACTAAAGCATGCAAATATGAATATTGGATGAAAGCTATCGAAGAAGAATTAGATCAGATTGAGAAGAATAACACATGGATGTTAGTTCTTGGCCTAAAAGCAAGAATGTTACTGGAAATAAATGGGTTTTTAGGAATAAATTGAATGAGGATGGACAAGTTGTAAGGAATAAAGATAGATAAATTTTTAAAGGATATTGTCAGAAGGAAGGAATTGATTATGGTGAAACTTTTGCATTGGTAGCTAGGATTGAAGTTGTAAGACTATTTCTTGCCTAAGCTACTCATAAGAACTACAAGGTTTATTAGATGGATGTTAAGTGTGTTGGTAATATGGAAGAATTGATTATGCGTTGCATTGATGTTTTTTCACTGACGTCAACACTAACAGTTATGGTTGGTTATGTTGGTATTTTGGTATGGTTTTGTCATTGATGTCAACACCTACTAAATACACCTACTTTGGAGATCCAGCAACATTCACTGGCAATCGGTAAATTGTTCAAAACAGTCACCAGTATATGGTTAACCGAGAGGATATAATGTTCACCGGTACCTGCATTGACATGGCAGACACTTGGTAATGTCGAAGACATCATGTGGACACTTTTCTTTGAAGAAATAATCACTGGTATATTCTTATTTGCATATTTGCTTTTACCGGCAAATAGGTCCAGGTTATCTAGGGTTACACCGGTACGTTTATCTTTTCCAGATCAGCATGGCACGCTATGTAGATGATTTATTATTGTTGTAAATGCATTAAGCTGACATGTTCAATTGGTTATTGCATCGGATATTATATTATTTGTAAAATGTTTTTATTGTAATATCTTGTAGAGCCGACCTACTAAAATTGGTCTTAGGGTATGGTATAAATGTAAGATCTTATTTGTAAGATCAAGTGTGGAATGCGAAAAAGATTTAAGGAAGGGTATATGTGAGATCAAGCAGAGATATACACAAAGACATCATTTGAAGGTGAAGTTAGGTTTTTGTAGAAGCATATCAGCATTACACCGGTACTGAATCCAGCATATGAAGATGCTATTTTGTGTAGTACATTCTCATTGGATTTAACCATCCAACTATAGTCAGTGTGACTCCCATTTGTGTTTGAGCAGTGAGCTCTAGGTTGTTGGCCTTTCTGCATGTGCAGACCCCTCTTTGTACACTTACTATCTATAGTAGTAACATATGATTGTGGGTAAGGTTTCCCACCATGGTTTTTCCCCTTACAGGGTTTCCATGTACAAATATTTGTGTCATGTGTTGTGGATGACTTTATGTTTATGTTTCATGCATTAATTCTTATCGGTATAGCAATTTTCTGTTAACACTGTTTACCAACATACTTAACTATCTTACCGGTACTCAGCATTAAGTTGGTTGATAAGATTTTGGTTTGAATTTACTAGACAACTAATTCACCCCCCCCCTCTCAGTTGTCCCCGGGACCTACAATTGGTATCAAAGCCTAGTCCTCTTTTTGCAGAAGTTTAACAACTTGAAGAGATCCAATGTCTACTAACTATTTCAAAAAGGATAGTCCTAAACTTGATGGAACAAACTATGGAAAATGGAAAATTAGAATGGAGACACATCTGAATTGCATTGGTAAAGACATCTGGGAAGTTACTAAGAATGGTTATACTGCTGCTGTAGTTGGTCAGCCTGCTCCTATTACTTTAGCTAAAGATTAAGAAAATGATTGCAAAGCAAGAGAAGCACTTTTGAGCGCATTATCAGATCAACAAATCATGGGGTTATTAGATAGATCTACTACAAAAGCTATTTGGGATCATTTGGAAACACTGAATGAAGGGGATTCCATAGTCAAAATTGCAAAACTTGAAAGCTTCCGAGTCAAGTATGAACATCTGAAAATGGAAGAAGATGAAAGAATTTCTGCTTTTATGGAAAGAGTAAATGAAATTGTTTAGGTATCAAATGTTGTGGAGGAACCTTGAGTGAAGATGAGATTATTTCAAAAATCTTAAGAGGTTTGCCACCGGCATATAAAATGAAGGTTACTATTATTAATGAGTTGAGAACAATGCCTAATACATCAGTAACTAGGGATACATTGATTGGAAAACTTTTAGCTTTTGAAATTGAGGAATTTGGTCCTGTTGCTACTATAAAAACTGATTTGGCCTTCCAAGCATCAACATCATCTACTCCATCTTTTGATAAATCAGACTAGAGAGCCTTTCATGCAAGAGAACTTGAAGAAACCAGCAAGGAGAATGAAGAGCTTGAAGAACTTGAAGTACTATTTGCAAGAAAAATGCCAAAAGGTCCAATTGGAAGTAAGTATGAAGGTAAAGCACCCTTTAAATGTTTCAACTACAATAAGATTGGTCATATGGCTTCAAGATGCCCTGATAGACATGCTAGACTAAGAGAAGAAGCTAGAAGGACATACAAACCTAACCCTGAATATCAAAGATACAGATTTAAGAAAAACAAAGATAAATCTTGTTACATTGCTGATGAAGGTGTGACTAATGATTTTGATGAAGATCCAACAGACAACGGATGGGTCTTTATTGCTATAACAGAAGATCAACCGGTACCTATTGCTCAACCGGTAGAACACGCCCTAGCAGCTAAAGTGGAATCAAAGGATAAATGGATTATTGACTCAGGATGCTCACATCACATGACTGGAGACAAAGGTAAATTCTTGAACTTTCAAGAATACAATGGAGGTTTAGTAAGATTCAAAGATGACAAAGCCTATTCAATCAAAGGTAAGTGTTCAATATCTCTTGATGGTAAACATAACACTGACAATGTTTACTATGTTGAAGGATTAAAACATAATCTTTTAAGTGTTGGTCAATTAGTTGAGAAAGGTTTTCAGTTACAATTTAAAAATGGAAAATGCAAAATCATGAATAGAACTAGTTTGGAAATTGCTACCGGTAATCAGACTAGAGGTAATATCTTTCATTTGAATAATAGTGAAAAGGCATGCTTAATTGCTCATATAGATGAAAGTTGGCTATGGCATAAAAGACTATGCCATGTAAATTTTGATTGCATGGTAAAAATCAGTACCTCTAAGGCAGTTAGAGATCTACCTAAAATTGTGAAACCTCATAATACAATTTGCAAGGAATGTCAATTTGGAAAACAAGTTAGAGCTAGTTTCAAAAGTATTCCAGAAAAATCCAATAATGCTCTTGATTTAATTCACACTGATTTATGTGGTCTGGCTAGAACTAAAAGCTTACAAGGTGATAGATATTTCATGCTAATTATTGATGATTATTCTAGAATGTGTTGCGTTACTTTTCTCAGAGAAAAATCAGAAGCACTTGGGAAGTTCAAACTATTCAAAGCAATGGTTGAAAATGAAACCAGTAAGAAAATTAAATGTTTAAGATCAGATCAAAGAGGAGAATTCACATCCAGAGATTTTAATACATTCTGTGAAGTAAATGGAATCAAAAGACAGTTATCAGCACCTCGAACACCACAATAGAATGGAGTTGTTGAACAGAAAAACATAACTATTTTGGATGCAGCAAGAAGTATGTTATCAGAAGCAAATCTACCACATGTGTACTGGAGAGAGGCAGTAAGCACTGTTGTCTATGCATTCAACAAAGTTCACATCAAAGGTGAAACTAGTAAGACCCCTCATGAACTATGGTTTGGTAATACTCCTACTATTAAGTATTTCAGAATTTTTGGAAGTAAATGTTATATTAGAAGAGATGAGTATTTTGGCAAGTTTGATCCTAGAAGCGATGAAGGAATATTTCATGGTTATTCATCTAAGAGTAAAGCTTATAGATTTTTTAATAAAAGATTACAAAAAATTGTTGAGAGTACAAATGTAAAGATTTATGAACAATTCAGAGGAACTTCAAGATATATAGACTCTGAACCAGCAGCAGAAATTATGACAAATGAACCAACAGTAAATCCATCAGTACAGAATGATGATCTAGTTACTTCGGTATCATCAGAGGATACCACAGTAATTGAAGAACAACAATAGACTAAGACACCCTGGTATGTAAGACTGAATCATTCTAAAGATCAAATAATTGGAAGCAAATTTAAAGGAGTCATGACAAGAGGAAGATTGGAAAATGAAGAGGCATGTCTTATTTCTCAAATTGAACCATTATATATCAATGAGGCATGTGAAGATAAATTTTGGATTAAAGGTATGGAAGAAGAATTAGGACAAATTGAGAAAAATAATACTTGGACATTAGTTCCCCTTCCTGAAAATAAAAATGTAATTGGAACCAAATGGGTATTTAGAAACAAACTCAATGAAGATGGTAAGGTTGTCAGGAATAAAGCAAGAGTAGTGTGTAAGGGATATTCTCACAAAGAAGGAGCTGATTACAATGAAACCTTTGCACCGGTAGCCAGAATTGAGGCAGTTAGATTATTCTTGGCCTTTGCAGTTCACAAGGATTACAAAGTTTATCAAATGGATATTAAATGTGCATTTTTGAATGGAGATCTTGAAGAAGAAGTTTATATTGAACAACCTGATGGATTTTCTTTGACAAATAATAGTGATATGGTTTGCAGATTAAGAAAAGCTCTGTATGGACTAAAACAAGCTCCAAGAGCCTGGTATGCAAGATTGGATGAGTATCTTTTAAAAATTGGTTTTACTAAAGGAAATACAGATAGCAATTTATATTACAAAGTAACTAATGATGACATCTTGATTATGGAAGTATTTGTTGATGATATAATCTTTGGAGGAGAAGATGGATTATGCAAAGAATTTTCTCTTAAAATGCAACATGAATTTGAAATGTCTATGATTGGAGAAATAAAATTCTTTTTAGGATTGCAAATTTTACAGACTGATAAAGGCATATTTTTGAGTCAATCTAAGTACTTGAAAGAACTACTTAAGAAATTTGGGATGGAAAACTCTAAACCAGTAAGCACACCTATGACTACAAATGACAAATTATCTCAAAGGGATGAATCTACACCTGTCAATCCAACTAGATACAAATCTATGATAGGAGGTTTACTATATTTGACACAAACTAGACTTGATATTATGAATGCAATATGTATAGTTTCTAGATTTCAGAGTAATCCTAGGGAAAATCATGAATCAGCAGTAAAAAGGATTTTTTGGTACTTACAAGGCACAACAAATCTTGGATTATGGTTCCTAAAGATGAAAATCTTGATCTATATGCATACACAGATGCAAACTATGCAGAAGATGTGGATGATAGAAAAAGAACCACTGGAGGAGCATTCTTTCTTAGAAAGAGATTAGTTTCTTGGTTAAGTAAGAAACAGAGTTGTACATCTTGACCAACAGCAGAATCAAAATATGTTGCAGCAGCAACAAACTATACATAGGTACTTTGGCTTAAGCAAATGTTGAAAGACATAAAGGTAAAATGCAAGGAACCTATTACTATATATTGTGATAACACTGCAACAATTGATATATCTAAGAATCCAATATTACATTCTAAAACAAAACATGTTTCTATCAAAATAAATTTTCTAAGGGAAAAAGTTGAAGAAAAGGAAATAAAATTGGTTTATGTGAATACTAAAGAACAGCTTGCAGAAATTTTTATAAAACCTTTGCCTAAGGAAACATTTGAGTATCTCAGAGATCAGCTCGGAGTCTTACCTTCACCAGTAGAGACTTAGACAATTGATGATTGTCATCAACCGACAGAATCAAATGGACAAATCTTTTATTCTAGTTTTTGATGAGGAAGCTACTTCTCAGGGGGAGTAGTTGGTATATTGAATTGGTTGGTAGTTTGTATGAACTTGACCTTTTGTGACTTTGGCATTTGATGTCAAAGGGGGAGAGATATATGGAAAAACATTAAGGAAAGATATATTGAAAAATGCATTATCTTTTTGAGGAGAGATTGGTATGAGATTTCGGTATAATTACTCCCAGGCGAAGAATTGGTTTCTGTACTTGGCATTTCTATTTTGGCACTTTGATGGTTTTTCCATCTTGTGTTGCCATCAATTCCAAAGAGGGAGATTGTTGGTATTTTGGTATGGTTTTGTCATTGATGTCAACACCTACTAAATACACCTACTTTGGAGATCTAGCAACATTCACCGGCAATCAGTAAACTTTTCAAAATAGTCATTCGTATATGGTTAACCGATAGGATATAATGTTCACTGGTACCTGCATTGACATGGAAGACACTTGGTAATGTCAAAGACATCATGTGGACACTTTTCTTTGAAGTAATAATCATTGGTATATTCTTATTTGCATATTTTCTTTTACCGGCAAATAGGTCCAGGTTATCTAGGGTTACACCGGTAGGTTTATCTTTTCAAGATCAGCATGGCATGCTATGGAGATGATTTATTATTGTTGTAAATGCATTAAGCCGACATGTTCAATCGGTTATTGCATCGGATATTATATTATTTGTAAAATGTTTTTATTGTAATATCTTGTAGAGCCGACCTAGTAAAATTGGTCTTAGGGTATGGTATAAATGTAAGAACTTATTTGTAAGATCAAGTGTGGAATGCGAAAAATATTTAAGGAAGGGTATATGTGAGATCAAGCAGAGATATACACAAAGACATCATTTGAAGGTGAAGTTAGGTTTTTGTAGAAGCATATCAGCATTACACCGGTACTAAATCCGGCATATGAAGATGCTATTTTGTGCAGTACATTCTCATTGGATTTAACCATCCAACTATAGTCAGTGTGACTCCCATTTGTGTTTGAGCAGTGAGCTCTAGGCAATTGGCCTTTCTGCATGTGCAGACCCCTCTTTGTACACTTACTATCTATAGTAGTAACATCTGATTGTGGGTAAGGTTTCCCACTGTGGTTTTTCCCCTTACAAGGTTTCCATGTACAAATATTTGTGTCATGTGTTGTGGATGACTTTATGTTTATGTTTCATGCATTAATTCTTACCGGTATAGCAATTTTCTGTTAACACAGTTTACCGACTGTAAAGCGGAAAATCGGTCGAACCCTAGTTGCTCTCCCCTCTTCCAACTCCAAGGAGAGAGAAGGGAGGTCGCTAGGGTTGACAGTTTTCACTTGGGAGACTTTACATTCAAAAGAGGGGTTGAAACCCACAAGATCCAATCCCACACAATGCAAGATTGGATTCTAAATGAGTTTCAAGGGTTAAGACAGCAAGGCTACCCTCTTTTGTAAAGAATGTTGATAGAAGAATTAAGCTAGGAATGCATAGAAAGTGACAAAGATTCACTTATAAACTGAGATAGGGATATAGGATGAAGCTGGGGACCTGGAATTAGTAGTAAAATGTCGATACAGCGCTGTCCTACAAATTTGAGCAAAATTTGATGGGACGATGGCGCTCGACGTGCACACGGTCCTCCGAAAAATCCACGAAACGAAGGGGGATCTGTTCGTCTCTGCACAAGGATTCTAGATCTTCAATTTCAGCCGCATACCTACAACCTACACACAGAAAAGTGAAGATGATTGGGGGGTTAGGGATTAGGGGTTTGCCTTTAGGTCAAACCCCGGTTTTGGAATTAACCAAGAAATGAGAAATGCTGTAAATGTAAATGTCTGTAATGTAAAACAAGTACTAATACCTTGTTGTAAGGATGTTTGTATCCTTATGTGTGAAGGTATAGATGTCGTTGTTTGTTGTATGTTGTAGTAGTATGTAGTAAGTGATCTCCTCTTCAATGGTTGAATCCTTGTCTTGAATGCAACACATAGCCTTGAATGGAGACTTGGAATGATCAATTGTTTGAAGGAATGCTTGAATGCTTGAATGCTTGAATGTTTGAGTATCGTTTCCATGCTTTTTACATCATCATCATCGTACCAAAATGAGAGAGAAAATGTCGTTTATATACTTGTCAATTAGGGTTGATAGACTGATTTTTCCGACCTTAGGCCGACCAGTAAATGTAATTTCCAATTTGCAAACAAAAAGACCCGAAGTCCCATAGGAGACCGGGCCCAAAATAGGGCCAGGGACCAGGGCATTGGGTGCTCTGGTCCCACCTCCCGGGACAATAGGGTGCAAAGGAGGTTCAGGCTAGAGTGCAAGAAAATGCAATTTTTAGTGTCATAAACAGGTTTCGGGGTCTCCATTCAGGTTTCGTGTTGCGTCGCCATCGTGAAGACCGAAATGCAGTCAAAATTGCAAGTGTCACAATTTTAGGATGCTACATTTAGCCCCCACTTTAGCGGGAGTATGTATGCTCATACTTCCGGTAAAATACAAGGAAATAACATTGAAAGACTTTCACCACGTCAAGGAGGCAAGACATACCAAGCCCCCAGTGGACTAGGGATCTTACGACTTCGATTGACAAAGTAAAAGGGAAGATCACGAGGGAGAACCATGACTGTCAGTAGTAGGGTTCCCTCACTATGAGTCATGCAAAAGAAATACCAAAAATTTTCAAGGCAAAGCTAAGTTCGCCAAGAAATTTTCAAGTATCCTGAAGGGATAGACGGGGTGTATGCCCCCCTACATTAAAGCGATCACACACGCCTCAATGGGGGTGATTGTTTTAATGTAGTGATACACATAAGAAATGAGAAATGAAAGGAGCACGTTATCGCAAAGATTTAGCCCCCAAATGTGAGATAAACCCAAGGATACTAGACACAAAGCACAAAGCACAAGGTGACTTCGCTTTCCTCGGGGTCAGTATGCTGTATGATAATTCATGTATATATCATCTGTATGTATGCATAATTGTTCTTCATTCCCCAATCAAGGAAGGTCACCTAGAAGAAGGGAACACATGTGTCTTTTGAGTCAACATGAGAGAGACCAAAAGAGATCTCAATGCTTTGCATTGTCCTCAAGTAGACAACACCAAGGACAACAAATAGAAGAATGAGAATAACATATAGAAGAAGTAACAAAAGAGAGGAGGAGAATCTGCTATGCTAATGAAACTAGTCTAGCACGTCATCTACCCCCCGATCTTGCTGATCAATGTTTCGGGAAGGCAGGGAACATGCTAGAGGAGGAACATCCAACACAGCAGATGGAGCTATCACAAGATCCAAACAAGGGCTATGTTCATGTTCCAAGCCACATTGTTCTTGTCTAGGAGCTAGGATAAGTGCTTTAGAAAATTTGTTAGATAAATGGTTATCAATATCAACAAGTTCGTATTCACTATCAGAAGCAAGAGGAGTAGCATGTTCATCATGAATAACATTTTCATCTATATCAAGATTTATAAAAATAGGGTCTTTAACTCGCACAGGATCAAGACCATCATGCATCTTATGTTTAGGAGATTTTGGAGAAAATGGAATAATGCTTGTTGAAGGTGTTTTTGGAGATTGCAAAGTTTGAGAAGCAGCTGCTTGAGCTCTAAGACGACGCTTTCGTCGGCGTTCACGTGCAGAACGATTTCGTCTAGTCTTAGTAGGAAGTGGAGAAGATTGAGGAGGAGGGATGTTCTCATCCTTATCACTTGGGTGTTTAGGTTGTGGTCTCTTAGGCTGGATAATAGGAGAAGAGGAAGGTCTCTTCTCTCTATAAAAGGAAGGAGGAGGAACTGTTCCATATAAAGGAGGAATTTTTGGTTTAGGAAGAAGACCAAGTCCATCATGACGAGGAGGTATAGGTCTGCTTTTAGAAGGTTTATTCGGCATAGACATAGTCACATCCATAGGAATAGGTTGGGAATCTTCTTGACGAAAGACATTAGTTTTATCTTTCAAAGGAAGAACTTCCTTCTCAAGAATGATAGGAATATCAAGTTTGGGTGTTCTAGGTTCACTTAGAGATAGGATCATATCTATTTTCCATTTTTGATAAGATTTAAAAAGATGATCACTTCGCGGAGGAAGAGATTGGAATTGTTTAGGCCAAAAATAATCAATAGGAATGCTAGAAGTTCTTTCAGCTGGTTTAAAGAGACTATGATTGACAGTAACAACTTCACCATTATGGGGAAATTTCAAACATTTATGAATAGGAGAGGCAATAGCTTTCATGGAAGATAGCCAAGGATAGCCAAGCTTCACACGAAATTGTTCAGATGAAGGAATAATAGCAAAGTTCACATCAAGGGATTTGTTATGGACCTCAATAGGTAATGTAATAGAACCAATTGCAGGAGAAGAAAATGCATCAAATAATTTCACAATCACATCTGTTTTGTCATAGATCACTTGATTCAATTGCATAGTAAAAAGAAATTCTTCAGTAATAACATTAACCATGCACGAAGGATCAATAAGCACTCCACGACAAGGTGTATTCTGGACTTTTGCAACTATGTATAAAGGACCATCAGGTGCCCTGATAGTTTCACTAGAATCAAATGTGATGGAAGGTTCTTTAGGGTTTTCTTGCTGCTCTACAAAGTTAATCACATTCGGAGTCATAGACACAAGACCATCAGATGAGAGAGAGGAATCATTAGCCTCAATCACATTAGAGGTATGAGAAGGTAATGGATCAGTAAAAATCTGAAGATTTTGGTTAGGAGGAGCTACAGATGTGTTGCCTTTATCATTCACTCCAGAAACAGAGATAGTATTGTTATCAATCAAATCTTGAATTTTACCCTTTAAAGAAAAACATTTTTCAGTATCATGCCCAGGTTGACGATGAAATTGACAAAAAGATTTGTTATCAAAATAAGGTGAAGTAATCTTTGCAGGATCTATTTGCCTTATAGGAGGAAGAGTAAGCACATTTTGTTCCAATAACTTATTCATAATACTATGCAATGATTCATTCAAAGGAGTATACTTTCTTTCTTTCTTTAAAAACTTAGAAATAGGAGGCACATCTGATGCTGCATTCACATTATTGTTGATGATGTTTTCATTGAATTTAATGGAATCTCTGCTCGGTTTAAACTTCCCAAATGGTTGTTGACTGCTATCACCCTTATCACTCGGAGCCATAGGATATGATTGTTCCATTTGACTCACAGTCAGTTGATAATTGTGAAGAGTTGCACACAACTGTTGGAAAGAAGTAAACTCAGAAAATAGAAGTTTGTTTCGAATATCTTTTTGTAAATTAGAAATAAAGATTCTTTGAATATCATTGTCAGGCACTGGAAAAGAAATTTGAGCATAGAAATGCTTATATCTACCAATGAAATCAGTCACTTTTTCTTTAACACCTTGTTTACAATGCATTAAATCAATCAAAGTAACTTTAGGACTTATATTGTTTTGAAATTGTTGAATGAAAGCATTTGCAAGTTGTTCGAAAGAAGTAATAGAATAAGAAGGCAACGAGCAATACCATTGTAGGGCTTTATCTCTTAATGTTCTAGTGAATAGTTTCGCAAGCAACCTTTGGTCATAAGCAAAATCAGTACAAATGGTTTGAAAAGTCTTAACATGTGTTAGAGGATCACCTTTACCATTATAAAGCTCCAAATGCGGGATTTCAACATGTTTAGGAGGGATAGCTCGAACAATGTCAAGAGAAAGTGGGCTCGCAACATCAAATGTGGGCACACTAAACTTAGATTGATTCATAGAGGCAATTTGTTGCTGTAAAGAAGAGACAGTTTGTGCAAGATTGTTAATGGTCGCTTCAGTCGAAGAATTCATATTAGATGTGTTAGATTGAGATAGAGGTGTTATGTTATTGAAAGAAGGTAAAGAGTAAGGTGGTGGGACACTATGATAGTTAGTCATAGGAGATGATTGGACAGGAGGAACACTATAAGGAGGAATGGAATGGTTAAATGAATTGCCCCCTTGCGTCATGTTCATTTGTGGAGATGTAATAGGAACACTCATTGAAGGAATGAATGAAGAAGTCGGATTAAATGAAGGAAGAGGGTTAATTGAAGAAGAGGGATTGCCCCTGTGACTAGTGATCACAGGGGGAATGTCTTGTATAGAAGTAGTCATTATGTTTGATGTAAAGGTAGGTATGCTAGCAATAGAAGTTGTCAAAGGAATAGAATGATTGACTTGAGTGGGAGGTTGTGTATAACCTAAAGTTTCAGCGCGACTCTTCATAGGCATCACATTCAAATCCACAATGTGTGCAACACCATGCAAAATATCAATTCCATTCTTATCACTTTGAAGCATACGTTTTAGACCCTCAATTAAAGGAAGAGCTTGACTATCAGGGTATTCTTGAGACATCCATTGTCGAAAATCGTCAAATTGGTTATCCAATTTTGCAAGTTGTTCTACAGAAACCTCATGGAGAGCTTCTTCATCATTAGGAGGATTAGAGGAATTACCCATGTCCTCGTTAAAAAGGCTATTCAAATTAGGTTCCATCTCCTCGGTAGTTAAACCTCAGAAAGACTTAATTCTACGGCTTCGTCTAACGGGAATAGTGTAAGTAGGGCTTATTGTTGTAAAACTCATGCACTAGAAAGAGAGAGAAGATTTTGAATTTTAGAGGTAGCAATTTTCATTAAAATCAGCCAATCTTCCAGATTTAAGCTATTAAAGGCAATCACGACAGTCTCCCGAAATTTCGAAAAAAATGTCCGGGACCGTGGCGCTCGGAGTGCACATGGTCCTTACAACTTTTTTTGAAATTTGCAGGGATGAAAGTTATGATGATTTTAGAGCTAATCTGAAAAAATTGAGTGATTTTACGATTTGTAGATAGGCCAAATTAAAGTTGCAATCTCAAAATTGAACCCTACCAAGATTGTCGAAAAATGCAAAATTTGAATTTTGAAAAAGAGAGGGAAACTGAAATTTTGACTTTTATGATTTTAGAGGGAATGTTAAGAGCAATGCAAGTTTTGAAATTCAAAAGTTGACTCAATTTCACGCAAAATTCAATTTTGAAAGCGGAAATCAAAGTTGTTGTAATTAAGCACTTAATTTCAAAAGTCACAAATTGCAAGAATTTGAATAAAGCACTGAAATTTCGAATGAATGCAAACACACTTTTCAAATTTAGGACAGTAAGAACACAATTTTGACACAAAATTTCAATTTCAACAATTTTTGAATGATTAGAAGCCCTAAACCAAGCAATCACAAAACCAACTTTGACTGTAATTTTGAAAGTGTTAGAATTGATAAAATCAGCCAAAATTCTGGATTTTAGCAGGAAAATACAATAAGATCTTGCTCCCAAAATTTCAGAAAAAATGTCGGGGACGATGGCGCTCGGAGTACACATGGTCCTCGCAACTTTTTTCCAAATTTTCAGGGATGAAAGATATTGTGATTTTATTGCGGAATCCAAAGTTACAGCTGATTTGGAGATGTTTTGATCAGTGAAATTGTCGGACAAAGGTTGAATCAAGAGGGTTTCAAAAATTACTTAATTTTCAAAATTAAAGTACAAATATGAATTGATAATTTGTAATAGAAGGGCAGATCTGAAACAAGCATTAATAATTAAACATTTCACAAGCTCAATTACTAAAAAGAAAATTTAGGGTTTTTATGCAATTAACCTCTAAAATTTGCAAAAGATCAAACATGGAAATGTAATCAAGGAATCTAATTTTCAGATCTAACCATGAATAATCAGAAAGGATGTTCACGTCAGGTTCACCAAAATGTAAAGCAGAAAATCGGTCGAACCCTAGTTGCTCTCCCCTCTTCCAACTCAAGGAGAGAGAAGGGAGGTCGCTAGGGTTGACGGTTTTCACTTGGGAGACTTTACATTCAAAAGAGGGGTTGAAACCCACAAGATCCAATCCCACACAATGCAAGATTGGATTCTAAATGAGTTTCAAGGGTTAAGACAGCAAGGCTACCCTCTTTTGTAAAGAATGTTGATAGAAGAATTAAGCTAGGAATGCATAGAAAGTGACAAAGATTCGTTTATAAACTGAGATAGGGATATAGGATGAAGCTGCGGACCTGGAATTAGCAGTAAAATGTCGATACGACGCTATCTTGCAAATTTGAGCAAAAGTTGACAAGACGATGGCGCTCGGCGTGCACACGGTCCTTCGAAAAATCCGCGAAACGAAGGGGGATCTATTCGTCTCTGCACAAGGATTCTAGATCTTCAATTTCAGCCACGTACCTACAACCTACACATAGAAAAGTGAAGACGATTGGGGGGTTAGGGATTAGGGGTTTGCCTTTAGGTCAAACCACGGTTTTGGAATTAACCAAGAAATGAGAAATGCTGTAAATGTAAATGTCTGTAATGTAAAACAAGTACTAATACCTATTTGTAAGGATGTTTGTATCCTTATGTGTGAAGGTATAGATGTTGTTGTTTGTTGTATGTTGTAGTAGTATGTAGTAAGTGATCTCCTCTTCAATGGTTGAATCCTTGTCTTGAATGCAACACTTAGCCTTGAATGGAGACTTGGAATGATCAATTGTTTGAAGGAATGCTTGAATGTTTGAGTATCGTTTCCACGCTTTTTCCATCATCATCATCGTACCAAAAATGAGAGAGAAAATGCCATTTATATACTTGTCAATTAGGGCTGATAGACTGATTTTCCCGACCTTAGGCCGACCAAGAAATGTAATTTCCAATTTGCAAACAAAAAGACCTGAAGTCCCATAGGAGACCGGGCCCAAAATAGGGCCAGGGACCAGGGCACTGGGCGCTCTGGTCCCACCTCCCAGGGCAGTAGGGTGCAAAGGAGGTTCAGGCCAGAGTGCAAGAAAATGCAGTTTTTAGTGTCATAAATAGGTTTCGGGGTCTCCATTTAGGTTTTGTGTTGCGTCGCCATCGTGAAGACTGAAATGCAGTCGAAATTGCAAGTGTCACAATTTTAGGACGCTACACCGACATACTTAACTGTCTTATTGGTACTAAGCATTAAGTTGGTTAATAAGATTTTGGTTTGAATTTATTAGACAACTGATTCACCCCCCCCCCCCCCCCTCTTAGTTGTCCCTGAGACCTACAGGTTACTGGCAGATAGATTTTGGTTACCAGTATAAGATCTTGTGTTACCAGTAAGGGTTTAAGGTTTTACTAGCAAAGCTTTTACTGAGAATATTTGACAGGATGCACAAATGGTGTTGGTTCGGTTTCTAGATGGAATTCAGGATACAAAAGGTGATCCTTGTTCATGGCTCGACTGATTGGTGACATCTCTTTGGCGTGGTGGATCCAGATTAGGTCTAGTACCTATCTAGGTTATGGACTGGTATCATGTTAACATGTTCTCTAAATGTTACCAGGATGTTTTATGGATTGGTTAATGTTGTTTTGGTCTTAAGACAACATGGCATATCATTGTAATATGGATGTATGTGATGATATTATTGTAATATCTTTTAGGTGGCCGACCTAATTGGTTTAGGCCTTAGGGTTTGTATAAATTGATGTAAGATCTCATTGTATTCAAGGTATGGGAGTGAAATATAGTCCATGTTCATGGAATGAAATATCATATGCGAAAGACATCTAGTCGATCATAGGTGATCAAATTAGGTTTAAGTAAGAGGTCAAAGGCCTCTAGTATTGAGCTTCACTAGGATTGTAATTAGGCATGGTACATGCTATCTCTGGCAGTTAATTCTTTTGGATTGTTGTCCAATTATTTTGAGGTAGTTATAACCTCTCTGTAGTTAGTGAGACTCCTTTGTAATGAGCAGTACACTCTAGGCAGTGTGCCTTACTATACATGTAGGTCCCTTATTGTATCACATACTTTCTATAGAAGTATCATCTTGTTAGGGTTCCCATAGATACTAAGAGGGGGGGTGAATCAGTATCTGACCGGTAATGTAGTTTTCTTAAAACTGAATATGCAAGAATTAATGCAAATAATAGAATCAAAAACATCCACATGAAAAGAACACCATAACACAAGATGTTTAACGAGGAAACCCGGTGTGGGAAAAACCTCGGTGGGATTTGTGACCCACAATATTCACTTACTGGCCAATAAGAGAATATTACTTACAATAGGAGCCTGCACATGCAGGAAGGCCAACTACCTAGAGCTCATTGCTCAGTAAGAAGTCACACTGACTTACAATGAGGATTTACACAAATCCAATATTCTGTACTACTTCACAATAGCATCTGCAATGCCAGATTCAGTACCGGTTCTTGCTCTATTCTTTACATATACCCTTGTCCTACAATTCACACATTAGGTCTGTCTTATAAATTTTTTTTATGCTTTTCTATCCATATCCTACAAATGCCTACAATGATCTCTTTTATATAAAAGAGTCATTTTACAATTTTCCAAGTCAGCTTACAATGATAAACAAACTATTACATATCAAAAATCCTGTCAGCCTCTATGCAGGTATACATATTTCCTTCTGTGCTGGTGTACATCTTCTATGTCAGTGCTGGTGCAGATTGATTTTGTTGATGCCAGTGCACTGTTTTTTTTGAGTAATACTTTGCCAGTATAATGTCTTGCCGGTGCCATAGGATGGCAAGGTTGCTTGAGTAATGCTTTGCCGGTGCCATAGGATTGCAAGGTTGCCTGAGTAATTCTTTGCCGGTGCCATAGGATTGCAAGGTTGCCATCAATGACAAAACCTTCAATCACACACAATGTCTCATTGGAGTGTCCATATGCCAACAATCTCCCCCTTTGGCATTGATGGCAACACTCATGAGAAATTTCAAAAAGATATCCAAAAATGTGTAGACCAAAAATGTTACCAAAAATGTGAGAGCTCCCCCTAAGCATGTGATCCCTGTGTTTTGAATTTTCTCATCTACTACTCCCCCTTTGGCATCAATGACAAAGGTTAGTAGATTTTGTAGTTGTACCAATTCATAACCTCAACCTTGTAGTTGGGTAGTTATTAGCTGAAGAATATCTCCCAAAATTAAGTTTATGCCATCCATAAACTTCTTGCTCTCCTTTATTTCTATCTTAGTTCTGTATACTATACCGGTGAGATGCTGCAAGTGCTCTACCAGTGTTTTGCTACCCTATGTTAGTGCCTTTGAGATTTCCTTTCGTAGAGATGCTAAATAGTCCAATCTTGGACTTAGTTTAGATCTCAAGAATTTTGCCTTGTTTATTATTTTCTCTTTCTCTCTTTCTATTTTGATCAATTCTTCCTCAAAATTTGTTATCTTTTCCTCAAAAACTGATAATGTATCGGGTGAGTTAACAAAATTATCAGCAATTTTATTGATCTCTTCCTATACCTTACTCATCTTTTTGTGTACATCCATGGTCAAAAAGTTTATTTTACAGGTGTCTTTGTACATAGTTTTGTACTCTTTTAATAAATTGCACAATTCCGGTAGAAGTGTGTCAAATTCCCTATTACACTTCTTTATTCCTTCCTCAAAGAATTTTTGTTTCTCTTTTTCTACACTTTCCTTTACAATTTCTACCTTAGTTTGCTCAAAATTTCTAGAAATATATTTACAAAGTGTATCCAACTGGCCTAAAGAATCTTTGTTGGCTATATTACAATTGGGAGCTCTTGATTTCAAAACTAGAATTGAATCATCTATCGCTTTATAGGCTTGTGAGCTATAATCAGTTATTTTCTTGATAGATTCGAGCAATACCTCTATTACATTTGATGGTGACCCAACAAACTGAGTGCTGGTGGAAGTGACCATGCTAGTGTTGACCTTTGGTAGGTCTGTTTGTGTCTCCATCTCTTTAAGCATAGATTTTCCTGCATCATTTCTTACCGGTGGCATTTGTTCTGGAGCCTTTAGCTCTGTTGATTTCTCTGATTGTGTTCTAGATTCTATCTTTTTCTCTGAATCTGCTGCCGGTTGCTCTTTGTTTCCTGTTGTCGGTTGCTCTTTGTTTCTTGTTCTCGGTTGCTCTTTGTTATTAGATTTATCTGTGGTATCCTTATCTACCACTATGTTGATTTTCTGAGTATCAATATTCATAGTATATAGGACTTCAGGATTACGATTATTATCCTCTATGTCCATGCTCTCAACTGCTGGTTGATCTTCTGCAGTTGTTGTTTTTATCGGTGGAGTATTTAAAGGCAGTGGGGGTAAGTTGTCTCTAATCTTGATACTTGGTGGTCCACCAACTTTACCTTTCCCTTTGTCCTTTTGATATACCAGAATGGGCTTGGGATTCGTATATTCTTCTTGTTTTTCTTTTTCAACCAAGAATGTATCCCAACCATCTTCTGTTTCCTTTGAAACTTCAGTAAATCTACCTGCCATTAGTGATATTTGCCGGTGTGTAGTGGAAAAAATTGTCCGGTTGGCCTGAGCTATCAAATCATCAATTTCCTTAGGTGAGTTGACTGGGTATACTGCAAGTAATTTTTCTATTTTAATCTTCTTATCCAACTCAACTATTCCTTGCCTTCTAGCCTCAAGTCTTTTATATAATTCATCAGGAATTTCATTTAGGACTTGCATCAAAAACTTTTTATACATGTCCATGTGTAATATAACACTCTCCTTGACTTGTCCTTTCTCATCATCTGATAGGGTGTCATAGATTTTCCCTTTATTTTTCAATTTACCTTCCTCTGTGATCTCATTCAGTAATATGTCAAAAGGGGCCAAGTCAGTGTTTGTCTTCTTCTTCTTTTTAGGGGTCAGCTTTTTCTTAGGTGTGGCTTTCTTGACCAGAGACCTCACAGCTTGTTGCTTCTGTCTTGTCCTTCTAGGTGAAGGAGTGGATACCGGTGAGGGGTCTCTTTTCCTAACAACTCTTTTGAAAGTTGCTAGCATATCTCCTTCTAAGGAGGTATCTACTAGTGATAGATGAGTTTCAGGCTATTGGGTTACCAACTCTTCTTCTGTTATGTTGGTTTTCTTGAATACATCTTCTTTTATGGCTTTTTCTTGCCTGGTTCCTTTCCTCACAAATGCCTCAACTTTCTTTACTCTCTTTTTAGATTGAATTTGACTTTGATGGTCTCAACACTACCAAATACTTCTTCCTTTGGTTCATTGGGGGCTTCTAGAAGTTCTTTGGCATAAGTTTCCACTATGTGGTCATCTGTTTCATACCCATCTCTGTAACCCAGATTGTTCTTGGGATGACTGCTTCCATCCAGATCTCATCCTTTTTGATCACAAAGCATATATCATCCTTGTATTTTTTGACTATTTCTTGTGATAGTTTGATTCTTTTATTCATTCTGACCTTTAGTGCTTGAAAATACTCATTGATATTCCTTTCTTTGTTTTCACCCATGTTGTTGAATAAGTCAGACAATTATTTTTCTACTGGTATGGCAAATCCAAAATCCTTGTAGCTTATACCGGGAGCCTATTTGGTTATATGTAGCATTAAGCATACAAGTAAATTTCCAAATCTAAAGGTTCCTTTCTTATCCTTCTTGATTTTTGCCAAATTGTCAATTAACTCATCTTTTAACCATTCACAGATATCAATATTTACATTGTCCTTCACCATGTCATAAGCACTTTTTATGCATAAACTAGAAACAAAGTTAAGTCTATTAGCATGAGTTTCTTTGTAACCTAGAATCATGCTAATGAATCTCACATTTGTATTTGTCACATCATTAACCCTCAATGATCTTTTGTCGGATGTTGTACCAGTTAATTTCATTACTAGGTCATTGAAGACCTTCTTGGTTTTGTCAGGTCTGGTATCGGTGGAAGGTAACCCTGTTACTGCTTTCACAACTACCTTTGTAATTTTATGCACTCAGTCAAGCCAAAAGAATGAGCCATGTACCCTGCTAAGAACTATCCTAACCACTTCCTTGGGAAATTCAAGAATGCAGAGGATTTTAGTGAATCCTAGGGTTTCAACAATTTTATGTTTAGGTTTCACATTTTCGGCATTGTCACATATAACAGATTTATACATGTTTTTGATTTCTTCATCACCTAATTCCTCTATGTTGCAATGAATATACATTCTAGGGTCTTTTGCATAAACAACACCTTTTCGAATTTGGGAAAAAGCACCTGTGTTGTCATCTTTCTTAGCTACCTCGGGAACTAGCTGAAAGACGGGCCTAGGTCATTTTATAACTTCGACTACTGTAGGGTTTTCTATGAATTCAGGTACAAAGGAGGATGCCATGATGATAAATACCTTTTTCTTCCTTTGGATGGATTGATTGTTGAAGTTCTTTGCCTCTTTGCTCGGAATGCCTTAGCTCAAAAATCTTCGCGCTCTCTAAAAGTTTGAATTCACGGTGAAATGAAATGGAGCCAAAAACCTTATTTTATAAACTCTTTTCTGCTACTTATGTGAAGCCTCACCTCGACTCAGTCTGACATTCAGTGGACTTTATATTTTAGACTATTATGAATACTTTATTTTGATGCATTTTGAGACTTAGAACTTATATGATTTCAGGATTTGGATAACATTGCTATGATTTGATGATTTACTTACATGCTTTATGAGATTGAACACTACTTGATTATTAGATAGAATGATATTGTAATGATAGATGTCGTTATTAAAATTGTAGGACTTTATTCTGAATATAGAACTATGATGTATGTTTACTTTATGTGAATTGGAATGAAAATTGCTTATGTGAATTTGTTTGACAAAAGATGTATTCAATCTATGCAGATGAAAATTGTATACAAGTGATGATGTGCATTGTTATATTATTGAATTATATTATATTTGGATATTTGGAAGTACTAATGTGTAAATTGAGATGCGCAGGAAATTTACCATGTGACCATGGAAAATTATAGAGAATCAAACCTAGACTTATGTATGTTCGTAAAGCCAGGGTTTGTCTATTTGGAGAGACAACACTCCGTTTGTGTTGTATTTTATTCGTAACAGTATATGCTGCATGAGTGTTAAGTGTTAATTAAATTTTAATGTGTAAAAACCTCAAGAGACAATTTCATGTTTTACTTTTGTAAAAGTATTTTACTAGTGTCATTTGACACGTGTGTATTTAAATTTAAATGTTTTATGTTGTCTCTTGGTGGGAAAGTGTTTAATTATAATTAATCTTAAATAAAATAATGTGTTGTCATAAATACTTTGGGAATATAATATTTGGGGTGGTCAACTTATGTTTGACCCGAAAATAAACTTCAAAGGGGTTTAAAATGGGTTAAATGAACACCTAGGGGTAGTTTAATAGGGTTTCCTAAAGCCCATAAAGTATATCTAGGGGTTAGGGGTAATTTTAGGCAAGTTTCTACTTTATAATGATCTTTTTAACGCTTTAAAAATTGGCTTTTTTGAGTTGAGCGAAAATTGAAAATTGAAGTTAAATCTAATCAAGATTTTTCCTTTTGGAATGAGAGTCTTTTTGCATTTTTGCTTTCTTTCTTCTTTTTGGTTTTTTTTAGAATCCTGTGAGAACTCAGAGAGTAGGCTTCTTAAGGATGATTTTTGGGAATAGCAAGGTAATCACCCACTCTCCATTTTTGGAGACGGAAGAAAATTTGTAAAGAAAATAATGTTATGGAATAGAGAAATTGAATAAGGGTAGAAGGAAAAAGATTTATGGATTGGGCAGCTCTTCTTCAGATATCACAATAACCTTTGGGCAGATTAAGGTTGGTTTCAATTTTACTTTTAATATCTTCTTCTTGTTCATGTCTGGAAGTTGTTGGTGTAAGAAATCTGTATTCTTGAAAATTAATGTTGAAAATCTTTTGGTATTTTGTTTTATGAATTGATGTGTTTTGGGAGTTTATGAGCCTCCAACCACCATCCTTCGGAGGGTCTACAGATGGAGTAGAGGCTGAGGCATGGCTTCTGAGTCTTGAGAGATGCTTTGCGTTGCGTTCTTATGAGAGCAACTTGAAAGCACGTGTCGCAGTTCATCTTCTGCGAGGGACAACCTCCACTTGGTGGAGACAGGAAGAGTACAAATGCGGATTAGTTCCTAATACACTCACTGGGGAGATATTCACAGAGAGGTTCCGTGAGAGGTACCTATCAGAGCACTTCAGGCAGCGTCGTATAGACGAATTTCATGATCTCCAACAGAAAGGCTTGTCAGTAACCCAGTATGAAAGTAAATTCTTTGAGTTGTTGCCTTATGTAGATTATCTAAAGGATGAGAAACTTCTTGTAAACTGCTTCATCAGGGGATTGAATGCCGGTATAGCCGGGCCTATTAGGATGTCTGCTCCAGAGAGCCTTCGAGTTGCTTTCAGATCATCAGAGTATTTAGTACATCTTCACTCAGCCGAACCTTAATGCACGTCAAAGGAGATGGATGGAGTTCTTGTGCGAATATGATTTTGATGTTCACTACATCAAAGGAAAAGAAAATGTAGTTGCAGATGCTTTGAGTAGGAGACGTCATGAGGTTTACACCATATCCATGGGCATAGACTTGAGAGACCATATACTTTGGCACTTGCCAGAGGATAGATGGTATGCAGAGGTTTGTTAGGTATTACATCCTCAGGTTACTCTAGAAGGGAAATATGTGGATTATTCTTTCGAGTCCGATGGACTGTTACGCCACAGAGGGCGCATTTATGTACCTTCCTCTAGAGGGTTGTGAGAGTTCATTATCACGGAAGCTCATAGAGCTCCTTATGCAGTGCATCCCGGGGTTAAGAAGTTGCATGCTAACTTGAGGCAGTTGTATCATTGGCCGGGAATGCGGCAGCTCATTGTTGAGATAGTAGCTCGGTGTCTCGAGTGTTAGAGGGTAAAGGCAGAGCACCGCCATCCTGGTGGGTTGCTTCAGTCTCATGCTATACCAAAGTGGAAGTGGGATACTATATCCATGGATTTCATCATTGGTCTTCCTATGTCTTCTCGTCGCCATGATGCTATCTTGGTGACAGTTGACAAGTTGACCAAAGTAGCTCACTTTTCACCAGTTCGTACTACATTCACAGCTCTAGCAGTAGCACAGGTGTTCTTGCGAGACATTGTTAGGCTTCATGGCGTACCCCGCAAGATTATTTCTGACAGGGATTCTCTTTTCACTTCTAACTTTTGGAAGTCATTACAGGCAGCTATGGGCACTAAGCTCAATTTAAGTACAGCCTATCACCCAGAGAGAGATGGTTAGACAGAAAGGGTCAATCAAGTGTTAGAGGATATCCTTCGTATGTACATCATGGATCATCAGACTCGGTGGGAGGAGTATCTTCCCTTAGTGGAGTTTGCCTATAACAACGGGCATCACACTTCTTTGGGGATGCCACCTTACTAGGCATTATATGGCAGGCCTTGTAGGACGCCCTTGAGTTGGGATCACATAGAGGATAGAGTTGCTATTGGTCCTGAGCTAGTTCGGGATATGGAACAGCAGGTGGAATTGATTACGTAGCGTCTTAGAGAGGCTCAGGATAGACAAAAGAAGTATGCCGATGCAAAGAGGATAGATCGTAGTTACTTGGTTGGAGACAAAGTTTTCTTGAGAGTGCGACCGCATAAGAGTCCAATCCGTTACGGAAAGGGTTCTAAGCTCGCACCTCGCTTTGTACGACCTTTTGAGATTCTGGAGAGGATAGGCCCAGTTGCCTACCATTTAGCTTTGCCACCTAGCCTGTCACGCATCCACGATGTGTTTCATGTTTCAGTTTTGAGAAAATATATCTATGATGAGTCTCACCTTTTAGATTGGGATGCCTTGCAGGTGGAGTCGAACGGGCAGCTAGCTTTGGAGCCCATTCGCATTTTGGCATGCTGGACATTGGCCCTTTGAGGTCGAGAGCTGGACCAGGTTAGGGTCCAGTGGGATTGTTATGATGAGGTTACGGCTTCATGGGAGGACGCAGCGCGTATGAGATCTGAGTACCCTCACCTCTTTGATGAACTCTAGGAGGAAGTTCATGCCTAGAGGGGGAGGATGTGAGGCCTCACCTCGACTCAGTCTGACATTCAGTGGATTTAATATTTTAGACTATTATGGATACTTTATTTTGATGCATTTTGAGACTTAGAACTTATATGATTTTAGGATTTGGATAACATTGCTATGATTTGATGATTTACTTACATGCTTTATGAGATTGAACACTACTTGATTATTAGATAGAATGATATTGCAATGATAGATGTCGTTATTAAAATTGCAGGACTTTATTCTGAATTTAGAACTATGATGTATGTTTAGTTTATGTGAATTGGGATGAAAATTGCTTATGTGAATTTGCTTGACAAAAGATGTATTCAATCTGTGCAGATGAAAATTGTATGCAAGTGATGATGTGCATTGTTATATTATTGAATTATGTTATATTTGGATATTTGGAAGTACTAATGTGTAAATTGAGATGCGCAGGAAATTTACCATGTGACCATGGAAAATTACGGAGAATCAAACGTAGACTTATATATGTTCGTAAAGCCAGGGTTTGTCTATTTGGAGAGACAACACCCCGTTTGTGTTGTATTTTATTTGTAACAGTATATGTTGCATGAGTGTTAAGTGTTAATTAAATTTTAATGTGTAAAAACCTCAAGAGACAATTTCATGTTTTACTTTTGTAAAAGTATTTTATTAGTGTCACTTGACACGTGTGTATTTAAATTTAAATGTTTTATGTTGTCTCTTGGTGGGAAAGTGTTTAATTATAATTAATCTTAAATAAAATAATGTGTTGTCATAAATACTTTGGGAATATAATATTTGGGGTGGTCAACTTATGTTTGACCCGAAAATAAACTTCAGAGGGGTTTAAAATGGGTTAAACGAACACCTAGGGGTAGTTTAATAGGGTTTCCTAAAGCCCATAAGGTATATCTAGGGGTTAGGGGTAATTTTAGGCAAGTTTCTACTTTATAATGATCTTTTTAACGCTTTAAAAATTGGCTTTTTTGAGTTGAGCGAAAATTGAAAATTGAAGTTGAATCTAATCAAGATTTTTCCTTTTGGAATGAGAGTCTTTTTGCATTTTTGCTTTCTTTCTTCTTTTTGGTTTTTTTTAGAATCCTGTGAGAACTCAAAGAGTAAGCTTCTTAAGGAAGATTTTTGGGAATAGCAGGGTAATCACCCACTCTGCATTTTTGGAGATGGAAGAAAATTTGTAAGGAAAATAATGTTATGGAATAGAGAAATTGAATAAGGGTAGAAGGAAAAAGATTTGTGGATTGGGCAGCTCTTCTTCAGATATCACAATAACCTTTGGGCAGATTAAGGTTGGTTTCAATTTTACTTTTAATATCTTCTTCTTATTCATGTCTGGAAGTTGTTGGTGTAAGAAATCTGTATTCTTGAAAATTTATGTTGAAAATCTTTTGGTATTTTGTTTTATGAATTGATGTGTTTCGGGAGTTTTCTCAAGGTCTCTTACTCTTGGGAGAGAAGAGGATCTTGAGGGTGGTAGTAGTGACAGCTCTCGAGTGAGAGACTCTCTTTTGAGAGCGATCACAAGAGAACTTTGGTGTGACCCTTGCTGCATGGCCTGTTTGTGCAATGGGGGTCATAAGGAGGGTTATAAGGCTAGAATGCCTTTGGGGGGCATAAGGATTAAGGGGTTGAGATTCTTGATATTTTTATTGTGCCATGAGGTGGCTTCTTGTTTATTTCATACTTGCAGTTCTCCTCAGGGTATTTGGTCCACTACCACCCTTTTGAAAATGTTCATCACCAAAGTGTGGTGCTATGAAAGCTAGGTTGGGAATGTGTCTGAAAAAAAAGTCTGAATGCATTGCTTCCTATGTGTTTGCCTGTTTGTTACCCATCTAGGATTTGGTTCTGCGAGCTCAGGGGTGGCTACCAATGAAATCGTGGCTGCCTTTAGGGTCTTCGGCCCAGCATGAAACTTTTACTATTAAAAAAAAATTTATGGGATAAAACCCTAGCCCGAATGGGGCTAGGGCAATTCGGTTTTAAAAAAATGAAAGAAAAATATTAATTAGTTTAGTTATTATAAATGTGAGAAAATTGGAACCCTAATTAGGGTTGGGGAAAAATATGGTTTAATAATTAGGAAGTTAAACATGGCTTTTGAGTTAGAGTTAAAATATTTAACATATAAGTAAAATATATATATATATATATATATATATATATATGTTTCCATATATATATATGGGAATATATATATATATGGGAATATATATATATGTATATATATGAATTTTGAGCATTTTGAATAAGTAATTAAATTATAAATATATATATATATATGTATATACAAATATGTACATATATATATATTTATATATTCCTGTTTTTTAATTTGGAATAAATTATAAAGAGAAATTTTAAAAAAAAATTTGATAAGACTATATAGTCATATTGGAGGATAAATTAAAATTTCTCTCCTGTTTCCTTTAGTTTGATTAATTTAATAAACCTATTGACTAGGTATCTCTTGGAGATAGAATTAAACCAGTAGGTTTTCCACAATTAAAATTTAACAATTTATTGATGCTTAGTTCGCTTCAGTATTAGCTCGAATTTAATAATGGAAATTTCACTAACGCTTGTCGCAAGAGTGAACTTGTTGATTAAATTAGCATGTTTTTAAAAAAAAAATTTGTTCTGTTTTGCCCTAAATTTTGGGCATGACATTTTGGTATCAGAGCAAGTTTTCCACACTAGGAGCCTTACTCACTTACGTTTCGCCTTAGAATATTTTTAAAATTATTTTGTTAATGGAATTTTGAATTTAAATAAATTAAAATTCTAAAAGAAATAAATTAATTGTTTTGTCTTATTTCCTCTTAGGATGCCTCTGTTGATGCGATAAGCTCGCAAGCGCGGACGGGGTCCTAGACGTGTGCACATAGCATGCGATGAGGTAGAGAGGGAGGCATCGGTTCTAGAGGAGAACCTAGGAGCACCTCCCGAACAGCCAAATGAACCTAACCATGACATTTTAGCAGCCATTCAGAATCTTATTGGCATTGTTCAGGAAAGAATCCCAATAGAGAACCCTCAGGTTAGGAGTCATGACTCTAGGAGTCATAGATCTGTTCATAGAGAATGAAGCAGGAGCCCAGCTCTGAATCCTGTAGAGAGTCAGGGTGGTAATGAGCCAGAGTTAGTGCATATGCAAGGATCACCTCCTGCGGTGGAACCAATTTATTTTGAGAGAGGTCGTCGAGATCCAGGGGATCTCATCAGGGAGGTTATGCACCTCCAACCACCATCCTTCGGAGGGTCTACAGATGGAGTAGAGGCCGAGGCATGGCTTCTGAGTCTTGAGAGATGCTTTGCATTGCGTTCTTATGAGAGCAACTTGAAAGCACGTGTCGCAGTTCATCTTCTACGAGGGACAGCCTCCACTTGGTGGAGACAGGAAGAGTACAAATGCGGATTAGTTCCTGATACACTCACTTGGGAGATATTCATAGAGAGGTTCCGTGAGAGGTACCTATCAGAGCACTTTAGGCAGCGTCGTATAGATGAATTTCATGATCTCCAACAAAAAGGCTTGTCAGTAACCCAGTATGAAAGTAAATTCTTTGAGTTGTTGCCTTATGTAGATTATCTAAAGGATGAGAAACTTCTTGTAAACCGCTTCATCAGGGGATTGAATGCCGGTATAGCCGGGCCTGTTAGGATGTCCGCTCCAGAGAGCCTTCGAGTTGCTTTCAGATCATCAGAGTCTTCAGTACATCTTCACTCAGTCGAACCTTAATGCACGTCAGAGGAGATGGATGGAGTTCTTGTGCGAATATGATTTTGACATTCACTACGTCAAAGGAAAGGAAAATGTAGTTGCAGATGCTTTGAGTAGGAGACGTCATGAGGTTTACACCATATCCATGGGCACAGACTTGAGAGACTGTATACTTCGGCACTTGCCAGAGGATGGATGGTATGCAGAGGTTTGTCAGGTATTACGTTCTTAGGTTACTCTAGAAGGGAAATATGTGGATTATTCTTTCGAGTCCGATGGATTGTTACGCCACAGAGGGCACATTTATGTACCTTCCTCTAGAGGGTTGCGAGAGTTCATTGTCACGGAAGCTCATAGAGCAGCTTATGCAGCGCATCCCAGGGTTAAGAAGTTGCATGCTGACTTGAGGCAGTTGTATCATTGGCCGGGAATGTGGCAGCTCATTGCTGAGATAGTAGCTCGGTGTCTCGAGTGTCAGTGGGTAAAGGCGGAGCACCGCCATCCTGGTGGGTTGCTTTAGTCTCATGCTATACCAGAGTGGAAGTGGGATACTATATCCATGGATTTCATCATTGGTCTTCCTATGTCTTCTCGTCGCCATGATGCTATCTTGGTGACAGTTGACAAGTTGACCAAAGTAGCTCACTTTTCACTAGTTCATACTACATTCACAGCTCCAACAGTAGCACAGGTGTTCTTGCGAGACATTGTTAGGCTTCATGGCGTACCCCGCAAGATTATTTCTGATAGGGATTCTCTTTTCACTTCTACCTTTTGGAAGTCATTACAGGCAGCTATGGGCACTAAGCTCAATTTCAGTACAACCTATCACCCAGAGACAGATGGTTAGACAGAGAGGGTCAATCAGGTGTTAGAGGATATGCTTTGTATGTACGTCATGGATCATCAGACCTAGTGGGAGGAGTATCTTCCCTTAGTGGATTTTGCCTATAACAACGGGCATCACACTTCTTTGGGGATGCCACCTTACCAGGCATTATACGGCAGGCCTTGCAGGATGCCCTTGAGTTGGGATCACATAGAGGATAGAGTTGCTATTGGTCCTGAGCTAGTTCGGGATATGGAACAGCAGGTGGAATTGATTAGGCAGTGTCTCAGAGAGGCTCAGGATAGACAGAAGAAGTATGCCGATGCAAAGAGGATAGATCGTATTTACTTGGTTGGAGACAGAGTTTTCTTGAGAGTGCGACCGCATAAGAGTCCAATCCGTTACGGAAAGGGTTCTAAGCTCGCACCTCACTTTGTAGGACCTTTTGAGATTCTAGAGAGGATAGGCCCAGTTGCCTACCATTTAGCTTTGCCACCTAGCCTGTCACGCATCCACGATGTGTTTCATGTTTCATTTTTGAGAAAATATATCTATGATGAGTCTCACCTTTTAGATTGGGATGCCTTGCAGGTGGAGTTGGATGGGCAGCTAGCTTTGGAGCCCATTCGCATTTTGGCACGCCAGACATTGGCCCTTTGAGGTCGAGAGCTGGACAAGGTCAGGGTCCAGTGGGATTGTTATGATGAGGTTACGGCTTCATGGGAGGACGCAGCGCGTATGAGATCTGAGTACCCTCACCTCTTTGATGAACTCCAGGAGGAAGTTCATGCCTAGAGGGGGAGGATGTGAGGCCTCACCTCGACTCAGTCTGACATTCAATGGATTTTATATTTTAGACTATTATGGATACTTTATTTTTATGCATTTTGAGACTTAGAACTTATATGATTTCAGGATTTGGATAACATTGCTATGATTTGATGATTTACTTACATGCTTTATGAGATTGAACACTACTTGATTATTAGATAGAATGATATTGCAATGATAGATGTCGTTATTAAAATTGCAGGACTTTATTCTGAATATAGAACTATAATGTATGTTTAGTTTATGTGAATTGGGATGAAAATTGCTTATGTGAATTTGCTTGACAAAAGATGTATTCAATCTGTGCAGATGAAAATTGTATGCAAGTGATGATGTGCATTGTTATATTATTGAATTATATTATATTTGGATATTTGGAAGTACTAATGTGTAAATTGAGATGCGCAGGAAATTTACCATGTGACCATGGAAAATTATGGAGAATCAAACCTAGACTTATGTATGTTCGTAAAGCCAGGGTTTGTCTATTTGGAGAGACAACACCCTGTTTGTGTTGTATTTTATTTGTAACAGTATATGCTGCATGAGTGTTAAGTGTTAATTAAATTTTAATGTGTAAAAACCTCAAGAGACAATTTCATGTTTTACTTTTGTAAAAGTATTTTATTAGTGTCACTTGACATGTGTGTATTTAAATTTAATGTTTTATGTTGTCTCTTGGTGGGAAAGTGTTTAATTATAATTAATCTTAAATAAAATAATGTGTTGTCGTAAATACTTTGGGAATATAATATTTGGGGTGGTCAACTTATGTTTGACCCGAAAATAAACTTCAGAGGGGTTTAAAATGGGTTAAACGAACACCTAGGGGTAGTTTAATAGGGTTTCCTAAAGCCCATAAGGTATATCTAGGGGTTAGGGGTAATTTTAGGCAAGTTTCTACTTTATAATGATCTTTTTAACGCTTTAAAAATTGGCTTTTTTGAGTTGAGCGAAAATTGAAAATTGAAGTTAAATCTAATCAAGATTTTTCCTTTTGGAATGAGAGTCTTTTTGCATTTTTGCTTTCTTTCTTCTTTTTGGTTTTTTTTAGAATCCTATGAGAACTCAAAGAGTAAGCTTCTTAAGGAAGATTTTTGGGAATAGTAGGGTAATCACCCACTCTCCATTTTTGGAGACGGAAGAAAATTTGTAAAGAAAATAATGTTATGGAATAGAGAAATTGAATAAGGGTAGAAGGAAAAAGATTTGTGGATTGGGCAGCTCTTCTTCAGATATCACAATAACCTTTGGGCAGATTAAGGTTGGTTTCAATTTTACTTTTAATATCTTTTTCTTGTTCATGTCTGGAAGTTGTTGGTGTAAGAAATCTGTATTCTTGAAAATTTATGTTGAAAATCTTTTGGTATTTTGTTTTATGAATTGATGTGTTTTGGGAGTTTTCTCAAGATCTCTTACTCTTGGGAGAGAAGGGGATCTTGAGGGTGGTAGCAGTGATAGCCCTCGAGTGAGAGACTCTCTTTTGAGAGCGATCACAAGGGATCTTTGGTGTGACCCTTGCTGCATGGCCTGTTTGTGCAATGGGGGTCATAAGGAGGGTTATAAGGCTAGAATGCCTTTGGGGGGCATAAGGATTAAGGGGTTGAGATTCTTGATATTTTTATTGTGCCATGAGGTGGCTTCTTGTTTATTTCATACTTGCAGTTCTCCTCAGGGTATTTGGTCCACTACCACCCTTTTGAAAATGTTCATCACCAAAGTGTGGTGCTGTGAAAGCTAGGTTGGGAATGTGTCTGAAAAAAAAGTCTGAATGCATTGCTTCCTATGTGTTTGCCTGTTTGTTACCCATCTAGGATTTGGTTCTGCGAGCTCGCGGGTGGCTACCAATTAGCCTAGGCTGGGAGGTGACCACTCCGTGGTCATTTGTGTGTTTTCTATTATGCAGGAAATTCAGAAGAAAGAGAATAGGAACCATGAAAGAGATACAGAAGATTGTATTTGAAGATACTTGAATTCAGTTGCAGATGTTTGTTTAAAATTGTTATAGAAATATACCTCATTCACAAAAAAGAGAAGCAAGTTGTAAATTGTGAAAATAGACTTGAAGTTTTTATTGTTGTGACTATTTAGAGAAACATCCTGATAATTTGGTAGAATATCTTAGAGATGATATTAAAAAGAAAAGCTTGTTATTTCTACTTCTGGTTTTAGAAAAAGAAAAGTTAATTGTGTTGCATGCAAAAGCTTCATTGGATTATGGAAAAGAAAAAGAGATTTATTTTCATTTAGATTTTATCTATATTTCACTTGTGACAAATAGAAGTTTATTAATGTTGGAATTTTTTAAGTATTTTAAATGGAAACAGTTGTTTTATGTAAATATTTTATTAGAAAAGAAAAAAAATCAATGAATTTCTTTATTTCCAGAAAAAGTATAATGTATCTTTGAATAGTATTCTAAATTGTATTTTAGTTAGCATTGATTTAAAAGCTTATTAATTTTATATATATATATAAATTTGATTTAACTTAATGATTTTTTTTCCTTTATTAAATTAGCTTAAAATTTTGCATGCAAATTCTCTTTTAAAAATTTATATATATTTATATTGAAATAAATTTCATCCTTTTAACTATGCTTATTTAAGTTATGTAAATATAAATATATATATATATATATATATATATATATATTTATATATATATATATATTTATATATATATATAAATATATATATTTATATATATATATATATTTATATATATATATATATATTTATATATATATATATATTTATATATATATATATTTATAAAAATATATATATATATATATATATATATTTATATATATATATATATATATTTTATATATTATATTTTAAAAAAAAAAATTTTAAAAAAATATGTTTTGGGTCCTTGCAGACTCCACTGTGTGTACGCACAGTGGACGGCCGCGTGGCGCCCACTGTGTGCACACATAGTGGAGCCGCTTTTGGCTCTCGCTGTGTGGCCACACAGTGGGGAGCGGCTAGCGGCGCCCACTGTGTGGGCACACAGTGGTGTCGCGGCACCAATGTGAGCTCACACAGTGGTGCGCGCGGCCAGCCCGCCTCCCAAAACTCTTGTGACCTGCAAACAATGAAATCGTGGCCGCCTTTAGGGTCTTCGGCCCAACATGAAACTTTGACTGTTAAAAAAAAATTTATGGGAGAAAACCCTAGCCCGGATGGGGCTAGGGCAATTCGGTTTTAAAAAAATGAAAGAAAAATATTAATTAGTTTAGTTATTATAAATGTGAGAAAATTGGAACCCTAATTAGGGTTGGGGAAAAATATGGTTTAATAATTAGGAAGTTAAAAATGGCTTTTGAGTTAGAGTTAAAATATTTAACATATAAGTAAAATATATATATATATATATATATATATATATATATATATATATATATATATATATATATATATATATATATATATATATATATATGTTTCCATATATATATATGGGAATATATATATATATGTATATATATGAATTTTGAGCATTTTGAATAAGTAATTAAATTATAAATATATATATATATATATATATATATATATATATATGTATATACAAATATGTACATATATATATATTTATATATTCCTGTTTTTTAATTTGGAATAGATTATAAAGAGAAATTTTTTTAAAAAAATTTGATAAGACTATATAGTCATATTGGAGGATAAATTAAAATTTCTCTCCTATTTCCTTTAGTTTGATTAATTTAATAAACCTATTGACTAGGTATCTCTTGGAGATAGAATTAAACCAGTAGGTTTTCCGCAATTAAAATTTAACAATTTATCGATGCTTAGTTCGCTTCAGTATTAGCTCGAATTTAATAATGGAAATTTCACTAACGCTTGTCGCAAGAGTGAACTTGTTGATTAAATTAGCATGTTTTTAAAAAAAAATTTATTCCGTTTTGCCCTAAATTTTGGGCATGACAACTTACCACATTAATTGCTTGTCGGCAATGTATTAGCTTAACTTTATTTTTCGGTAATAAAGGATTTTCAACTTCTTTTCTCTAACCAAGGGAATAATAGCACATGTGTCATTTGATTGCCAAACCCTCAAGATAATTTTCTTCAATTTGATGAAGAACATCCTGCTGGTGGAGCATTGCTCTGTCCTACCGGTGGAGCATCATATTGTCCTGCCGGTGAAGCATTTGTTGGTGCTACCAGTGGAGGAGTAACCCCAATATTTAGATCACCTTTTCTAATCCATTGTTTTGAAAATTATTGCTTAACCTCTTCAACCTTTTCCTTACCTTTCAAGCTAGTACTTTTGTTGTCTACCAGTGTACCTTTACTTCTATAAAATTTAGCAATATGACCAATCTTGTTACATGCATAACAAGTTACATTATTTTTTTGAATAGCTTTCCCATAACCTATGCCTGTTTGTGTTCTGCATTTATTTGATAAATGACCAAATCTTCCACAAACATAACATCTTACATTCATTCTGCAATTTTCAGAGTTATGACCAATTTTGTTGCATTGACCAGTAGGAGGATTGATGTTCTGATAATTCCTAGATCTGCATTCATTTGCCCTATTACCATATTTATTACAGTTAAAGCATTTTCCATTGAATTTGTAATTATTAGAAGGTTTTACCGGTTTGCTGTGATCCTGGGTATTTGCAGTACAGGAGCTTTCTCCAACTTCAAATCCAACTCCAGAAGTGTCACCTTTGGGTTTTTGATTCTTCAATAAGGTACCAAGTTCTTCTGAGCTTTTCTTGAATTTTTCTTTGTGTTGATTTGCAGTTTCCAATTCCCTTTCCAAGATTTCTTTTTGTCTCATTAGTTCATTTGAGTCATTTTGAGTGTGCAACAGATCTGTCTTCAACATGTCATTTTCATAGCTAAGTCTTGTGTTCTCATTTGCTGCATCACTTAGTCTTCTGGTCAATTCTTCTTCATTCTTCTTTCTGTCATCAATTTCTTTGCAAAATCTCATAGTCATATCCTGCATTTCATTTTTTGTTGTCATGATCTCTTGTTTCAACTTGCTTATCATACCATTTAGTGATTCCTTTTCATCATTCTCATTTTGCAATTTGTCACAAAGTTCTCTTCTCTTGTTTCTTGTAACAGTAAGATTTTCTTGAAGTGCTTGAATAATGTCCTGAGCTACTTTTAAATCATCTTCTAATTTGATATTTTTCAACTTCTCTACATCATAGTCAGTAAGAGCTCCTTCAAGTTGCTTCATCAGATTTTCCATCTTTACCGGTGTCAAGATCTTCCTCAAGCTGTTAGGCTTCTGAAAATAGAGGACTAGGCTCTGATACCAATTGTTAGGGTTCCCACAAATACTAAGAGGGGGGGGGTGAATTAGTATCTGACCGGTAATGTAGTTTTCTTAAAATTGAATATGCAAAATATAAAGTAACAGTATACTAGTATGCAAGAATTAATGCAAATAATAGAATCAAAAACATCCACATGAAAAGAACACCATAACACAAGATGTTTAACGAGGAAACCTAGTGTGGGAAAAACCTCGGTGGGATTTGTGACCCACAATATTCACTTACTGGCCAATAAGAGAATATTACTTACAATAGGGGCCTGCACATGCAGGAAGGCCAACTGCCTAGAGCTCACTGCTCAATAAGAAGTCACACTGACTTACAATGAGGATTTACACAAATCCAATATTCTGTACTGCTTCACAATAGCATCTTCAATGCTAGATTTAGTATTGGTTCTTTCTCTATTCTTTACATATACCCTTGTCCTACAATTTGCACATTAGGTCTGTCTTATAATTTTTTTTTATGCTTTTCTATCCATATCCTACAAATGCCTACAATGATCTCTTTTATATACAAGAGTCATTTTACAATTTGCCAAGTCGGCTTACAATGATAAACAAAATATTACATATCAAAAATCCTGTCGGCCTCTGTGCTGGTATACATATTTCCTTCTGTGCTGGTGTACATCTTCTATGCCAATGCTAGTGTAGATTGATTTTGTTGATGCCGGTGCATTGTTTTGTTTGAGTAATGCTTTGCTAGTGTAATGTCTTGCCGGTGCCATAGGATTGCAAGGTTGCCTGAGTAATGCTTTGCCAGTGCCATAGGATTGCAAGGTTGCCTGAGTAATGCTTTGTCAGTGCCATAGGATTGCAAGGTTACCATCAATGACAAAACCTTCAATCACAAACAATGTCTCATTGGAGTGTCCATATGCCAACACATCTGACTATGGGTAGGCTTCCAACCATGGTTTTTACCTTTATCGAGTTTTCCATGTACAAATCTATTGGGATCCAAGAACACTAAGAGGGGGGGTGAATCATTGTTCTGCCAGTAACATATGATTTTACGCCTTTATAACATACACATATAAACTGGTAAATGAAGAAATATATAACTTGAACCAAATAAGCCATCCACATAAATGAACACCATAACACACAAAATTTATACATGGAAAACCTCAAAGAGGAAAAACCACATTGGTATTTCCCACAATATCAGTTCACTTGCCATATGAAAGGATATTACATAAAATGGGAGCCTATACATGCAGGAAGGCACACTACCTAGAGTACACTGCTCACCACAAAAAGAGTCTCACTCACTATAAGATTCTACTGAAATAAAACAATAATAGTAAACTCACAAAATGCATCTGCTAGGCCAAAAAGAGTTATGGTTATAGTTCTACTTTGTACTGGTTCATAAACCCTAAACACTTCTACCAGTATCTCTTCTCCTCCAAGAATGCTTTCTAGACTATCTACAAATCATTGCATAACATAAAATTCTCATACAAATGAACTACATACATATTCTTTGCATCATACAGTTCTTCTATTATTCTCCTATGTCACTCTATTCAAAATGACCTAGTAGACTGACCTATATACCCTTACAAACAATAAGCCTTATGTCGGCTAACAATGTATTACAATAGATATACAATGTTGGCTTTATACAATAATTACAAAATTATTTTACAAATAAAAATTCCTTTGGGTCCAAGCCTGATGTCGACTTCACTAAAGTGTTGGATGCAGGTGTCAGTGCTGGTGTAACCCTGGATACTCCAATGGCGATGTCTACTACTAAATGCCTCCTAGTGTCGGTGTATGCCGGTATAAGCTTGCTTATGAATCTTGTTTCCAAGTAACCATGTTGCAATGTTGAATCTTGTTGCCATCAATGACAACATATGAATCCAATGAGTGTCAATTGCCAACATTCTCCCCCTTTGGCATTGATGGCAACACATGTGAAAATGGATTCCCTACCGGCTCAACCTAAAGTATGCTCCCCCTGAGCAATACACTCCTTTTGGATATCCTTCCCATATTTTTGTCTGATATTTTTCACATTATATATACTCCCCTTTGGCATCAATGCCAAAGACCGGTGAAAGAATTGAAAGAATTAATGAATACATATTACTTTACCAAAGCTTGACCAATTTCAAAATTACCAAGTAAGCCTTGTCTAGCAACTGTAAATATGTATCCCAATCGGTTCTATAGGTTTCAGATATGGATACAAGTCCACTTAGTAACTATGAAAATGTTTCCTTCTCCTTAGCTTTTGTTGGTGTGGGCTTAGCAATCATATCCATACATTCCCTCTTATGTACACCAAGTAAATCCAATCTTGGACTCACCAATCCTTTAAGACTCCTTTTTCTCCGAATGACCTTTTCTCTTTCCCTTTCAAAAGAAAAAAATTGGTTCTCCAAGGACAATATTTGACCATAAACAAATGTTGTTAGTGAGGTCAATCCATCAAAATAATTTGCAATGTTAGCTATCTTATCATGTAATTCCTTTAATCTTCTATCTACATTAGCTATAAGAATTTCAATGTTACAATAGACCCTATAGATATTTGTACATTGTCTCAAACAATTCTCAATAAGAATCAATTTCCCTTTAATTTTCTTCTTCTCTGTTTCAATGATTTGGTCAAAGGCAGTTCTCTTAGCCATAGTAAATCTCTCAAGTGCCTGCCAGTCTGGAATTTGCTGCAAAGATTGAAAGTTGTTAGATATGTGCTCAGTTAATACCTTAAGCTTGCTGGAAGGGCTTTCTTCATTTTCAATCTCACAATCAAGAATGAATCTGTGCAAAGTTGTGATTGAGTGATCTATTAATCCTTTATCTATCAATCCCTTCTTTATTATTTTCTAAGTAGCCATCATTATTAACTTAGTGGGACTCATCTTACTGATTGATTTCTTCTCAACTTGAGAAGTGTCAATTGCCAAAACCTTTGTCGGGGAATCAATATTAATTTCCAGTATAGTCTCAGTTCCCTTTGCCTTATCCTTCTTAGCACCAGTGGCTTTGCCACTTGGTGTAGTATCTATTAGTGTCAGTGGAGTATTATCCATAATATTGTCAGTTCCTAGTAAATTGCCTTGTTCAAAAGTTGTTTCTATCGGTATTGACTATACACTCTCCTTTATTGCCAGTGGTGTCTGTATACTTATAGTTTCTGCCAGTTTATTCAAAATTGGAGCTGAACTATCCAAAATACCTTTCCCTTTAGGTCTATCCCGGATGGTGGAAGTTGTTACTTTTACAAATTCTTCTTGGGAGGTGAGAAAATCAAGATTCTTTTGGAAGAATTTGGTCCAACCATCTCTGGTCTCATTTACTACCTCATTTACCCTACCCATCATTAGGCTTATTTGTCAGGGTTTTCTACTAAAAATTGTTCTGTTTGCAATATCAATGCATCATTTCATTTCCTCATTGTTTATTGAACCACACATACTCAAAAGTTATACTTCCTTAATTTCTCTATCCCTCTTGACTGCATCAATTCTTCTAGCATCTAATTTATTGTATAGTGATAGAGGAGTTTCCTTCAAAATTTCTACTAAGGCTTTCTTATATATATATCTATATGTAACAAAATTGCCTCTTCAATTTCATTCTACTCATTATCCTCTAAATATTCATAATAATGGATACATTTTTCAAAATTCCATCCTTGGTTATTTTATCAATAAATTCAACACATGTCATTGTAGCCTTACCAGATTAAGTAACATCATCACTCTTCTTCTTTTTTTGGGGGGTTGTCAGAGAGGATGTGATTGATTTCCTCTTCTAAATAGGTTTCCTTGCCGGAGGTGGGGGTGCAATAGGTTTTGTCACTTTTCTCACAAGCTTCCTCCTTGGTTCCACCTTCATCTCCTCTGCTAGAGGTTGGTAAACTTTCTTTCTTTGTACCCTTCTGAATGCTAGAGGTTCATTATCCTCTGGATTAGAGTTAGAAGTGATAGAAGAAATAAAAGTTTCAGGGTTCTTTGCCTCAGGAGAACTAACCATTGTCAGTTTGGATCTAGAACCTAGTTGAGTGTCTATCTTATGGATTACATCTTGTATATATGTAGACATCTTATCTATTTTCTTTTCTCTTCTTTTCTTGTAGAAGCCAATCTTGACTTTAAGATCCTTTTCTTCAGCAGTACCAAAGTGTTCTATTTTATCATCTAATGGAGCTTCAAGCAACTTTTTTTCATAAAGTTCAAAAATGCTATCATCCACTTCATATCCAAGCTCAGTGATCCATATGATCCTAGGTTCTATTGCCTCCATAAGAGTTTCATCAGTTTTCACCATAAAATAGATATCAATGGTGTACTTCTCCACAATGTGCTTTGATATTCTTTCCCTCTGTCTCATGTTATCTTGAAATGTTTTGAAATAGCCCCAAAGTTTTTCATCCCTGTCGGTACCAAGACCGGTGATGGCTTCCTTGATTTGCATACCGACCGGTATGTCATGAGCCCAATGCTTCTTCCCTAGACCGGGTAGCTCATTCATGAAGTAAAGCATTAAACAAACAATGAGATTTCCAAACTTGAAAGTTCCTTTCTAAACACTCTTAATCTTTCCAAGATTTATCATTAACTCACTTCTAAGCCATTCACATAAATCATACTTCTCATTACTCTTTAACATTTGATAAGCAACATGGATGCAGGAACTAGCAATAGAGTTCAATCAACTAGATTGAGTTACCTTATAGCCGATTATCATCTTGAAAAATTTTACATCAGTATCCTTGATTGTGCTGACCCTCATAGATCTTCCATGATGGGTTGCATTGGTGAGATTTTCTATTGCAGTGGTGGAAATATTCTTTCTAGGTTATTGTCTGACTTTGGGTAAGCCGGTGATTGCTTGAATTACTTCCTTTGTGATTATATAGGGCCTATCCAGCCAGATGAACTCATTGTGAACCCTTCTTAGAACATATTTGATCACCTCATCTTTGAATTTTGATATTACAAAATACCAGTTAACCCTAGACCCTTGATGATCTTATATTCTGGCTTGATTGTTCTAGAGTCTCCCAATATCACAGATTGATACATGCCCTTAATCTCTTTTGTACCTAGATCCTCCAAGGTGTAGTGAATATATGACCTTACATCTTCAACATACAACACGCCATCAAGAACCCTAGAGAATGCGCCCATAGAGTCTTCCTTCTTATCTATCTGGGGAACTTCCTTGAAAATGGATCTTAGCCTATCCTTAACTTCAAAAATGGTGGAATTTTCAATGAAAGTAGGAGCAGATGATTTGGATGCCATTTTGAAGAAATACCTAAAAAATGATCGAAGATGTGAAGATTTGATTGCTTCTTCAATGATTTCTGGAAATCCTTTCAGAATGCCTTTTCTCACTCTTAATCTCCTAAAATTTGCCTTTGCTTCACTCTAGATTTCTTGAATGCTGGGTGAGTGAAAATGAATTCACTTTCTCCTTTTATCAGCAAGTAAACCCTAATCCTTCACTATCATAAATGTTTCACGATGTACCCTACCAGATGTCGGTTTCATAGACTTATGTCGGGTAAACCCTCATCAATGATTATGAAAACTCTCCAGATCTCTTTCGAGGAATATACAAGATTTGCAATAGATTTGCTAACCCCTAAGGTGTATGCCTTAATTATCGGTGGAATTTTTTGCCAGTGCAGGAATGCTTTGTTCTACTAGTGGAGTTACTGGTGTAGATCCATCTCCACTTGGTTGTTTAGACTTTCTAACCCATCTCTTGGTGTGATCTTGTTGTATTTCATCTACCTTCTTCTTTCCTTTCTCATTTTCTTTATTATTGATAACTGATTGAATCTTGATTCTACAGAACTTAGCAATATGACCTATTTTGTTGCATGCATAACATGTTACATTGTTCTTTTGAATTGCTTTAACATATCCAGTGTCATTTATTTTCCTACATTGATTAACCAAATAATCAAACTTTCCACATGCATGACATTTGATATTCATTCCGCAATCTTCTGATCTATGACCATATTTCTTGCAATTTGTGCATTGACTAGGAACACAGTTGTAGTTTTGATTTTCTCTATTTCTACATTGTTTAGCCATATGCCCAAATTTATTACTGTATATGGTGAAAATGGATAAGAAACAATAATAATATTGAAATACTAAATGAATTCAACCACAAAACCCTAGCCTAACAATCAACAAAAATCCACCATAACATATGAAGATTACCTAAGATAATGCAAATCAAATGAAATCACAAAGATTATACCATCACATGTCCAATAGGGTTTAGATCTCCATTCTTGCTATCTCCATTGATCTTGCTTGACATATTTGCTCTCAGATTTTATGTGTGCACAAGAGCTCAACAAAGAATAGAAATCTGGTTGCAAGTAGGCTTGATTGCATATGCAAGTTCAAATGCGTAGTCGAGGAGTCAACTAATTAGGGTTGATAATGAAAGAAGCATCTCCTTATATAGAAGACACTATAAGAAATGGAGGGATAAGATTGAGAGGTGTAAAAGATAAATGGTCGACTACGATTAGAGGGTAGGTAAAGAAAATAATAAAATAATGAAAGGTTAGGTAGTGTATGAATTAAGAAATGAATGACATGTGTCATGGGTAGAAAATGAATTAATGAATTAATTAAATAAATAAAGATTTATTTAATTAATAGAGGAAGTGGGATTAATTAAATAAATAAGATATTTATTTAATTTAGGAAAAGGGTAATTTAAATAAATAAATGTATTTATTTAAATGAGAAATAAGGCTAGAAGAGGGTAAATGAATTAATTAAATAAATAAAGATATTTATTTAATTAGACATGACAATTTTAGGTGTCTACATTTTGCCCCTCTTTGAGACAATGCAGCTTGTTGTGTTGTTTCAAAGAAGATAAGATGAACTGATACAAAGTTGCCCCAAGATGGGAATGATATGCCCCCTCAAGAGATTGGATGAAAATGTCTGAAAAGATCACAGACAATCTCTCGATAAGAAAGACGGGATAGAATGGACTGAATGGATAAAGTGATAGAGTCACAGGATAAAGAAGACTGACTCGGGAGACGAGGGCTAGGGCTAGGGCTAGGACTAGGGCAGTCTATAAGATAGACCATGAGGGGAATACATCCTCATTGTCATCCACACATCCAAGAGATCAGAGTGTAGAGAGAGAAAAGAGCAGCATCAGCCAGCAACGATGGCTATAGTGCATAGATTCGATTGCGTTCGCTGATTTTAGAGGCCAGCAGATGCAGGAGAGCCGGTGAGTACCGTAAAACCTCCTTGTACTTTGTCGCAATAAATGTTGTCATTAATGCATGCTAGGTAGGGCAATAAATGCACATTAGGTATGTCAAAATGGGTCAAAAAAATGTTGAGGTGTGTCTGTGCTGGTGCCAGGCACGTCTCGGTTGGCTAGGCGTGTCTGTGTTTGTGCCAGGCACGTCTATGAATGCAAAGGTGTTTCTATCAAATGCGAGCATGTCTATGTTGTGCAGGCACGTTTGTGCTATGTGGATGCGTCTATACAGAATAGAGGCATGTCTATGTATGTCAGGCATGTCTGTGAAGAGCAAGTATGTTTTTGCATTATGTGAGCGTGTTTATGTCATGAAAGTGCATTTGTGTCTTCAAGGACAAATTGACAGTTCTGTGATGAACATATGCTGTCGATTGGATAAGCTGTTGGGAGGATTCACTCAAGCAAGTCCTCTAGGGAAGACCAGAATAGATCAAGGCACTTTGTGATGAACAGGGAGTACCAAGACATAGTACTTTGTGATGAACATGGAGCACTAAATATGAGTAGCACTTTGTGATGAACAAGGAGTGTAAAATATGAGCAACACATTGTGATGAATAGGTATGGCAAAAACGTAGTACTTTGTGATGAACAGGGAGTACAACTAGGATAAAAAGCAACACTTTGTGATGAATAGTGAGTGTCACTAGGATAGAACACCATATGAGAAATGTAAGCACTAGGATAAAAAGAAGCATTTTGTGATGAACAGTAAATACCACTTTGATAGACACAGTTGATTTGCTTGACCGCAGGAGTACCTACCTATGCTAGAGTCATGGGAGAGATTCCCATCGACTCAGAGTTTGAGAGAAGAGCTGACAGTTGATGAGAGAGCTGCTATTGATGTTATGGGCTTACGCCACATTTTGTATGTGCCTGAGTTTTGGGTGAACATGGGTTTGCTGACTGCACTTGTCGAGAGATGGCACTCGGAGACTTCTACGTTTCATTTGTCGATGGGTGAGATGACAATCACCTTGGAGGACGTATACAGGATACTGAGGATATCGATCGATGGGGAGTTAGTACCCTACGATCGAGATGGAGACAAGGATGCCTTGGGACAAGTGTTCCAGGACCCAGGACTAGAGATGAGGACTAGACACGTAGCATGGGACACCATGAGATAGACCAGATTAGCACTACCAGCTGTACTAGCAAGAGTTATCAGTGGGTTCCTATGTCCTGACAGGGCTACATGAGGATTGGCTATGGGCTGGGGGAGCACATTGGAGACACTAGTGACACAGCATACCAGATATGCATGGGGACCATGTGTGTTGGCACACTTATATTATGAGCTTCATTAGTTTGTGTATCATGGATCCATAGGATTGGGCTGCAGAGTGACATTCTTGCAGGTGTGGGCTTATGAGCATCTATCAGTGACACAACCGATTCACTTCAGAGGCAGGGTTCATGGATGCAGTTTCATTCATTTGTATGACATGATTACATCATAGCCACAAATTGGTAGGTTGGAGCACTGGTGCTGAGTCATCAATGAGATTGAAACTACGGTATGGAGGCCATACCAAGAGTACAAGGAGTGGGAGGATGATGCTAAACAATTGCCTTATACTTTTAGGAGCAGATATCTGATTGGGTGGATGCCCTATGTGCTGGAGAGGCAGTTAGTTGATAGAGTTGGTAGGCAGTTCAGTAGGATTCAGTGGATGCCACAGGGTTTCAGGATGTATGCTCGGATAGTGAGAGATCAGGTAGACTTCAGGCCGTTGCTGTCATATGATTAGGCAGTTACACATATGGTAGAGATTGATCGCTTGCCTTGGGATATATGGCCAGAGATCGAGGATGCAAAGATGGATGCAGAGCATACTGCATATTGGGCAGAGCATCCATTTCCACAGTTGATAGATCTATGAGAGCTGATAGATGGATATGGCAGAGGGGATGAGGATGATGATGATGATGGAGATGGTGGAGGTGCAGTAGGAGAGAGGAGAGTGGCTCCATGGAGAGAGGGTAGAGAGGAGAGATAGGCTTGAGTGGTGAGAGGGTTGGCAGGCAATTTGGCAAGATTCAGCGGATGCCACGGGGTTCTGGGATGTATGCTCGGACAGTGAGAGATCAGGTACACTTCGGGCCATTGCTGTCATATGATCAGGTAGTTACATAGATCGTAGAGATGATTCCCTTGTCCTGGGATGTGTGGGTAGAGATCAAGGATGTAGGGATGGATGCAGAGTATACTACATATTGGGCAGAGCATCCATTTCCATGGTTGATAGATCTAGGAGAGCTGATAGATGGAGATGGTGGAGGGGATGAGGATGATGATGGAGATGGTGGAGGTAGAGGCCAATGAAGGAGGTGGGGTGTAGTAGGAGAGAGGAGAGTGGCTCCACGAAGAGAGGGTGGAGAGGAGAGATAAGCTCAGGTGGTGAGAGGTTGAGGTGGTTTGCCATTATAGGTGCGAGTAGCATAGGGTCCCAGACAGGTGCAAGGATAGGTACAGGGATAGGGACAAGGGCAAAGGCAGCCACAGGAGTAGCCATAGGTACATGGACAGGATAGCCACAGGAGCAGCCATAGGTACATGGATAGGGGCATCCACAGGAGCAGCCACAGGTAGAAGGAGCCAAGGAGGAGGATGAGCTACTAGAGTTGAGGGAGATCTACTAGGGATAGGAAGATGAGATCCAGGATCTCGAGCAGGAGAGGGATTGACTCAGGAGACAACTCAGGGATGCTAAGCAGGAGAGAGATCAAGGTATCCAGTGTTACTCTAAGGCTGAGACAACACTGAGGACTGGGAGGCAGGCGGCAGAGGACACAGGGGATAGATATGCCTATGTTTTATGGGTAGGGGAGGAGATAGGCTACTGGTGAGACCTATACTACAGGACAGTGCCACCAGATCAGTGGGCTAGGAGCTTTCACAGACCATCACGGACAGCGATGACCACTAGAGGGAGTCATAGGAGACTGGCATCTAGCGGTGGGGTCATGGGTCCTCCACCACCACCAGATAGAGGGGGCAGGAGAGATGATCTTGGGGTGGGTCCTTCCAAGGCTCAGACTCCGTCAAGGCCAGGCGGCTCCAAGGGAGGGAGTTCATCATAACCTTAGAGGGCTCCCTATGTATCAGTTTCTGTACCATTTTGTATTATGATGTAGACACCTTCAGGTGATTGTAGCCATATGATTTTGACATCATTGTATCATGACACTTATGATTATATATATATGAGATTCATCTTTGTGGTAGCTATATGCATGTGTACCTATGTGATGTATGTTTCTATGCGATGCTTGTGATATGGATGCAAATATGTACATGAGGAAATGCAATATTTTTGTTCTTTTATGTTTCTAATATGTTTATGAAAATGTGAATGTGAATGTATGAAATGTAGATGAAGATGATAATGCAAATGACTATTTACATGATGAGAATGTAAAGTGTGCTAATATGTGTTGTATGTAGGATGTGATGCAATTGTTATATCTATATGTATGTATGAAATGCTAATATGTGATAATGCAGGTGCAAACTATATGAAATGCAAATGTTTTTGGTGTGTCATTATACTCAGTCATGTGATAGCAGACTACACGAACTCAAGAAGGATGATAGAGGTCAATCAAGAAAGGGGGATGAAAGATAGAAGATATGAAAGTGAAAGAGCTTCTTGTGCGTTATCATCATTGAGCTTTATTATGGCAAAATAGATTATGACAATCTAGGCATATGTTCGACCCAAAAAATCATTGTACCCATTTGCATGGAGATAAGACAGTCACAAACAAGGAATGCCCCAGTTCACACTAGACTCTCAGTGTCCTCATATCCTTGGACAAGTCATAGCATTACTAAGAGACAATCCACAGATAGCAACAAAAAATAGGTGACGATACCCCATCCTCGCCTTTCTAGTCAAAGACATCTTGGAGATAAAATCTCTAGTCAGAGACATCCTGGAAAAGCTAAAAGACATGCCACCAACAAGATAAAAATTAAAATAAAACCAAGACTCAACACCAACATCCACTGTAGTCCTCAAGTTTAGTGTTTGTTGTCACTTGTATAAGTCTTATTTGATTGTGGTCACAATGTTTACTTTCACAAAAGGATAGATAGCACTAAACCATAATGTTGTTTGAGTCTATTGAAAGATTTGATTTGTTGAAGCCCATTGTTGTTGTGTCTCATCTAAAATTGACTAAATCCATGAAACTGATACCTTATTGCAGAGAAGATGAAACTTTATTGCAGATTAGCAATGCAAATGTTGCTTTATTGCGAATTGTGTGCGGATAGACTGAAAAAAACTGGAAGAAACTGTACTCCTCAGAACATGTGATGCTCTTAGTTCCACACCCATCACTAGATGTAGGATTTACCTTAGCCACATATAGGAGCTGATTTATTATGGATGGAAAGTGGTGAAAATGAGGGATTATTATGGATGGCTAACCAATCTTAGGTAGATCAATAACAAGCCATGATGGGAATGGGTAAGTTTATTATGAACAGACAGGCTATGAGTGTGTGCAAAGTGAAGGATGAAAGTGAATCCTGAAGGAGGGAGGAGCAATGTCTCTATGCATGGCATTGGTGACCCAGTTTTCACCATGGTACTTGCCCAGGGCACCACCAAAGTGGTTTTCACCATTTGGACGAAAATGTTTTTTGTTTTTTTTTTTTTTCAATTTTTTTGTATCACAAGGCGCCTGTTTGTCAGGTTTTCACCAAGTAACAATTTTTTATGTTTTTATGATATTTTTTGTATTTTTGATATTTTTTGATTTTTTTTTTGTATTTTTTGATATTTGGATATTCTGAAGATCTATGTGTAAAACGTGCGAAGGTGTATGTTGTTGATAGGATCCTCCAAAGGGTCACCCTCTGTGGTTGAGAGTTGATATGCACCAGATCCATATGCTACTATGATGATGTAAGGACCAAGCCAATTTGGTTCAAACTTGCCTTTCTTCTCTCTGTCTTGCTGATTTTTAGGATTTTCTATGAGAACTAAGTCACCTATGTCAAATGTGTGAGGCTTTATCTTGTGATTGTTATTACGTTGTTCCTTGACTGAATGATATGTAGCTCGAGTGACTGTCTTCCTTGATAAATGAACTGAGATAGAATTACTAGTGTGTGAACTACGTAGGCCCATATGCGTGTCACCTAAAGAATTTTGGGCATCCCTAATAACAAAGTCCCTCAAGGAAGCTCCATTAAAGGTCCATGATGTATTGCAAGAAGGGAAAGGATGTGCGGAACAAGTGGATGAGTTATGAAGGCTTATGATTGCGAAAATAAATGAAAGTAGGATGGCATGATGGAGATTTAGGATCAACAAGTATGCTTTTTGACTTAAAATTGTAGAACTTTTGCCCCCATTTATTTTGATATTAGGGGAGATCAACTCTTGTTCTTTTTCTTTCATAGGATTTTTATCCTTGACTTTGATTTTTGCAAAGTCCAACAACTTTTGATTTTGATTTGGACTAAAAGGCTTTTCCTTATTTTTGACTTTTAGATTTTTCTTTTCAAATCTTAATTTGTGATCCCTAATGAGTAAGGGATTTTGTAATTCTTGTTTATCCAAGTCTAGGAGAGAAGTGGAAATGGAATGAGTGGATGAAATGGTAAGGCTATTTGAGTTCTCAAGAGGGCTAGCAATACACTCAATAGATTCTTCGTGGGAACCACTCTTAGGACTATTGATATTAAGAGTTGCTTGCACCACTAGAGGAGATTTGCATTCAGACTTAGTAGCCACAACACTAGGTGGTTCATACCCAATTCCTTGGTCTTGCATACTTCTTGTAGACTATTCTTGTTGATTGAATACCTTAGGAGATAGTGGCAGTTGATCAACATGAAAGATATACTCACCACATCCCATATCTTTAAACTTGAACTTTTCTTTGAGCTCTGCTTGTTTGGATGTAGAAGCTTTTAAGGATTCAGGATCAACATATGTTGATGAAGGGATCACCTCTTGATTGACTGGTATTGTTATTTCTAATCTAGGTCGTAGATTGTTGCAATATAAGAATGGATTTGGACCAGCTTTAACTATTATTTCAACTCCATTGTGAGGAAACTTAATGCATTGATGATATGTAGATGGGACTACCCTCATTTCATGAATCCATGGACATCCCAAAAGTATGTTGTATGTGAGATCTAAATCAAGGACTTAACAAACCACATCCTTTGTAACTAGCCCAACTCTGAGAGGCAATATCACTGTAACATTGGATGAACATTCTTCATCATGATATGCTTTGATGGTGATTTTGTTTGTAGAATTAACAGCTTTGTCTGAATATCCCAATTGTTTAATGGTACTCAATGTACAAATGTTTAGACCAGCTCCTCCATCTATCAGGACTCATTTTATTTGATGTTTGTGTAGGAAAGCTTCAATGTGTAAAGGTTCATTATGTGGTTGGCTCACAGAGGCATCGTCAACTTCTATGAATGTAAGGGAGTGTGGAATGGAAAGGTATCCCACCATGGCTTGAAATTGGTCCACATTCAGATCAGTAGGGATAGAAGTGTCTCTCAAGATTTTGTCAAGAATGGCTTTATGTGCAGGGGATATGCGTAAGAACTAAAGGATTGAGATAAGCACGGGTGTCTTCCCTAACTATTCTACAAGGTCATAGTCAGGCTTGGTTGATGAAGAAGTGGTGTTTTTAGCTGGAGCACCTTGCAAGGTGAATTTACCTTGACAAGTTGTGACATTACATTTAGAGGCAGGTTTAGAAGAAGGTCCAATGCCTTTTAGGACAATTTTAGGTCTTTGGGTAGAATTTTTAGGCATTTTGTCCTGATAATTATGGTAGAGACATAATTGTCCATTAAAATGTGATTGATGGTTGAATCATAGTTATAGGATGCTTTGGTATAATTGGTTTGGTCATCTGTGGCTTCAGCTTTTCCCTTGTCATGCCTTGGGAATGGTTCCATAAACATTTCATGTTCTTGATTGGATGAGTGTCCTTCAATCTCAATGTCACCTCTATCAATAAGATCTTGTATGATGTTCTTTAACCGATGACAATTTCCTATTTTATGACCTTTGCTCTTATGAAATTCACAATATTCATCATCATTCCACCAATTTGGTTTGACCTTTGGCTCATATGGAGGTAGATCTAGAATTGTTATTATTTTGTTTGCCACTAGCTTCTTGAAAACTGATTCTAGTGGTTCTCCCAATGAGGTGTACTCCCTTGTGACTTTGAAGTTGTTTGAGTATTTACTTGATTGGTTGTAGAGCTTGATCTGAAAAAAATGATTTTGGGTCATACTGTATTGGGATCAACAACACCATCATTGATTGTGTTCTTATTTTTATTCCAAAATCTTGGCTTGTCTTTTCCTTTAAAGTCATCTTTGTTTTCCTTGAATATCTTAATGACTCCTTGTTCAATTAGGACCCTCTTTGTTGCTAAGCCTTTTTCAATGACATCTTTGAAGGTGGACAAACAAGCTTTTCTTAGGTTGTAACCAATGTCTTTGTTAACATTTTGGGTGTTAACATTTTGGGTGAACATCTCTACCATTTGTTTTTGTGAAATTTCACAAGAGCATCTACTGGCTAAATTCCTCCATATTTGTAAAAATGATGAAAAAGACTCTCCATCCTTTTGTTTGGTGTTGCACAAAGTAGTGACTGATATGTCTGTCTCTATGTTGTATGAGAAATGTTGGATAAATGCCTTTGCTAAGTCACCCCATGACTTAATTCTAGGTGGAAGTTGGGAGAACCATTCCATAGCTTGATCACCTAAGCTTTGTGGGAATAATCCCATCAAATATGTCTCTTTTGCTGCTACCTCAATGCAAGTGGTGAAAAAATGTCTTATATGTGCCTTAGGATCCCCTTTGCCTCTGTACTTATCAAACTTAGGTGTCACAAAGTGTGTAGGAAATGGAGGCATTGGAATGATTTTTTCAAATGGATAGGGACATATTTTTCTCATTGTATAAGTTGGCTTCGATGTATTTATGTCCTCCATTTTATTTTGTAAGTCCTTAATTTTCTGCTCCAAATTGTTCTTAGGTGGAGATCAACTTCTTGGACCATACCCCATGCTTGAACCAGTGGGTGGGGGAGGAGAATATTGCATATATGGATGATATTGATCATACACATGTTCATATGGAGGAGGTCTGTAGTGATGTTGCACATAAGGACCACTTAGTATAGAGTCATGATGAGGAATGGAATATCTGTTTTGTCCATGTATACCATACTCTATAGGCATTTCATGAGTTTTTTGTAATGTGTTGTCCCCAAATTTCACACGAGGTTTCCTTGTGTCCAAATTTTGATCATGCCTTTGAATATCCAGTTGCTTTGGTGGTTGTTCCTTAGTATTGGTATGTGATTGAGTATATTTTTCTACATTAGACTTCTATAATGGTCTGTGAATGTGAGTATCATATGCTTGACCATGTGTATGTGGGACCTCAGGTTTTTGAAACAAAGATGATGGTGATTCCGGCACCATATGTGGTCCTCTATTGCCTCCACTATTAGGCCTCCTTTGATCCATGTTGAGGTGAGGTTGTTGCAAAGGTTGATTTTCCATTATTTGAGACATGTCAAAATCATGAGGGATCTTGGCTCCACTTTGTGCCATCACTTGTAAGAAGTATTGTCTATCTCTCCTCATTATTTCCTCAACCAATCGATTGAAATGGGGATCCATAATGGAGTCTTCCACTTCTACTAAATGTATGAATTTTTTTTCCATATTGTCATTGTGTGTATCATTGTTGTTTGTAATGTCCATGTTCTCAACATTTGAAGTATTTCTATAAGCATCCATGTCAGGTAATGTAGTATGATCAGAATTGAAAAAGATATCATTGTCATACTCATAGGAACTCATGTTTGCAGACTCTTGAGCCTCTTTAGTTTCTCTCCTAGATTTTTGGGAACGAGTTTCAACCATGAACTAGGTATTGACCAAGATGTGTGAGACTAGATGAAAATGGAAAGAGTATGGAAGACCAAGAGTTTGGATGGAATGTAAATGAATCTGAAGTTTACTTGCAATGTCCAAAGTGCAAGACCAAATATGTATGTAGTAGAGTAGGTGTGGCTTCCAAAGAGATGATAGTTTCTCTTGATGAGGTAAGTTGACCTTGACTCTAAGTAAGACCAAATGAGACCCAAAGGTGATAAACCTTGATGAGGGACCACTTAGCAATATGTTGTTGTATGTAATGTGTTGAAAAAGTATGATAAGGACAAGCAAGTGACCTTTTGACTCAAGTTTAGATAAATGTGAATGTAATGTAAGGTGTAAAGCAATGATGGACTTTGTGAGACCTAGAAATAGGCTGAATGCTAGATGAAAATCTAGAGAAATAACCTAGGAAGCTTAAGAATTCTGAAACTAATTGTGTTATTTTTTTGCTAGACTATAAAAGTTTTTCAATTTTGGACACAGATGTGCCCACATACTTCACAGACGTGATTTCCTAACATAGACGTGGTTCTGTCAGACACAGATGCGTTTCTAAGATTTTGTAAATTCAATGTTTCTCAAGAGAACATAGATGTGCTTCTTCCCTTCAGAGACGCAGTTATATGACACAGACATTATTCTGTCAAACACAAATGTGTTTCTAAAAATTTTGTGCAATTTTCCCAATTTGTGAAGTTGGTTTTTGTGACCAAATCTAAATGTTTGACTATTTTCTGTGAGAAGAGGACATAGTGTTGATGAAGACTCAATGTTTGCAAGTGTTTAGACTCAAAATGACTCACAAAAGTGTGTTGTTTGATGTAAAAATGTCTTGCATACACTTGAAGATACAAAAGACACAATGTTTTGATGTTTGATCTTGAATGTTTGATTGTTCAAAATAAGACAAGCGCAATTCTTATGGCTGGCTAGGACAATAGTTGTTGATCCCACATGGAGTTTCCCCCAAGGCTACACTATTCAAAGCGGATACTTAGATGCTTGACCCCACTGGCTCCACCCTCAGCACTCACTTCTCCAGATAGGTAAGCATCAGTGCCCATGAAAACTCCCCATGGTGAACTTTGTATCTCTACTAAGAACTGTATGTGTGTGGGCCGCTACCAGAGGTCCGACCTCCTAGCCCAACAACTACAAGGATTTTGGCTTCTAAAACCAAAAAGGTGCTAGTAAGGGCATCCACTCATGTGGCCATGCATGCGACACTTTCAGCTTTATAAATACAGAAGGGTCCCAGCTGGTAGGGGTTACGCCCTACAAATGATCAAATAAATTTGATCAAATGGGTTTATGGGGAGACATAGTGTCAGTATGAACTAATCCACACACGTTATCCATAGTTTTCACCATGAATACAGTTGTTTATAGTGGTTTGGAAGGGGTGGGTTTTCCTCACTACCACTTGGGTCATTCTCTCCTCACTAGTAGTCCTAATGACCACATGGGGAGACAGGCCCTCTAAAGATTAAACAAAAAGAGCCTATTGCTCAAGACACAAAAGACACTGGTTCAATTTTAGTGCACCAATTGAAGTGTTTGATAATCTATGAAAACAAGGCACACAATAAAGATCAAAAACCCTTGCCAAAATTATGCAACAAAGATTTGTTAGTAGTTTTGCAATAATACCACTCCTGCAAGCACACAAGTTAGGTAAATTTTAGATCCAAAAGACTTTGTGAAATAGGGGCCTTCAACAAAGAAATTTTGCTTTCAAGACAAGCTGCACCAATTTCGTTAACTAGATCTATAAATGTTAGCTCGATATAAACCAGATCTGAAATCTAAATGACAAAAAACCGAATTAACGAAACCAAAATGCAACAAAGATGAACACAGATGCAATTATTAGAGACACAAATGCTATAAGAACATGCAAACACGTCTAGATTTGACACAAATGTGACTCTCGAACATAGACGCGACCCAAAAACACAGACACAATTTGAAGCCTCGTAGATGCGTTTATGGAACATACATGTGTTTCTTGGAATCTGTAAAAAAAAAAAATAATGTTGAGCTGCAGACACGATTCCAGATGTCATAGACGTGACAGAAAATAAAAAACGCGATCTGAAAGTGCGCAAATGCAAAAATGTCGAAATTGTTGTCGAAAATGTCAGATCTGCAACTTCAAATGCACAAAATCTACAACAAAATATGTTAAATGCAAAAGGGACAAGAGTCGCACTGGGCGTGCCAAAATGTATATGGTGAAAATCGATAAGCAACAATAACAATATTGAAAGACTAAATGAATTCAACCACAAAACTCTAGCCTAACAATCATTAAAGATCCACCATAACATATGAAGATTACCTAAGATAATGCAAATCAAATGAAATCACAAAGATTATACCATCACATGTCCAATAGGGTTTGGATCTCCATTCTTCCTATCTCCATTGATCTTGCTTGATATATTTGCTCTCAGATTTTATGTGTGCACAAGAGCTCAACAAAGAACGGAAATGTGGTTGCAAGTAGGCTTAATTGCATATGCAAGTTTGAAAGCATAGTCGGGGAGTCAACTGATTAGGTTTGATAATGAAAAAAGCATCTCCTTATATAGAAGACACTATAAGAAATGGAGGGATAAGATTGAGAGGTGTAAAAGATAAATGGTTGGCTATGATTAGAGGGTAGGTAAAGAAAATAATAAAATAATGAAAGGGTAGGTAGTGTATGAATTAAGAAATGAATTAATGAATTAATTAAATAAATAAAGATTTATTTAATTAATAGAGGAAGTGGGATTAATTAAATAAATAAGATATTTATTTAATTTAGGAAAAGGGTAATTTAAATAAATAAATGTATTTATTTAAATGAGAAATAAGGGTAGAAGAGGGTAAATGAATTAATTAAATAAATAAAGATTTATTTAATTAATAGAAGAATTAGGCTAAAGTAATTAAATAAATAAAGATATTTATTTAATTAGACATGATAATTTTAGGTGTCTACAATTACAAACTAAGCATCTACCATTGAATTTATAAGAATTAGGTTGTCTGATCTTTATTTGCAGTATTGGAGCTTTCACGTTGTACAAATCCAACTCCTCTAGAATCATCATTCTGCCATTGTCTTTACAATAAGTCATCCAACTATGCAACACTAATCCTAAATTTTTCTTTATACTCACTTGTAGTAGTCAGATCATCTCTCAGAGTAGTTATTTGTCTTTCAAGCTCTTGTTCATTGTTCAGGGAGTGTGCCAAATCAATTCTCAATAGATTATTCTCATGAGTCAATCTACCACATTCATCAAATTTATTCTTCTGAGATATAATAAGATTATCTTCCTTCTTCTTTCTATCCTCAATATCTTTTGATAACCTCATAGTTAGGTCTTTCATTTCATTCTTCATGAGTATGTTTGCTTGACTTAGTTTCTGACATTGTTCCCTAAGTGCATTTTTCTCTTCATCATTCGGGTTTTGCAAAAGTTCCTTTCTCTTAGCTTGAACTAATGATAACCTTTCTTGTAGACTAAGAATGAATTTATTAGCAAAATTCAATTCATCTTGCAGTTTCAAGTTCTTCATCCCTCCATCATCATATTCCTCAAGAACCTTCTCAAGTTGTTTCTCAATAGCCATGTTCAATGACTCCAGTTTCAAGATCTTCCTTAAGTTATTAAACTTCTTTCGAGGTACCAAACTCTGATACCAATTATTGGGATCCAAGAACACTAAGAGGGGGAGTGAATCAATGTTCTATCGGTAACATATGATTTTACCCTTTTATAACATACACATATAAACTGGTAAATGAAGAAATATATAAATTGAAGAAAATAAACCATCCACATAAATGAACACCATAACACATAGAATTTATATGTGGAAAACCTCAAAGAGGAAAAGCAATAGTGGGATTTTTGATGCATAATATCAGTTCATTGTCCATATGAAAGAATATCCCATAAAATGGGAGCCTGCACATGCAGGAAGGCACACTACCTAGAGCACATTGCTCACCACAAAAAGAGTTTCACTAACTACAAGATTTTTCTGAAATAAAATAGTAATAATGAACTCATAAAATCCATCTACTATGCCAAAAGGAGTTCTGGTTATAGTTCTTCTCTGTAACGATTCATAAACCCTGAACACTTCTATCGGTATCTCTTCTCCTCCAAGAATGCTTTCCAAACTATCTACAAATCATTGCATAATATAAAATTCACATACAAATGATCTACATACATATTATTCACATCATATAATTCTTCTATTATTCTCCCGTGTCACTCTATTCAAAATGACCTATCAGTGTGACTTATATACCCTTACAAACAATAAGCCTTATGTCGACTTACAATGTATTACCAAAGATATACAATGTTGGCTTTATACAATAATTACAAAATGATTTACAAATAAAACTTCCTTCGAGTCCAAGCCTAATGTCAGCTTCACTAAAGTGTTGGATGTAGGTGCCAGTGCCGGTGTAACCCTGGATACTCCAATGTCAGTGTCTACCGGTGAATGCCTCATAGTGTCGGTATATGTCAGTGTAAGCTTCCTTATGAATCTTGTTGCCATCAATGACAACATATGAATCCAATGAGTTTCAATTGCAAACAATATCATGGTGTTATGTGGTATGGTTGCATTGTGTTAATTCTCTGTTCCATTTTTAAGTTTCATTTCTTTCGGTATCTATTTTTGCTATTCTGGTATTCAATGTTTATGTGCTCTGGTTAAAAGTTATAAAGTGGTTTGATTAATATAATCTATTGACAACTGATTCACCCCCCCACCCCCCCTCTTAGTTGTCCATCGGTTATCCTAACAATTGGTATCATAGCTTTGCCCCTCTTTTGCATAAGCTTAACTACTTGAGGTAGATCCTATGGCAACTAATACTTCAAATCCACCAGAACCTATTTTCAGAAGATAAATCCCTAAGCTTGATGGAATAAATTATGGGATATGGAAAATCTGAATGGAGACTCATCTTAGATATCTTGGCAAGGATATTTGGGAGATCACTGAGAAAGGGTATACACCTTATGATCCAGCATCTGGCAATCCTGCTCCTGCAGACTTGGACAAGAATATTGAAAATGATTGTAGAGCTAGAGAAGTCCTCTTGTGTGCACTTATTGATCAACAAATCATGGGATTGATTGATAAATCATTTGCAAAGGTTATGTCAGATAAATTACAAAATCTTAATGAAGGTGACCCTACTATCAAAATTGTTAAACTTGATGGTTACCGGGTAAGATATGAGAACTTGAAGATGGAAGATAATGAAAGAATTGCTACATTTATGGAAAGAAAAAATGAGATTGTCATGAGAACTCAATGTTGTGGAGGATATCTGAGTGAAGATGAAATAGTTTCCAAAGTCTTAAGAGATCTTCCATTGACTTACAAGATGAAGGCGAGTGTAATTAATGAATTAAGAACAATGGCAAACATTGCAGTTAATAGAGACATTTTGATTGGGAAATTATCTGCTTTTGAGCTCAAAGAATTTGGACCCTCTGGAGCTACAAAGTTTGAACTTGATATTCATGCATCATCATCTACTGACAAAAGTGATTGGAAATCCCTATATGCAAAAGAATTGGAAGATATGAGGAAAGAGGATGAAGAATTTGAGCAACTTGAAGCCTTATTTGCTAGAAGAGTGCCTAAAGGACTGGTAGGAAGTAAGTATGAAGGAAAAGCACCCTTTAAATGTTTTTCATGCAATAAGATTGGTCATTTTGCATCTAGATGTCCTTAAAGGAATACAAGATTTGAAAAAAGAGTTAAGAAATCATTTAAGCCTAATCAGAACAAATATAGATTCAAGAAAAACAAACAATGCTACATAGCAGATGAGGAAGGAGTAAGTGATGACTCTGAGGATGAACTGATAGTAGACTCTACTAGTGGATCTGGCAATGGAAAGGAATGTGTGTTTTGTGCTTTAATGGAAGATGAATTGGAACAAGATATCAAGAATGAAGAAAAGGCCCTAGCTACAAAATTTGAAGACAAGGATGAATGGGTAATTTATAGTGGATGCTCACATCATATGACTAGAGATAAAAGAAAAATTTATGTCCCTGCAAGAATACAATGGCGGTCAAGTCAGATTTGGAGATGACAAAGCATGTATGATCAAAGGTAAAGCTATTATTTCTCTAGATGGAAAGCATAATACTAATAATGTTTACTATGTAGAAGGTTTAGATAATAATATTTTAAGTGTTGGTCAATTAGTGCATAAGGGATTCCAACTTCAATTTAAAGATAGAAAATGCAAAATCATTAACAAAATTGGTTTGGAGATTGTAATTGGTACTCAGATTGGAGGTAATATCTTTCACTTAAACACTGGTAATAAGACATGTTTTATTGCTCATATTGATGAGAGTTGGCTATTACATAAGAGGTTGTGTCATGTTACTTTTTATTCTATTGTTAAGATAAGTTCAACAAAGGCAGTTAAAGATATACCTAAGATTATAAAGCCTCATAATCTGATATGTAAGGAATGTCAATTGGGAAAGCAAGTTAGAACTTCTTTTAAGAGCGTACATGATAAATCTAATGATGTTTTTTGATTTGAATCAAACTGACTTATGTGGTCCAACAAGGACTAGAAGTTTTCAAGGTGATAGGTACTTCATGATGATAATTGATGATTATTCTAGAATAATGTGGGTGACTTTTCTAAGGAAGAAGTGTGAAGCTTTTGAGAAATTCAAGATCTTTAAAGATAAGGTGGAAATAGAAACTGGATTGAAAATAAAATGTCTAAGATCATATCAAAGCGGCAAGTTCACTTCTCATGAATTTAACAGTTATTGTGAGACAAATGGAATAAGGAGACAATTATCTACACCCAAGACTCCTTAGCAGAATGGAGTAGTCAAAAGGAAGAATAGAACCACTTTGAATGCAACAAGAACCATGATGATGGAAGCCAAATTACCTCACATCTACTGGAGAGAAGTAGTGAGTACAATAGTCTACACATTCAATAGAGTTCATATCAAAGGTGAGACCGGTAAGACTCCTTATGAATTATGGTTTGGAAATACACCTACTGTTAAATATTTCTGAATTTTTGGAAGTAAATGTTATATCAAAAGGGATGACTCGATTGGGAAGTTTGATCCTAGATGTGATGAAGGGATATTTCTTGGATATTCAATTCAAAGAAAAGCATATAGATGTTATAACAAAAGATTGCAGAAATTTGTGGAGAGAGAAAATGTGAAAGTGGATGAGAAATATATAAATCAATCTATATCATATGACAGGAAACCAACAGTGGAAATGATCATAACTAAACCAACAATGCCTCAACCTATACAAGACACTGAGATAGTTACACCAGTACAATCAAAAAATTCAACTGTGATTGATGATTAAAATAGTGAACCTAAAGTTCAGAAGACACCAAGGTATGTAAGATTAAATCATTCTGAAGATCAAATCATTGGTGATAGGAACAAGGGAGTTATGACAAGAAGAAGACTAGAAAATGAAGAGGTATGTCTTATTTCTTAAATTGAACTGACATCTATTATTGAAGCTTGTAAAGATAATCATTGGTTAAAGGCTATGGAAGATGAATTAGATCAGATAGAGAAGAATGAGACTTGGACTTTAGTTCCCCAGCCTAAAAATAAGAATGTTATTGGAACTAAGTGGGTTTTTAGAAATAAACTAAATGAGGATGGTCAAGTTGTAAGAAACAAGGCTAGACTGGTTTGTAAAGGATATTCTCAAATGGAAGGAATTCATTATGGTGAGACATATGAACATGTATCTAGAATTGAAGTTGTTAGACTGTCTATTGCCTATCCAGCTTATAAGAACTATAAGGTCTATCAAATGGATGTTAAATGTGCATTTTTGAATGGTGAGCTTAAGGAAGAGGTATACATTGAGCAGGCTAATGGATTTTCACTGACAGATGATAAAGATATGGTTTAAATGTTAAGGAAAGCATTATATGGATTGAAACAAGCTCTTAGAACTTGGTATGCAAGGTTGGATAAATATCTTTTGAAGATTGGTTTTACTAAAGGAAGTGTTTCAGTAATTTATATTACAAGGTCAGTGATGATGATATTCTGAGTATTGAAGTATTTTTTGATGATATCATTTTTGGAGGTGAAGACAAATTGTGCATGGAATTCTCTAATAATATGAAGAATGAATTTGAAATGTCCATGATTGGTGAAATGAGATTTTTCTTAGGTTTGCAGATTACTCAAACTGACAAAGGAATCTTTATCTATCAGACTAAGTATCTAAGGGAATTGTTGAAGAAGTTTGGTATGGATAATTCCAAACTAGTAAGTACTCCTATGGTGACAAGTGAGAAATTATCTACCAAAGATACATCTGCACCGGTAAATCTGACAAGGTATAAGTCTATGATTGGTGGGTTGTTATATCTAACTCAAACTAGATTGGATATTATGAATGCAGTAAGTATTGTTTCAAGATATCAAAGTAATCCTAAAGAAAATCATGAATGTACAATAAAGAGGATATTTCAGTATTTGCAAGGAACAACAAAATATGGCTTATGGTATTCTCGATATGATAACTTCACTTTATGTGCATATAAAAATTCAGATTGGGCAGGAGATACTGATGATAGGAAGAGCACTTCTAGTGGAGCTTTCTTTCTTGGAAAGAAATTGGTTTCATGGATCAACAAAAATCAGTCATGCATTTCTTTATCTACTGCAAATGCTGAATATGTTGTAGCAGCAACTAATTGCACTAAAGTCTTGTGGATGAAGCAAATGTTCAAGGATATCAAGGTAAATTATAGTGAACCAATATTTATCTATTATGATAATTCTACAGCTATTGACATGTCTAAGAATTTGATATTTCACTCTAAGACTAAGTACATATCAATAAAATATAACTTTCTAAAGGATAAGGTGTAAGAAAAGGAAGTCAAATTAATTTATGTGAACACTAAAGAACATATTGCAAATATATTCACTAAACCATTGTCTAAGGAATCATTTGAGTATTTGAGAGACAAGCTAGGGGTATCTACCTCTCTGGCAAAAACTTAATTGATGGAGTAGACCATCACTCCAGTATGCATCATCAGCTTTATCATTTTCTCTAGGTTGATGTAGTACTACTACTACTCAGGGGGAGTAGTCAGCTTTAAGTTTCACAAAATTTTGATATCTATGACATATCTTTGACATTGATGTCAACGGGGGAGAGTTATATGTGAAAAATTCAGGCTGGTTTCAGATTGGACTGAACTCCTTAGGGGGAGTTGTTGCGATTTTTCAGTTTTTAATTTTTATTGTTGGCATTATGGATGAATTGATTATATGTTGCATTGATGTTTTTTCATTGATGTCAACACTAGCTATTATAGATGGTTATCGACAGACAGGTTTTGGTTACCGGTAGAAGATCTAGTGTTACCGACAGAAGAGACTATCTGTTGGACACTTCTGACATGTTTGGATCAATGGAGTATGTTTTATTTTATGTGTTACATGTTATTTGGACATTTTCTGGTTAGTTGGTATTGACTTGGTAATCAGATGCTATCATACATACTTGTAAATCCTTACCAGCATTGGTTTAAGGTTTTACTAGTAAAGCTTTCACTGAGGAATCATGACAAGATGCATAAGTGGTGTTGGTGCAGCTTCTAAACAGATTTCAGGATGTTGAAGATGTTCTTTGATCACACTTCAACTACTTGAAGATATTTCTTTGGAGTGGTGAACGAAGAATAGGTCCAGTGCCTATCTAGGTTATGGACTGGTATCATGTTAACATGTACTCTATATGTTACGGGGATGTTTTAGGATGATTTATGTATTTGTTACTATTGTTTTGGTCTTAAGCCGACATGGCATATCATTGTAATATGGATTTATGCAATGATCTTATTGTAATATCTTTTAGGTGGCCAACCTAATTGGATTAGGCTTTAGGGTTGATATAAAATGATGTAAAATCTCATTGTAGATAAATGGTATGGAATGTAATGTGCGAATATTGTAATATGATTCAGGAAGAGGATTTGATCGATCATAGGTGATCGAATTGGGATTAAGGAAGAGGTCAAAACCCTCTTGTATTGACCTTAACTGGGACTGTAATCAGGCATGGTAGATACTATCTCTGGTAGCTCATTATTTTGGATTGTTGTCCATTTATCTTGAGATGGTTGTTGCCTCTCTATAGTTAGTGAGACTCTTTTGTAATGAATGGTGCACTCTAGGCAGTGTGCCTTCCAGCATGTGAAAGCCCCTCATTGTATCACATACTTTCTATAGAAGCATATTTGACTATGAGTAGGCTTCCGACTCTGGTTTTTCCCTTTCTGGGTCTTCTACGTACAAATCTTGGTGTTATGTGGTATGTTTTCTTTGTATTGATTATCTATTTAATTGTTGAGTTGCATTGTTTATTGGTATCTGTGTCTATAGATATCCGTTTCTGCTTTACTAGTATTTAAATATTTATGTGCTCTGATTTAAGGTTATTAAGTAGATTAAATGTTATAATCTGTCAACAACTAATTCACCCCCCCTCTTAGTTGTTCACCGGTTATCCTAACAATTGGTATCAGAGCTGTGATCCTCTTTTACAAAATCTTTTATCACTTGAGGTAGATCCTATGGCAACTAACACTTGTAATCCACCTACAACTATTTTTTAGAAGAGAAATCCCTAAGCTTGATGGAACAAATTATGGGATATGGAAGATTCGAATGGAGACTCATCTTAGATGTCTTGGCAAGGATATTAGGGAGATCATTGAGAAAGGATACACACCTTATGATCCAGCATATGTCAATCCTTCTCCTACAGACTTGGATAAGAATATTGAAAATGATTACAAAGCTAGAGAAGCCCTCTTGTGTGCACTTATTGATCAACAGATCATGGGATTGATTGGTAAATCATTGATAAAGGTTATGTGGGAAAATTGAAAACTCTGAATGAAGGTGACCCTACTATCAAAATAGCTAAACTTGATGGTTACTTGGTAAGATATGAAAACTTGAAAATGGAAGATAATTAAAGAATTGTTGTGTTTATGGAAGGAGTAAATTAGATTGTTATGGGAATTCAATGTTGTGGAGGATTTCTGATTCAAGATGAAATAGTTTCCAAAGTCTTGAGAGCCCTTCCACTAGCTTACAAGATGAAGGCAATTGCAATTAATGAGTTGAGAACAATGGCAAACACTTCAGTTAATAGAGATATTCTGATTGGGAAATTATTTGCTTTTGAACTTGAAGAATTTGGATCTTCTAGAGCTGTAAAGTCTGGACCTTCTTTTCATGCATCATAATCATCATCATGTACTGGCAAAAGTGATTGGAAAGTCCTATATGCAAAAGAATTGGAAGAAATGAGGAAAGTAGATGAAGAAATTGAGGAACTTGAAGCCTTATTTGCTAGAAAAGTACCTAAAGGACTGACAAAAAGTAAGTATGAAGGAAAAACACCTTTTAAATGTTTTGCATGTAATAAGATTAGTCATTTTGCATCTAGATGTCGTGAAAGGAATGAAAGGTTTGAGGAAAGAGTTAAGAAATATTTTAAGCATAACCAAAATAGATATAGATTCAAGAAAAGTAAACAATGCTACATAGCAGATGAGGAAGGAGTAACTGATGAATTTAGGGATGAACTGACATAAGACTCTGCTAGTGGATCTGGCAATTAAAAGGAATGGGTGCTCTATGCTTTAAAGGAAGATGAACTAGAACTAGCTATCAAGAATAAAGAAAAGGCCCTGGCAGTGAAAGTTGAAGATAAGGATAAATGGGTAATTGATAGTGGATGCTCACATCATATGACTAGAGATAAAAGGAAATTTTTGTCCCTGCAAGAATGAAATGGTAGTCAAGTCATATTTGGAGATGACAAAGCATGTATGATCAAAGGTAGAGGTATTATTTCTTTGGATGGCAAGCATCAAAATGACAATGTTTATTAGATAGAAGGTTTAAAGAATAATATTTTTAGTGTTGGTCAATTGGTGGACAAGGGTTTCCAACTTCAATTTAAAGATAGAAAATGCAAAATCATTAACAAGGTTGGTTTGGAGATTGCAACCGGTACTCAGACTGGAGGTAATATCTTTCACTTGAACACTGGTAATAAGACACGTTTTATTGCTCATATTGATTAGAGTTGGTTATGGCATAAGATGTTGTGTCATGTTAATTTTGATTTTATTTTTAAGATCAGTTCAACTAAGACAGTTAGAGATATACGTATGATTACGAAGCCTCATAATCTGGTATGTAAGAAATGTCAATTGGGAAAGAAAGTTAGAAGTTATTTTAAGAGCATACATAATAAATCTAATGATGTACTTGATTTGATTCACACTAACTTATGTGGTCCAACAAGGACTAGAAGCTTTCAAGGTGATAGGTATTTCATGTTGATTATTGATGACTATTCTAGAATGATGTGGGTGACTTTTCTAAGGGACAAGTCTAAAGCTTTTGAGAAATTCAAGATCTTTAAAGCAAAGGTTGAAACTAAAACTAGATGGAAAATTAAATGTCTAAGATTAGATCAAGGAGGTGAGTTCACTTCTCATGAATTTAACAGTAATTGTGAGACGAATGGAATCAAGAGACAGTTATCTACACCTAGGACTCCTTAGCAGAATGGAGTAGTGGAAAGAAAGAACAAAACCATTTTGGATGCAGCAAGATCTATGATGATGGAAGCCAAATCGCCTCATATCTACTAGAGAGAAACAATGAGTACAACAATCTACACATTCAACAATGTTCACATAAAAGGTGAAACTGGTAAGACCACTTATGAACTATGGTTTGGACATACACCTACTATTAAGTATTTTAGAATTTTTGGAAGTAAATGCTATATCAAAAGAGATTATTCAAATGGAAAGTTTGATCCTAGATGTGATGAAGGGATATTTCTTTGTTACTCAATTCAAAGAAAAGCATATAGATGTTATAACAAAAGATTGCAGAAAATTGTGGAGAGTGCTAATGTGAAAGTAGATGAGTAGTACAAAAATCATTCTATATCATATGATAGGGAATTGATAGTGGAAATGATCATAACTGAACTGACAATGCCTCAATCGGTATAGGAAGATGAGATAGTTACACCAACACAATCAGAAAATTCAACTATGACTGATGATCAGAGCAGTGAACCTGAAGTTCAAAAGACACCAAGGTATGTATGATTAAATCATTCTGAAGATCAAATCATTGGAGATAGGAACAAGGGAGTTATGGCTAGAAGGAGATTGGCTAATGAAGAGGCATGTCTTATTTCTCAAGTTGAACTGACAACTATTATTGAAGCTTGTAAGGATAAACATTGGTTAAAGGCTATGGAAGATGAATTAGATCAGATAGAGAAGAATGAAACTTGGACTTGAGTTCCCTGGCCTAAAAATAAGAATGTTATTGGAACTAAATAGGTTTTTAGGAATAAACTGAATGAGGATGGTCAAGTTGTAAGAAACAAGGATAGATTTGTTTGTAAAGGATATTCTCAAATGGAAGGAATTGATTATGGTTTGACATTTGCACCTATAGCTAGAATTGAAGCAGTTAGACTATTTCTTGCCAATGCAGCTTATAAGAACTATAAGGTTTATCAAATGGATGTAAAATGTGCATTTTTGAATGGTGAACTTGAGGAAGAAGTATACATTAAGCAGCTTGATGGATTTTCACTGATAGATGATAAAGATATGGTTTGCAGATTTAAGAAAACTTTATATGGTTTGAAACAAGCTCCTAGAGCTTGGTATGCAAGGTTGGATAAATATCTTTTGAAGCTTGGTTTTACTAAAGGCAGTGCTGACAGTAATTTATATTACAAAACTATTGATGATGATATTGTGATTATTGAAGTATTTGTTGATGATATCATTTTTGGAGGAGAAGATAAATTTTGCATGAAATTTGCTAACAATATGAAGAATGAATTTGAAATATCCATGATTGCTGAGATGAAAATTTTCTTAGGTTTGTAGATTACTCAAACCGATAAAGGCATTTTTATCTGTCAAACTAAGTATCTAAGGGAATTGTTGAAGAAGTTTGGTATGGATAATTCCAAACCAGTAAGTACTCCTATGGTGAGACGTGAGGAATTGTCTATCAAGGATACTTCTACACTAGTAAATCTGACAAGATACAAGTCTATGATTGGCGGTCTGTTATATCTAACTCAGACTAGACCAGATATTATAAATGCAGTAAGTATTGTTTCAAGATATCAAAGTAATCCTAAAGAAAATCATGAATGTGCAGTAAAGAGGATATTTTGGTATTTGGAAGGAACAACAGAATATGGCTTATGGTATTTTAAAACTGATGATTTCACTTTATGTGCATATACTAACTTAGATTGGGTAGGAGATACTGATGACAGGAAGAGCACTTCTAGTAGAGATTTCTTTCTTGGAAAGAAACTAGTTTCATTGATCAACAAAAAATAGTCATGCATTTCTTTATCTACCGTAGAAGCTGAGTATGTTGTAGTAGCAACTAATTGCACGCAAGTCTTATGGATGAAGTAAATGTTGAAGGATATCATGGTAAATTGTAGTGAACTAGTAGTTATCTACTATGATAAGTCTGTAGCTATTGACATGTCTAAAAACCCGATATTTCACTCTAAGACTAAGCATATATTAATAAAAAATAACTTTCTGAAGGACAAGATAGAAGGAAAGGAAGTCAAATTGGTTTATGCGAACACTAAAGAACAAATTGTACATATAGTCACTAAACCATTGTCTAAGGAATCATTTGAGTATTTAAGAGATAGGTTAGGGGTTGTATACATTAGGGGGAGAGATATATTCAAAACTTTATAAATATATCATTCACACAAGGAGAGGTACTGATATTCAGGAGATTGTTGGTTGTCTTCCACAGGGGGAGACTTGTTTGGCATTTCTTGGTACTTAGAGGTTTTCAACATCTAGTGTTGCCATCAATGCCAAAGGGGGGGATTGTTGGCATTATGTACAAATTGATTATGTGTTGCATTGATTTTTTCATTGATGTCAACACTAGCTGTTATGGATGGTTACCAACAGACATGTTTTGGTTATCGGTAGAAGATCTAGTGTTACCGAAAGAAGAGACTATTTGTTGGACACTTCAGACATGTTTGGATCAATGGAGTATGTTTGGTTTTATGTGTTACATGCTCTTGGGACATGTTTTGGTCAGTTGGTATTGACTTTGTAAGTAGATGCTATCATACATTCTTATAAACCCTTACCGGCATTGGTTTAAGGTTTTACTAGCAGAGCTTTCACTAAGGAATCATGATAGGATGCATAAGTGGTGTTGGTGCGGCTTCTAAATGGATTTAAGGATGCTGAAGATGTTCTTTGATCATGCTTCAATTTCTTGAAAATATTTCTTTGGAGTGGTCGACTCAGAATAGGTCTGGTTCCTATCTAGGTTATGGACCGGTATCATGTTAATGTGTACTCTACAAGTTATCAGATGTTTCGGGATGATTTATGTATTTTTTATTATTATTTTGGTCTTTAGGCGACATGGCATATCATTGTAATATGAATTTATAAAATGATGTAAGATCTCATTGTAGATCAATGGTATGAAATGTAATATGCGAATAATGTAATATCATCTAGGCAGAGGATTAGGTCGATCATAGGTGATCGAATTGGGATTAAGGAAGAGGTCAAAGGCCTATGCTATTGAGTTTAACTAAGACTACAATTAGGCATGGTAAATTATATCTCTAGTAGTTCATTATTATTGATTGTTGTCCATTTATCTTGAGATGGTTGTTGCCTCTTTGTAGTCAGTGAGACTCTTTTGTAATGATAAGTGCGCTCTAGACAGTGTGCCTTCCTGCATGTGCAGGCCCCTCATTGCATGACATGCTTTCTACAGAAGTATCATCTAACTATGGGTAGGCTTCCCACCGTGGTTTTTCCCTTTCTGGGTTTTCCATGTACAAATCTTGGTGTTATGTGGTATGGTTTCTTTGCATTGATTATTTGTTTAATTATTGAGTTGCATTGTTTACTGGTATCTGTGTCTACCGACATCTATTTCTGCTTTTTAGGTATTTAAATATTTATGTGCTCTAGTTTAAGGTTATTAAGTGGATTAAATGTTATAATCTATTAATAACTTATTCAACCCCCCCCCCCTTCGTTGTTCATCGGTTATCCTAACAGTTATATCTTCTATGAGAAATGTTTGGCACTTATTGGCACTTAGATGTTTTCTTTTTCACATCTAGTGTTGCCATCAATGCCAAAGGGGGATATTGTTGGCAATATGGAGGAATTGATTATGTGTTGCATTGATGTTTTGTCATTGATGTAAACACTAGCTGTTATGGTTGGTTACTGACAAACAGGTTTGTTGGCTTTTTTTATGTTGATGTTGTGATTGTCATTGATGGACACACACTTGCTTTGAGATCACTTTTTGTATGTATGAGTTATGCTCAACCAGTATTTGTTCCAACCAGTATTATATATTGTAGTCTTTAGACTATGGGTGTTTTGCAGAAAGTGTTTGCCGATCTCAAGCGGTATGAAGACCCAAAGCGGTATGAAGACCTAAAGCAGCATGAAGACCTCAAACGGTTCAAGTATCTCAAGCGATACGAATGAACAAAGTGGTAGATAACATTTTTCCCAATCTTCATTTTGACAACCAGTAATCGGTAAATGTATGAACCGGTATTTTTGTGATGAGTTATCATCCACCAACACTTTGGCGGTGATTTTGTATCATGTTACCAAATGTGTCTAGATGCACTGAACCTAGGAACTAGCAATGTAATCCTATTGGACCGACATGAAATCAGATTCCTTTATAAGGACATCATGTCTAGCGTTTTAGTTGTTGTTAGGGTTTTAGGTGGTTGATGAGGTTTTTGTATGTGCGATCATAAAAGAGAAGATTAGGTTTGTGTGAAGAAATAGAGTGTGGATATATTGAAGACTGAAGTAAAGCTAAAATACATTAACAATGAGCTATCAAGGATCTAACCAAGCATACTATGCTAGTATTTAGATCACTGACTTATTTATTACTCACATCTTCGACAAGTCTGAAACCCTTAATCGGGTAGGCCTGGCAAAGCCTTTGTAAATCCTCTAACAAGGTGGTTCACAAATGTGAACCTAAAATCCTCTCACAAGGTAGTCTTTAACCAGACTTATCTCCTAATAGAGATCAAGATTCCTAATAGGATCTATTCTGGTGAAGAACATTGTATGGCTCTAACCGGTCTGACCTAACCGGTCTAGTTACTATTTTGCAGATAGTTACTTGTGAGTTTCCGCTCACCGTAGTTTCTCCCATTTGGGTTTCCATGTCAAATATCTTGTGTTATGGTGTTATTGCTCCTGTGGGTGAATGCTTTATTTGCTGTTTGGTTTGCATTTGTTTTAATCAGTTTGTTAGTAAATTTGTTACACCGGTTAACTGCTAAATTGATTAAGAGTTTGAGTTTAGTATTTTTTGGTATACTAATTCAACCCCCCTCTTAGTATTCATCAATTGGTATCAAAGCCAACCTTTCTATAAGTCTAACCACTTGGAAGGAGATATGGGGGAATACATTGTGAGGGAACTTACTCAATGACTCACTTAGTCTGAGAAAGCCTATGAAGAGTTGAAAGTCAAGTATAAAGCCTCTTTGGCCAAGAGAAGAGAGCATGCTAAAAAGATGATGGAACTTACTAGAAATAGCTCTTCTGATGAAGCAGACATGGAAGCCCTAGTTGGAGAAGTTGAAAAAATGAATGAATCTAAAGCCAAATTGAGAAGGGAGTTGGAAGGATTGACTATAAGAATGAGTCAGAAGCTAGAGAATAGACAGAAAACTAAAGATCTTGTAAAAGACAGAGATCATGAGATCTCCAATCTAAAGCAAGAAATTAGTGCCCTAGCCACTCAACTCCATGAGAGTAAAGTGGAAAAAGAAGACATGCAAGGTGAACTGAACATGGCTATTTCTGAGAATGCTACCTTGATAGAATCCAATGCTCCTATTTCCAAGGAACTCACTGAGTCAAAGGAAATACTTGCAAAATTTAACAAGAGTATTGTTAAGCTAAAGCAAAAGCTAGAATCAGCTAAACCGGTAAAGAATACTAATGGACTTGGTTTCTCTAGTTATGAGGAGGGTGAGACCTCTAAAGAAAAAGGTGTAACATCAAAGAAGAAACCGACATCAAAGGATAAAGGTAAGCAAAAGTTCAAACCTGTTTGCTTTAATTGTCTCAAAGAAGGACATACTGCTAATGTGTGTAGAAGAAAGGCCTACAAAAATTTTCCTTATTTCATAAATAATGTACCTAGATCCAATAGATTCAATGGTAACTATTATGCATGCAACAAGTCTTGGCATAGAGCATTTGAATGCAATTCTATTGTAAACAACACTGAGAGATACCCTTCAAGGACTCAAGGAGTTGTCCCGAAACCTTCTGTGAATCAAAATCCCAACCAGTATAATACCTATGGCCAATGATCTGGTGGCTATCAAGTGGTAATTGGTTGGAGAGAAACTTGTTTGATCTACTGATGAAGTGGTCACACTGCTGCAACATGTAGAAGGAAGAATGGAAACATGAATAATGGACTATGGAGAGAACCTAGAATGGTTTGCTATCATTGCAACAAATTGGGTCACACTACCAGATTCTGTAGAATGAGAAAGAACATATCAAATGACATACTAGTCACTCCAGAAGGAAAGATTGATGTTGAAACTATCCAAGTGGATATGAACAAAACTTGGAAAAAGAAACCAAAAGAAGTGTCACAGGACGAACCGGTTTCTACACCTAGTGTGGAAGTCTCTGAATCGAAAAACTAAACTACAACAAAGCTTAGGGGGAGTGAATCCATGAAATATTTTGAACCCCCAATCTATATCGGTAAAAGACCTTAACTGGTATGTGTTACCTGTCAATCGGAAGAAGACCGAAAATGGTAAAAGGGAAAATTAGGGTCTATGCCCTAATGGTGGTGCATTTATTATGTTAGTTGAAGAATTTGTTTATAAGGGATTCTAGACATCATTTTCCCTTATCAATTTGCGAGAAAAGAAATTTTCAAGTTCAGAGTGACTATAGGTGATTCTTTTTTCAATTTAGAGAGATTTCAAAACTTTGAAGTAGAATCTGGAGATAGTATCACTCAGTGAAGTGAAGAACACAAAGCGGTAATCTAGAAACCGAAGTGGTGTGAAGCAAAGCTGAATTTTGTAAACCCTAAATTTCAAAATTCTAAAATTATTTATCAAAATTCTTGCTTATCAGTTTATCATGGCTTCTACATCGCACTCCAGTTCTAGTGTACCTATTGATTCAGTGGATTTTATCCAATGGAAGATGAAATACAATGCCCTATCCCAGATACCTGTCGGTGTTATAGTTGAGGAAAGTATTTTAGATTATATTGATTGTAAAATAGAAGACCTAGGATCTCTTGTGATCCATTCCTAGTTAGGTCTTTTCTATGGAGATGACAAGAAGATCAAACTAGAATACAACATCTTGGAGAGGAAGAAACTTCACAATGCAGTGTATTTTCTTGAAGACTTCATGAAAGATCATATCTGCATCATTCTAAGAAGAGTGCATGGAGACAAAATGTATCTCGAGAGGACACATGACATTACACCTAAAGCTATTCATGCAATCACCAGTTTCTGCAACACTGGTGAGGTGTCAGCCCTAAGGAAAGTCATCAAGACTAAAATGACTAAGCTCACCAGTTTAGTGAGTGACCAATGGGGAATGACCATCAACACCATCAAGGATGATCTAGTCAAATATGCTTGCATCGTGATTGGGTACCGGACATTCTATGCTAGCAAGATCAACTTTGTCTCTGTTGTTCTGGTAAATGTCACCTAGAGAATGATTATGGAAGATGCCTCATTTGATCCATGCACCTATATGTAGAGGCAACTTCTAGTAAACCTAAAGTCTATTAAATAGGACAATGCCTTGAGATTTAAATTTGGACAATTGTTGGTAGTTTTGTTTTTCTATTTTCAAGGCTATTTCCCTAGAGTTGGTGATATTCAGTGGTCTGCTAATCAACCGGTAACCAAAAAAATTACAGAAAGTCTTCAAGTGGTGGGAACCGGTTATCCAAAAGTCTTGAACAAATACTTTGATGAATTTATATGTAAGATGAGTCAACGGATGAGGATATCTAGCGATATTGTCAAGAAGTAAGAAGAAGACATCTTCTTTATCATCAAAGTGGATGAATGCATAATGGAGGTGGTTGAGCCCATAAAAGAAAAAGTGGAGCCCATGGGATATGAGGTGATGTATGACATGCTCGATGGGTATGCTTCTACCCTAATTTCCTCGCCTCTTGATGCAAAGAAGAAGAGAACCAACACCTACTTGGAAAGGGTAACACCGGTTGATGAACCTTCAGTGAAGAAGGGAAAGGTAGTGCCATCGGTATCGACACTGGTTACCTCAGCAAGTCCTAAAGTGACCAAGTGGTCACCTGCTAAGAAGAAACTAGAAGTTGCACCCCCCAAGGTATTTGAAAGGAAGCGGAAGACCAAAGGAAACTCACCGGATTCTAAGGAGATAGTACCTAAAGTGTAGCCTAAGAAGACTAGACAAACAAGGAAGTAGGCACAGACAACTAGCAATGAACTAACATCGTCCACACCAGTAAATATAGACATTTCCAACTATAAACCATTGACACATCATCAAAGGACTATCAAGAATGTGAGGAGAAAAGTACTTAGTGATTTAATAGATTATTTTGATGATTTTAATGATAATGAGAAGGAGGAATTTGAATAGGAAGTTATTAGATATCTATGTATTAATGACTGATCGCCATTAGAAATTAGATCTGTGACACCAGATTCTTTATACAATTCTTTAGATAACAAATGGTACATTGCCATAGAAAAGGAATAGGAAATAAGAGAGGAAATATTTGCACATTATTTTCCTAATGTGTCAAATTCAGAGCTCTATGAAATCATGGATAAGTTTAAAGGCCTCTTCTTCATGAGAAGAAGAAGACTCTTGTTACTAGAAGGCAAAGTCCCTAAAGTGGTGAAAGATACACACTCACATGCCAAATCTGCTCTGAGATTGCACCAAGTGTCTGAAGAAAACAAGAAGGCTGAACAAGAACTAAAAACTAGAAAACTGGATGAGGTATATGACAGTGAAAGAGAACCGGTTACTTAACAGATGAACACTATTGATGTTGATGCTATGAATGGTGAAGATGTCACTCTAGATGAAACAAAGGAAAAGGCTGATAAAGAGAAAGTAGACAAGGAAAAACAAGATAAAGAAAAGGTAGAGAAGATGAAATAGGACAAAGAAAAGGTTGACAGAGAGCAAGCAGAGAAAGAGAAAAAGGAACAAGAGGAAGAGAAGAGGAAACAAGAAAAAGAGAAGAAAAAGAAACAGGAAGAGGAGAAGAGAAAAGAAGTAGAGAATAAGAAATAGGAAGAGGAGAAGAGAAATGAAATTAAGAAGAAGAAACAGGAAGAGGAGAAAAGGAAACAGGAAGAGGAAAAGAGAAAAAAAGAAGAGGAGAAGAAGAAAGAAGAAGAGAAGTGGAAAGAAGAAGATAGGAAGAAGGAAGAGGAGAAGAGGAAGAAAGAAGAAAAGGAGCAAAAGAAGGAAGAAGAGGAAAACTAGAGAGCCGAAGAAAAGAAGGAAGCAACAAAGAATACATAGATGGAGATTTCCAAGACAACTGGAGGTCAAGCCAAACCAGTTGACATAGCGAGTCCTATTGACCTCCAATTTGCAAATGAATCAGAGCTGCTCCAAAGCATTAAGCTTGCACAAGAGAAACTGGAAGAATTAAGGAGGAAAAAGGAGAAAGATGTTATTCAAACTGCAGTAGACACTTACTAGATTGATTCCCGGTACTAACCTCCCTAGTACCGATTACTCTTTGGCTCAACTAAAACTTCTATGTACAGTTGTAGAGGACCAGGTACAATGCCTGAGATAGGTTGTTGAAGCCAATGCACATGAAGAAGCATCAAAAGGCACTAAACACTGCCTTAGTGAACAAACTAAATGAGCTCTGGTTTGAACTTTAGAAAGAATACAAGGACATAAGAGATGCTATGGATGAGGGAAAACTATTACCTAGTAAGATAAGCCAACCCCATCTATTTTGTGATGATGTGCTTGCATAGAGGGAAAAATATAAATTTGATATGTAGGCACATATAAGGACCTTTAAGATGCCCTACGATTCCTTCACTACATATGGGCAAACCATTCACCGATTTTGGCTCCAGTCTGCCAGAATAGATTTGGAGATTAGCAACCAGACAAGGGATTTGCCGGAGCTTCAACTAGTTTGTTTCCCCAAACTACAAATTCTCTAGAAGTGTTATCTCAATCTGGATGCCTTAGCAGTCACTCAAGAGATGAGCACAATTGATGCCATGGAAGAATAGGTATCTCAGATGCAAACAAAAAGTGAGGTGGCTACCTCATTACTTAAGTCATGGTCTTTATCCATAAAGACCTTTATGCAAGATTTTAAATCAGTTTCTGATAAGTTTCACTCATTATTGTCATAAACATTTATTATATTAATGATAATGAGCAACAGGGGTTATTTTGTAGTACTTTGTCATTGTTGGCAAACGGGGAGTAGTATTTTGTATTAAAATTTTGATGAATGTTATGTATACTTACTTGTTATCTCTTTAAGGGAGTAGTATACATTGTATTTTATGCAAAAGGGATAGTGTATATGCTTAGGGGGAGTAATTTTGGTTATGGCATATTTTTGTTGTAAAACACTTAGATGTCAAAATTTTCCTAAGTGTTGCCATCAATGCCAAAGGGGGAGATTGTTGAAATTTTTGATGTTGATGTTGTGATTGTCATTGATGGACACACACTTGCTTTGAGATCACTTTTTGTATGTATGAGTTATGCTCAACCGGTATTTGTTCCAATCGGTATTATGTATTGGTCTTTAGAATATGGGTGTTTTGCAGAAATTGTTTACTGATCTCAAGTAGTATGAAGACCCAAAGCTGTATGAAGACCCAAAGTGGCATGAAGACCTCAAGCGGTTCAAGGATCTCAAGCGGTACAAAGGAACAAAGCGGTAGATAACATTTTTCCCAGTGTTCATTTTGACAACTGGTAATCGGTAAATGTATGAACTGGTATTACTCTGTGATGAGTTACCAACTGGTATTTTTGTGATGAGTTATCATCCACCAACACTTTGGCGGTGATTTTGTGTCATGTTACCAAATGTGTCTAGATGCACTGAACCTAGGAACTTGCAATGTAATCCTATTGGATGGACATGAAATCAGATTCCTTTATAAGGACATCATATCTAGGGTTTTAGTTGTTGTTATATTTTTAGGTGGTTAATGAGGTTTTTGTATGTGTGATCATAAAAGAGAAGATTAGGTCTGTGTGAAGAAACAAAGTGTGGATATATTGAAGACTGAAGTAATGCTAAAATGTATTAACAATGAGCTATCAAGGATCTAACCAAGCATACTGTGCTAGTATTTAGATCACTCACTTGTTTATTACTCACATCTTGGACAAGTCTAAAACCCTTAACCAGGTAGGCCTGGCAAAGCCTTTGTAAATCCTCTAACAAGGTGGTTCACAACTATAAATCTAAAATCCTCTGACAAGGTAGTCTTTAACCGAACTTATCTCCTAACAGAGATCAAGATTCCTAACAGGATATGTTCTAGTGAAGAATATTGTATGACCCTAACCGGTCTAGTTACTATTCTGCAGATAGTTACTTGTGAGTTTCTGCTCACTGTGGTTTTTTCCATTTGGGTTTCCACGTCAAATATCTTGTGTTATGGTATTATTTCTCTTGTGGGTGAATGCTTTATTTGTTGTTTGGTTTGCATTTGTTTTAACTAGTTTGTTAGTAAATCTGTTACACCGGTTGACTGCTAAACTGATTAAGAGTTTGAGTTTAGTATATTTTGGTATACTAATTCACCCTCCCTCTTAGTATTCATCAAGGTTTTGGTTATCGGTAGAAGATCTTGTGTTGGCGGTAAGGGTTTAAGGTTTTACCGGTAGAGCTTTTATTGAGAATCTTTGACTTGATGCACAAGTGGTGCTGGTTTAGTTTCTACATAGAATTCAGGATGTAGAACATGATCCTTCTTCATGCCTTGACTGATTGGAGACATTGATTTGGCATGGTGGACCCATATTAGGTCTGGTACCTATCTAGGTTATGGACTGGCATCATGTTAACATGTTCTCTACACGTTATTGGGATATTTATTGGATTGGTTAATGTTGTTTTGGTCTTAATCCGACATGGCATATCATTGTAATATGGATGTATGTAATGATCTTATTGCAATATCTTATAGGTGGCTGACCTAATTGGTTATAAATTGATTTCAAATCTCATTGTAGATCAAGGTATGGAATGAAATATAGTTTGCGTTCATGGAATGAAATATCATATGCAAAGGAGATCTATTCGATCATAGGTGATTGAATTGGGTTTAAGTAAGAGGTCAAAGGCCTCAGGTATTGAGCTTAACTAGGACTATAATCAGGCATGGTAGATGCTATCTCTAGCAGTTCATTCTTCTAGATTGTTGTCCAATTATCTTGAGGTGGATATAACCTCTCTCTAGTTAGTGAGACTCCTTTGTAATGAGTAGTACACTCTAGGCAGTGTGCCTTCCTGAATGTGTAGGCCCCTTTTTGTATAACATACTTTCTACAGAAGTATCATTTGACTGTGGGTAGGCTTCCCACCATGGTTTTTCCCTTTACTGGGTTTTCCATGTACAAATCATGGTGTTATATGGAATGGTTGCATTGTGTTAATTCTTTGTTTCATTTTTAAGTTTCATTGCTTACCGGTATCTATTTTTTCTATTCCTATATTCAATGTTTATGTTCTCTGGTTAAAGCTTATAAAGTGGATTGATTAATATAATCTTTTGACAATTGATTCAACCCCCCTCTTAGTTGTCCACCAGTTATCCTAACAAAGTGAGAATTTTTGAATGGGGATCTTGATGAGGAAGTTTATATTAAACAATCTAATGGTTTTTCACTTTCAAATGATAATAACATGGTTTGCTGGTTAAGGAAAGATTTATATGGATTGAAACAAGCACCTAGAGCTTGGTATGCAAGGTTGGATAAATATCTTTTGAAGCTTGGTTTCACTAAAAGTAATACTGATAGTAATTTGTATTGTAAAGTCACTGATGATGATATATTGATTATTAAGGTCTTTGTTGATGACATCATTTTTTGAGGTGAAGATAAGTTGTGTATGGAATTTTCTAACAATATGAAGAATGAATTTGAGATGTCTATGATTGGGGAAATGAGATTCTTTTTTAGGTTTGCAGATTACTTAGACTGATAAAGGTCTTTTCATCTCTCAAACTTAGTATGCTAGGGTATTGTTGAAGAAATTTGGTATGGAAGACTCTAAACTGGTAATTACTCCTATGGTTAGCAGTGAGAAATTGTTGAGGAAATATGTATCTACATTGATAAATCCTACAAGATACAAGTCTATGATTGGAGGTTTGATATATTTGACTCAAACTAGGCCTGACATAATGAATGTTGTTTGTATTGCATCAAGATATCAAAGTGATCCTATAGAGAATCATGAGAATGTTGTGAAAATAATTTTTAGATACTTACAAGGTACATCTGAATATGGTTTGTGGTACCCTAAGGATGATGACTTTACTTTATGTGTATATATAGATGTTGATTGGGCAGGAGATGTTGATCACTAGAAAAGCACTTATTATGGAGCTTTCTTTCTTGGAAAGAAGTTGGATTCATAGATCAACAAGAAAAAAACATGTACTTCTTTATCTACTGTTGAAGTTGAGTATGTTGTTGTTGCTTCTAACTGTACACAAGTTCTATGGATGAAGAAAATGTTGAAGGATATTAAAGTGTATTGCATTGGACTGGTAGTTATTCATTGTGATAACTCTGCTACTATTGACATATCAAAGAATCCGGTATTTCACTCTATTTCACTCTAAAACAAAGCACATATCTATCAAGTATAAATTTTAAAGAAGGTGGAAGAGAATGAGGTCAGACTGGTTTATGTGAACACTAAAGAGTAGATTGCAGATATTTTCACTAAACCTTTTCCTAAAGAATCATTTTGAGTACCTGAGAGGCAGATTAGGGGTTTCTTCCCCTCCAATAGAAACCTAATTTATGTTATTTGGCATCAATCCAGTATGAATTATCAGAGATATCATTCATTCTAACACTAATATAGGGATGTTACTGCTCAGGGGGAGTAGTTAGCCTTGTGATTCAGTGGGTTTTGGTTTTTGCTTCGATATTTTTGTCATATTTCTAGCATTGATGTCAAAGGGGGAGAGACATGTGTGAAAATAGAGCTTTACAAAGATATCACTCATAGTTTGGTCTTTGTTTTTGAACTTAATTGCTATATCTTTGAGTGGGAGATTGTTGGCTATCTTCCATTGGGGGAGACTTGTTTGGCATTTCTTGGTACTTGGATATTTTTAACATCTAGTGTTGCCATCAATGCCAAAGGGGAAGATTGTTGTCCATTTGGAGGAATTAATTATGTGTTGCATTGGTGTTTTGTTATTGATGGCAACACCAATTGTTTTGGTATCTTTATCGAAACCCTTCTGGTCTTGGTACATTGTTTTGTTTCTGGTTGGATTAGATCTGGTATGATCTGGTATGCTCCAGTATGTTTGGGTAATGTAATTAGCTTATTCATGCTACTAAGATTCAATTTTAGTCAGTTGGTCTTGTTCTAATGATTGGATGCCTGTTTGCTAGAAAGCTAGGTTTATGGTTCTGGTGAGGGTTTCACTGATAGAGCTTTGATGAAGATACTTAATGAATTACATAAGTGGTGTTGGTGCGGATTCTAGAAGGGATTCAAGATACTGATGGTGATCGTGTTTGACATTTGGTTAATTAAGATAATTTCCTTAGCATGTATGGACCTAATTTGGGTCTCCAAGTTATCTAGGTTATGGACTAGCATTATGTAATGTGTGGATTGGACTTCTCAATGCATTTTTGGGATGTCTTATGAGTTGGATATTATTTGTTTTGACTCAGGACAACATGTTTTGTAATTATGTAATTGTTTTAATTTTCTGGTGGTCAACCTTAATCTTTGTGGTTGAGGGTTTGTATATATATTATGTAAGATCTCATATGGGAGAGATGTGTGAGGATATATATGGGTGAATAATGTAATAATCATTCAGGCAAAGGATTTGGTCAATCATTGGTGATCAAGTTGGGTTTATGTAAGAGGATTTATTCCTTCAGTATTGAGCTTAACTAGAACAATACTCAGGCATAGGAGATGCTATCTTTGTAGTTCATTCCTTATTCCAAATTGTAGTTTGGATTTCTATGTAGTCAATGAGACTCCTTTTTTGATGAGTAGTGTGCTCTAGGTTGTTGGCCTTCCTACAAGTGCAGACCCCTCAATTATAATTCACATACTTACTATAGAAGTATTATCTAACTATGGGTAGGCTTCCCACTGTGGTTTTTCACATTACTAGGTTCTTCAAGTACAAATTTTGGTGTCATATGGATGGTATTTATTCTCTAATTGTTGTTTATTCTTCATTGGTTTATCTACTATTTTGGTATTTACTTTATTCATTCTAGTATTGATCATTTGGGTTCTGGTATTACAGTTTTAATTGCTAAATGTTTTGGTAATTTGAGACAACTAATTCACCCCCCGTCTCTCATTTGTCTTCCAGTAATTTGAACCATCTAAACAATAGACAAGTTATAGGGCATGTGCAAAAAAGTCTTGAAAGTCATGAGAAATTACACTCTTCTAATGAAAAGTCACATTTATAACCGCTTCCTTTGTCAGCATCCCCTCCTCCATTGTCTAGAGAATCCACATCTTCTCATTCCAATATGGTGTTACAACAATAAAAAAAATTGTCCAATCTTCTCCATGCTAATTTTCTTTCTCCTAAAAGAAGAAGAAAACATAGACAACATCTTGAAAATTCTTCTTTTTGCAAGTATCATCAAATTCATGGCCATTCTACAAATCAGTGTAAAGCTTTAAAAAAATAAAATATTTCATTGATTTAGGCATCATAAAAATAACATCTGACAATGAATGGCAAATTTCTCATAATCATTTCAAATTACATTCAAGTTCCTATTATGTTGCTCCTCACTATGTGACACTGTTAGCCTACCCATTGGGGGCTTTTTATCATTCATGGTGGTACAATTTCAAGTGAAATCATACTTAGTGATCAACATAATAGTCAATTTATTCTTATCTCTATGCTTGAGGGGCAATAATACTATCCTTCCTCTTTCTAAAGTTTCACCATTTCTTTTATGGATTGCATTCTTCATAACTTGATCTCCTTTCTTGCATAAAATTATGCTTCATGCGAGTACATGTGTGTCCCTTGTTAGAACCTATTCTTTATTTGGAATGATACATCTCTCATGAATAATCCCTCCTTACTAGAATATGTGATCTTTCTTTCTCTCCCTCTCTCTCTTTCTTTGAATATTACCACTTCTTTTGAGATACATTTTACATATACCAATGTGTTTTCTTGCATTTGATATTCATTCATGTGAGTTTATTGGGCATTTCCAAATTCTTAATCTCTCCTTTGAAGATTATGTAATTCTTCTCATTGTCCTTACAATTGGGGGGAAATGATGGATTTCTCCTCATCTCTCTCTCTCCCTCTCTACTTTCTAAGTATCTACTTATCCTTTGTGGAGTGGTGTTTGTTCATTATTGGGTGTAATTCCTTTTGTGAAATTATTTTTTTGTCAAGGATTCTCTCTTATACAAGAGGTTTAATTCCTTGGCTACAACCTCTTCTTCACTTGGCAATATATATCTATCATAAACTTACCCCTCACATTTGGGTCAAAAGTGTGTCATCCTTCAACAAGAATCCCTTTCACCTAGCAATAGAAGGTATGAATTATTTTTCTCCTTCCTTTCTTTTGGTAGAAGATGTTATGTTTGTTCAAGATAGATCCTCTTGGAGGTAGATGTCTTTTGAGAAAATATCTCTTCTCCTCCAAGGATCCCCTTGACACTTATTGCAAGATATCTCTTTCTCAACTATCTTATCTTTTCTTGAAGAGTATTCCCTCTCTAGTTTGGATTTATGGCATTGTTTCCTAAAGGATATCTCCTTGGTGTTTAAGGTAAGGCATCCTTGTCTATAGCTTCTTTAAGACATCAACATGGAACTATGTTGACATCTTAAGGGGGATTTTCATTCTTAGAACCAGAGTAAAACCTCTTAGAGAGATGCTTCACACTCGAAACCAGATACAACATTTGATAAATGTCTTAGACAAGGATAACACATCATAGAAAACAACAAAGTCTTAAACAGGATGGCCTTGAAACCAAGCATGTATCTTCACTACTTGGCATTTGCATATTTTCACACACACAATCGCCCCTTCAAATTTGCATTTATATTACATGTCTTAAACAAGTTAAAGAAAACTCAAAAATAGAGCAAATACTCTTACATGGGGTGCTATACACTTGAAACCATACATCACTTCCACACACACATGAGGATGGGTGGAACTAGCTAAAAACACCTAGACTATTCTTACTCTCTTCCCCATATTGATCATCTAGATAAAAACATCTAGGGATGAGTTGTCCATTTCCTTTTCTCACCATAGATCGCCTTGATAAAACATCTAGGGGCAAGTAGTGCATGCTCTCCTTCATCATTATTTTCATGGATCACTAGGATAAACACATCTATAATGTATTCATGTTCTCTCTTCATGCTCTCATGGACTCAAAGTTTTTCTATTGATAGTTCATGGATGATGCTTTCTTTAATCTTTTATGTGATTGCTTGTGTTCATGAGATGGCATTTATCAAGAACGATATTAGTTGTTGAGACATTGTTGGAATTGTGTTGTCATTGATGTAAATTGGTATAGCATGTTACCGGTATAGCATGTCACTAGTATGGGATGTCAACCGATAAGGGATGTCAATTGGTATGTAAGATTGGTGTCCCTGATATACAAGGGATGTTAACCAGTGAGTAAGTATTGGAGACCATTATGGAATGTTAATCGGTGAGTAAGTATTGGATACCGATATGAATTTTTGACCGGTAATTAATGTGTTCGCATTTTGTTGTTGTCAATCAGTAAGAATGTAATTGGTAAGCAAGTAGGGTTGAACTAATGAAGAATGTGCATACAACTGGTATGCAAGTTTGATGTCAACCAGCAGGAGTCCCACCAGATGTAAATGGTGTCACCGAATGAAGAGAAGACTAACAAAAATTATGTTGCCTCAAGATAGAAAGGAAGACAAATGGGATGTCTACCAGGTCATATGTCTAATTGAAGATATATCTGCTCAATTTTAGTAAAATCATATTAGTGTAATGTCAAAAGAAGAGAGCAATATAATGTCAATTGATTCCCACTAGTTGATTGGCTGCAAGGTGACAAAGATCCATGACCACCAAGTGTTGGTAGGTTAAGTGTATCGATCCATATACTCCCACCGGTTAGTGGCAATGCTTAGCTTATCCCACAACATGCATGAAATACATCATAACCCTTTGGGATAAGAAAATAAAAGAAGTTAAAGGCAGGCAGTTGAAGTCTTACATCGGATGACCAAAGTGAAACATGAGGAAGTCTTTGATATATGCGATCAAAGATATTTACTGAATCAACAAGAGAAGGCAAGATGAGCCACCAGGATAGAAGAGGAAGGATAAGAAGTGATGAGTTTGCCACTTTGGCAAACTAGTTGAGATGATGTTTGGGATAATGTAGAAGAAAAGAAATTCTTAGCAATTATAGAAATGGTTTCATTACGAGATGCTAATGTCAATCGGGATGGAGATGAATATTGAGGTGTGCTAGTGTGAAGTTGTTAGCATGGTGGTGTCATGGAGATCACCAGTATGCAAACATGAGATTATTACCGGTAAGGAGGTCTACCGATGAGCATGTATGAATGAGAAAAAGAAAAACTAATAGAGTGAATGATTTCCAGATCATATAGAGTGTGAACACAGAACTGAGATCAATCCAAGTTAGCATGACCTAACCAGTCAAATTGAGAAGACCATGGTATGAAGGATAACAAATTAATGTATAACTGGTAGGCTAAGATGAACTAGTAGGTAAACACCAATTATATTTCTGGTCAATGACTCATCTTGAACCAACATGGTGAACTGAGGTGGATGCCAACATAATCAACACATAGAATCTAGGTGGTATACATGTAGTGGTAGATGACATTGAACATAATATGTCACTGAGAGGGGGGGGTGACTCAGTGAATTCCAATCTTAAACCTTTTATTTCTAGATGGGTGTACCAGTTAGCAGATCAAACACAAAGCCAATATACTGGTGTGATCAAGAGAAGACCAAAATTCAAGCATACACAAAAGGCACACCACATAACACTGGTTATACGAGGAAAAACCAATATGGAAAAAACCTTGGTCAAAAATGTTGTTGGAGTCTATTGCTCCAATCCAGCCTCAAAATGAAATAACTATATTACAAATATTTAGGGCACCAACCCAAGGAGCACCAACCCAAAGGAGCACCAACCCCTACACTGAGCACCAAATCAATGATATACAATAAGATAAAAACTTATTACAATGAAAGAACCTTGTTACAAATGAGTTTTGTAATACTTATTCAACTACTCTTTATCAGTTCAACTCTCCTTTACCAGCTCAACCCTTCTCTACCGGAATTCAATCCTCTCTATTTGATTTCTCTTTTTCTTTGCTTCTATCTTGTCTGGTCTCCTCTATGACTTACACTGCACTGATTCAACCTATTTTGTCTCCTTATCAGTGCAGACACTACCGGTTCATACCACTATTATACACAATAACACTTTACTAGTTTCCTTAACCTTACTGATTAAACCTCTGTTAAGCCTCTTACTGGTTATTCCTTTTCTATCGGTTCTTCTTCAAATTCTCAATTTCTTCACTCTTCTCAGTCTGATTAACTCTCTATTTGCACAAGATCACTCTTCTCCTGCAACTAGCATCAATCTCTTATGTAGCATCATCAATTTTGATCTTCAATCTTCATATTTATACATCATCTTTCCTATTAGAATGAATTTCACACTTTTTGTAGTTGGGGTTTTCTTCTACCTACCATGAATAGTATCAGATCACATCAGATCTCCTCTCCAAGATTAAAAACCTAAAAAAAATTCAGCTTGACCACCATTTCCATTCCTTCGAGAACATGTTTTCTATATTTAGCAACCTACAACATATTTGTCGGCCTTGCTTTCTATCAATCATAATAAATGCTCTAAATTTTTTCATCACCAAATCTGATCTGCTACTTGATGTCCTATATCTATCCTTACAACACCAATGTCAATCTCAATCTTTTGTTCTTCTTCAAGCTACAAACCTCTGTACTCAACCCATGACTTATGCAGTCTACACTAAATGTCTTACCAATCATCAAATCCTTCGACAATTCACTATTGACTTGCAAGTAGGAATCCATGTGTCCTCTATTGGCATCCAACTTAGCTCATTGTGTCAGTTTAGACTTAGTCACCAACCATGTAGGCAACTAGTCTATCCCTTATACTATCAGTTATCTTACCTTGTTAGTGATTCTTTACCCAGTTAACATTCATACTTGCACTTCATTATTCTACCAGTTGAGACACATTATCCTGTTCACCAAACATGTCAATCCACAACAAGTATCCAAGGTGAGGCACTATATCCAAGTCCATTTGATGAGATTTTATCCCTCTTACACTTTGTTGCATACTGATAGCTCTGATTACCGACTGACTCTGCTCTTACCTTCATATCGATAACACACATGATAACATCATGGCAACATCATGTTAGTCCCAACCAGTACTGAGAGGGGAGGGGTGAATCAACACTTAATCAAATTTTCATAATTTAACTTTTACCTTAAATCTACATTCATCTAAAATCCAATAATATACTTAATCACTGAAGTAAAATATCCAAGCATGAAAAGTTGATAGTGACACCAAGAATTTATCTCGTGGAAACCCAAATGGGAGAAAACCATGGTGTGAGTAGGAACTCACAAAATTTATACTCTTCTAAAGTATGCCCCGTGAGGAACCATCCATGTTAAGAGATTACAAAGACATTGTTAGGTGCCACCTCGTTAAGAGATTTTGATCAAGGTTGGTTATTGCCTTTACCCTATTAAAGGTAGCCTAGTTAAATGACTTAGAACATCAATTAAGATGTCACTCAATTAAGGGATTTACAATAGGGACCTGTTAAAGTCCACCTGGTTAAGGGATTTATGTTGCAGTGGTTATAAAGCAACAAATGGATGATCTACTGAATTAGCTACTAATAGATTGGTCGGATCTGAATATGCATCACACTCAATACACACTGGTTGTGTCTTCTCTGCACAACATTGATTTTCTTCTTACACCTTTGGCTCTTCACTTAGTCAATCACCTATCCCTCGACAATGCACTATGCTGGTCCTCTGACCTTCAGCTCTACACTCTTCTAGTCCTCTATCCTTCAGCTTTGCACTCAGTTGGTTCTCTGTCCTTTGTCTCTGTACTCAGTCAATTCTCTGTCTCTTAACTTTGCACTTAGTTGATCTACCTTAAACACACTCTATTGTTGTGCTAACACCTCTTAAAACTTCCTCTCTCTCTACTCTTCCCCTTGGATCACCTTCAACAAGATTTCCTTGTTTCAAATTTCATGATCAAAAACTTCTGAATGAACTCAAGAACACTTTATACAATTTCTGCCAACACTTTCAGGCATTCCCTCAATCAAAGCAATCATGGATTTCAAAAGATTTCAAATTCAAAATCTCCCCATCTTTCTTTGCGCACCTTACAACAATTCTGCCAAGTGTTCAACAACTTCTACCACCGCATTTCCCAAAGATAGAAACTTCAAAGTCATGTTCAGCCAAATAAATACAAACCACAAAATTCACATGTAATCATACTTGACTGCATGATAACTGAAATTTGACCTTACCAACATGTGATTTGGCATAGACACAATCTCACCAATTCATTATTTGCCACCGAAACTGGATAAACCAATCACTAGTTTGAGATTTATGGTGATTCCCTATCTTCCTTTTGTCATATCGGTGTACCGGTATGTCACTGCACTTGTATATTACCAGTTTGTCCTTTGATTGCCGGTTTGTTGTGCTAGCACCAAGTCTCTTCCCCTATTTACTAATGAGTTACTAGTTTGCATACAACTTCAAGTTTGCTTGTCGGAGTCACCTTTTGTGACTTCACCATCATCAAAGTGACCGATCTTCTTGAATGATAGACCAGTTGGCTTAATCTATCTTTCCTTGAGCTAATTAAACCTTTAATCATTCAATACCAATTTTGTTTCTATGTATTGTAATTCATCACTTTTTCTTATTGAAAAACAACACTACTCTACCTATACCACTTCACCAGTTAGTGTTGGACATCAATGATAAATCTTAGCACATATATTGGTTCTCTAGATTGACCATTTTTGTCAATGCCAACAATCCAACAATCTCCCCCTTTGGCATGGATGGAACACTTCAAAATCTAGCTAATTAGTTGCATGTTCCTTCATCTCTGTACTAGTCCAGTCATTACTTCTTCCCTGAGTAATTAATATCTCCCCTTGTCACTGATCATACTCTGATACAACAACTTCATCTCAATCACTACCTGCCAATGCCCAAGCACTCTAATCATATCTCCTCCTTTGACAACAATGCCAAAGAGTCTTTTCTAAACACTTACAAGACTACTCCCCTTAACTAGAGTAGTCCACACTCATAAATCTAGTCCTTTAAAAAAATAAATTGAAAGCATACCAGATTGATGTAGAACCTTGTTTTCTTACTTTACTAAATGGAGGGGCATAACCCCCAACTTACCTCTGAGATATTCAAAGGTGTCCTTCTGTAGTGGCTTGGTGAAGATATTAGCCACCTGTTCTTTTGTTGGTATGTACTCCAACATCACTTCCTTTTCTTGAACTTGTTCCCTTAGATAGTGATATTTGATGGCTATATGCTTCATTTTGGAGTGCATCACTGGGTTCTTGGATATGTCAATGACACTAGTGTTGTCATAATGAATTACTACTAGTCCAACCCATTTTTCTTGTATTCCTTCCAGTAGTTACTTGATCCAAACTATCTGTATGTAGTTGATTGTAGCAAGTACATACTTAGCCTCAGATGTGGATTGAGATATGTAGTGTTGTTTCTTACTTGTCCAAGATACAATCTTGTCTCCAAGAAAGAATGCACTTCCACTAGTGCTCTTCCTATCATCCATGTTTCTAGCCCAATCTGAATCAGTGAATACACTTAAACTGAAGTCTCCCTTGTGTGGATACCAGAGACAATACTCATTACTCCCCTTTAGGTATCTAAATATTCTTTTTACTCCCATCATGTGAGTCTCTTTTAGATTTGCAAAAAATCTACCAACCAAGCCAATAGCTTGTGCGATGTCTGGTCTGCTATGTACTTCATTTTGTAACTTATGGATCATGAACTGGTAAAGTGTCTCATTTACTTATTCACCCTCATCATATTTAGATAGATTGCAACATGTAACCATTGGAGTTCCAACAGGTTTGCAATCTTCCATTCCAAAAGTTTTTAGAATTTCCCTTATGTACTTAGTCTGATTAATGAAGATGCCATTCTTTAATTGAGAGACTTGTAGGTTAATAAAAAACTTTATCTCACCAATCATGGACATCTCAAATTCTTGCTACATTTGTCCTACAAAGCTTCTACTCATCTCATCATCTCCCCCAAAGATGATGTCATCCACAAAGATTTCAGCAATTAGGTGTTTTCCTTCAGCTCCACTCTTCAGATACATGTCACTGTTATTGTTGGTTCTTTTGAACCCTATGCTTAGCAAATATGAGTGCAACCTCTCATACCAAGCTCTTAGTGCCTGTTTCAGCCCATATAGAGCCTTTTGCAACTTGCATACCTTATTCCTCCTATCTTCAGATGAAAACCCTTCTGGTTGCTCTATGTATACTTCTTCTTCTAACAACCCATTTAATAATGTCGATTTGACATCCATTTGGTATACTTTAAACCTTTTATAAGCAGCATAGGCTAGGAAAATTTTGACCCCTTCCAGCTTGGCCACCGATGCAAAGGTTTCTCCATAGTCCAAACCTTCTTCTTGTGCATAACCCTTATAGACCAATCTTTCTTTGTTTCTTATCACTTTACTAGTTTCATCTGTTTTATTTTTGAAGACCCACTTGGTGCCTATTACATTTTTATTTTCCGGTCTAGGCACCACAATCCATGTATCATTTTTCTCAATTTTCTCTAGTTCTTCTTCCATGGCTTTGACCCAGTCATCATATTTTAGATCCTCCTTTGTTGTTTTAGGCTAAAAAATGGAGATCATACACTCATTCTTTCTTTCTCTTCTTCTAGTTAGAAATCTTGCATCCTTGTCATCGATGATATTTTCTACAGAGTGATTATTTCTGACATATTTAGCCAATATCGGTTCACTCCTCAGAGCTTCTTCTACCAATTGTGCAGGCTCTACTTCATAGGATTCTCCATTAACCACTTCAACAGGATCTTCTTTAGTAGGTTCCATCAGTATATTGTACTCAAACCCTTTATAGTCCTCTAGTTCACTCTTACTGTCTTGTTCAGTTTTCTCATAATACTCATCTACTCTGACATTTGCACTTTCCACAATCTTACCAGTCCTTTTGTTTAAACACTAGTATGCCTTGCTCTTTATTGAGTAACCTAAGAAGGTTCCTTCATCACTCTTGGGATTAAATTTTCCAGTGTACACATCCCTCTTGATGTAGCACCTACTTGCAAATACTTTGAAATAACAAACATTAGGTGAGTATCCACTCCATAATTCATAGGGAGTTTTGTTTATCCCTTTCTTTACCTGTATCTAGCTCAAAGTGTATACAATAGTGCTTATTGCTTCTCTCCAGAAGATATGTGGGATGTCCTTCTGAATCATTAGAATCCTTGCACAATCAATAAGAGTTTTGTTTCTTCTTTCAACAACTCCATTTTGTTGAGGTGTTCTAGGTGCAGACATTTGTCTCATAATCCCCTGTTTCTCATAGTAATTCATGAACTCTTGAGAGGTGAACTCTCCTCCTCTATCTAATCTCAAACACTTCATATTATTACTGGTTCCTCTTTCTACTTGAGCCTTAAACACCTTAAACATGTGAAAGGCTTCATATTTTTCCTTAAAGAATACAACCTACATAATTCTTGAGAGGTCATCCATGAACAACATAAAATACCAGTCTCCATAGAAACTCTTGGTTCTCATGGGACCACATAGGTCTGTGTGAGATAATTCTAGAACATGTTCAGATGAGAAATTTTTACTATTGAAACTAGACCCAGTCAACTTTTCTAGTTGACACTCTTTGCACATAGCATTTTTCAAGTTTTATTATGTCAGGCATACCTCTGACAGATTTTGTCCTACTTAATTTTTCTATGCTATCAAAGTTAACATGACACATTCTCTTTTGCCACAACCAATTTTCTTCAACCTTATCCACTAGACAATTACCTATGGTGGTGTCTAGATGAAACAAATTACCTCTTGATTGTTTATCGGTGCCAATCAGACTTCCTGATTTGTCATTTATTTTACATATACCTTCATTGAACTCTAACTGGTAACCCTTATTATTGAGTTGTGAAACACTTAAAAAACTATATTTTAATCCTTCTACCCAATAGACATCATCACAATTTGTCTTATCATTCAGGGCTATAGACTCGTTACCTTTTAATGCACTAGGGGCATCATTTCTGAATCTCACAGTTCCTCCATTGTAGTCCTCCATGCTAAGGAATTTGTTTCTATCACCAGTCATGTGGTGAGTGCAACCATTGTTGATCACCCATTCTCCACACCAATTTGTGCTAAAAATCAATGCCATATCTCCTTCCTTTGTGTTGTCCTCCTTGACAACCACAAATGCAATGCCATCTTCATTAGATCTCTCTGATTCTTCATAAATAACTCCTTCCTCTGCAAGATAACATTCCTTCTTGCTCTTGTCCTTGTAGCTTGTGAAATTATCCTTCTGGTCTCTATCATTTTTAGGACATCTTGAAGAAATATGACTTATCTTATTATAGGAGAAGTACTTTAAGGGAAGTTTACCTTTGTATTTTCCTTTACCTCTTGGCAATCTTCTTTCCAATAGAGATTCAATTTCATCTTGCTCTTGTTCCTCAAATAGCAGATTGGCACTTTCATGGGAATGACTAGTTCTGGTAGTAGAACTACTGCTAGTTTCTTTTCTTCTCCTTGTTGGTGCATGCATCATGGATGCTTTGAAAGAAACATTAATCTTTGGTACATTGTTGTCATAATTGCTCAACTCAAAAGTAGTCAACTTATCGATCAATGAGTCAAGAGTTACATTGACTGTTCCCAAGGATCTGAGTTCTTGGATAGCAGAGACCCTTATTGCATATTGTGGTAGCAAGGTTCTCAGGATTCTGCTAACTACATCATCCTCCTCAAGGTTTCCACCAACACTATACTGCTCTATGTTTTCACTTTCCTTCATCCTCATCTCATCATATTTTCCTCTTAGGATATCTACTTTGGCCTTTTGAACATGGGGATATGCCCCCTAGATTGTCTTCAGCTTATTCCATATCTAAAAAGATATTTTTAAATTTTGTACCTCAGCAAATTCATTATCTAAAAGAGTGATAACAATCAGATCCATAGCAGTAGTATTATCTTTCCTTTCCTTGATCTTCTTTGGAGTAAGAGCCCCTTAAGGTTCATTGTACTTTGTGATCATGTGATTCCAATAGTGTTCACCTAGGGACCTTAGATAGAGTTTCATTCTTCCACATCATAAGGTGTAATTCTCCTTAGAGAACTTAGGACCCTCCTTACCCATCATCTTGGATCTCACCTTAAGATGACTAAGCTTCTTCTGATTCTAGGGACCTGATGCTCTGATACTAATTGTTAGTCCTAACCGATGCTGAGGGGAGGGGTGAATTATCACTTAATCAAATTTTCACAATTTAACTTTTACCTTAAATCTCCATTCGTCTAAAATCCAACAATATAATTGATCACTGAAGTAAAATATGCAAGCATGAAAAGTTGACAATGACACCAAGAAGTTATCTCGTGGAAACCCAAATGGGTGAAAACCACAGTGTGAGTAGGAACTCACAAAATTTGTACTCTTCTAAAGTACTCCCTATGAGGAGCCATCCCTGTTAGGAGATTACAAAGACACTATTAGGTGCCACCCGGTTAAGGGATTTTGATCAAGGATGGTTAGTGTCTTTACCCTGTTAAAGGTAGCCTATTTAAAGGACTTAGAACATCAATTAAGATGTCACTCGGTGAAGGGATTTTACAATAGGGACCTATTAAAGTCCACCCAGTTAAGGGATTTATGTTGTAGTGGTTATAAAGAAATAGATAGATGATCTATTGAATTATCTACTGATAGCTTGATCAGATCTTAATATGCATCACACTCAATACACACCACTTGTGTCTTCTTTGCACAACACTAGTTTTCTTCTTACACCTTTGGCTCTTCACTCAGTCGAGCACCTATCCCTCGACACTACACTCTACGAGTCCTCATACCTTTGACTCTATACTCTATCAGTCCTCTGTCCTTCGGCTCTGCACTCAGTCGATTCTCTATCCTTCAACTCTACTCTCAGTTGGTTCTCTATCCTTTAGCTTTGCACTCAGTCTGCTCTCTGTCTCTCAACTCTACACTTAGTCGATATACCTCAAACACACTCTATTGTGCTAATACCTCTTAGCACTTCTCCTCTTTGTGCTCTTCCCCTTTGATTGCCTTCAACAAGATTTCCTTGTTTCAAATTTCATGATAAAAAACTTTTGAATGAACTCAAGAAGACTTTATACAATTTCTGCCGACACTTTCAAGCATTCCGTCAATCAAAGAAATCATGGATTTAAAATCTCCCTCTCTTTCTTTGCGCACCTTCCAAGAATTATAAAACGTGTTCAACAACTTCTTCCACTGAATCTCCCAAAAATAGAAACTTCTGAGTCATGTTCATCCAAATAAGTATGGACCAAAAAATCCACATGTAATCATGCTTGACTGTATGATAACTAAAAGTTTACCTTACCAATATATGATTGGCATAGACAAAAGCTCACCAACTCATTCTTTGTCACCACAACTAGATAACCAATTAGTACTCTGAGATTTATGGTGATTGTCTGTCTTCCTTCTATCATATTGGTGTATCGGTATTGCCACTGTACTTCTATATTACTAGTTTGTTGTGCTAGTACGAAGTCTCTTCCCCTATTTACTAATGAGTTACCGATTTGCATACAACTTCAATTTTTCTTACCTGAGTCACCTTTTGTGACTTCACCATCATCAAAGTGACTGATCTTACTAAATCATAGACTAGTTGGCTTAATCTATCTTTCCTTGAGTTGATTAAACCTTTTGATCATTCAATACCAATGTTGTTTCCATGTATTATAAGTCATCACTTTTGCTGAAAGAAATACAACAACACTCTACCTATACCACTTCACTGGTTAGTGTTGGACATCAATGACAAATCTTAGCACATATATTGGTTCTTTGGATTGACATGTTTTGTCAATGCCAACAATCCAACACATCATCACATACACCAATCTCCATTTGTATCCTCATTGACATACTTATAGGTTGATTATACACCTCCTTTCATACTGGTGGTCATGTTCCTTTTGTTGTCCCTTGCTTGTTTACCAGTAGATAATGCTTCTACCTGCATATAGGTTGAATATACCAATCTTACCTTTGTTGTCTCTTTTCTTTCTTATGCATGCTTACTAGTGAACATCTATACCGATAACCTCTTCTTCTTGCATCTTGTATGCACCTTGTATATTGGTAGCCATCCATACCAATGACACTTTATACATACCAGTTGCCATCAATGACAACACAATGCCAACAATCTCCCCCTTTGGCATTGATGTCAACACACTTTGTATTTCTTCAACCAGTTCATTCTCCCCCTTTGACAATAATGACAAAGGGCCAGGGCATTTCTCTATTTTTCCATCTAGTTCATTCTCCCTAGTTATCTCCCTAGTTAGACTGTGTATTCTCCCCTTTTGTGTTCTCAACCAGTATTGGTATACAAATACCTGAACTCCCCCTGTGGCCATCATATGGTTCAAGAGATACAAATATCACTGTGAACTCCCCCTGAACTATAGATCTTCATACTTATTTAAGTGCATGAAGCAGTGACACAACTCCTAACTTGTGTCTCAAATACTCAAATGTGCTTACCGGTAATGTTTTAGTGAAGATATTAGCCACTTGCTCACTTGAAGGGACATATTCTACTTTAACTTCTTGCTCTTGAACCTTCTCCCTAAGAAAATAATATTTGATGGCAATGTGCTTTTTCCTTGAGTACATAATCAAGTTCTTTGATATGTTAATTGCACTTTAATTGTCACACTAGATAGAAATAGGATCAATCTTCTCTACCTAAATATCCTTGAGGGTCTTCTTCATCCATAGCACCTGAGAGTAGCATGTAGTAGTAGCAATAGATTCTACTTCAACAGTAGATAGGGAAAATTAGTCTTGCTTCTTGTTGTTCCATGAAACCAACCAATTACCTAAGAAGAATGCACCACCACTTGTTCTCTTCCATTCATCAATGCATCCTTCCCAATCAACATCAGTCTAGGATTGGAATGTGAAGTCTCCTTGCTTAGGGTACCATAGTCCATATTTGAGTGTCCCTTGCAGGTACCTAAAGATCCTTCTAACTGCATTCATATGTGATTGTTTAGGTCCTTCTTGAAATCTTGCCACCATGCACACTGACTACACCATATCTAGTATAGAAGCAGTAAGATATAGAAAACTACCAATCATGGACCTATATAAGGTCTAATCCACTACCGATGACATATCAACCTTTCTCAACTTGCATCCAGTCACCATGGGGGTACTTACTAGTTTCCTATCATCCATCTGAAACCTCTTCAACATATCTTTGGAATACTTGGTTTGAGATACAAATATGCCCTTGTCATGTTGAGAAATCTACAAACCAAGAAAAAATGATAGCTCTCCAAGCACTAACATCTAAAACTATAAGTGCATCTGATCAACAAACTCTTTACACAAGGTATCCTTGTTGCCTCCAAAAATTATGTCATCCACATATACAACTACAATGATCATGTGGTTTCCATTTCTCTAATGTATAGATTACTATCTGCACTTCCCTTTTTGAAACCCTACTCCATTAGATATTTGTCTAACCTTGAGTACCATGCTCTTGGAGCTTGCTTGAATCTAGACAATGATTTATTCAACCAGCACACAAAAGTTGCATGATCATGTAGGAGGAAACCTTTCAGTTGTTCCATGTATACTTCTTCTTCCAAGTTACCATTTAAAAAGGCATATTTTACATCCAAATGATAGACCTTGTATCCCTTGTAAGCTGAAAAGGCTAGAAACATTCTAATGGCCTCAAGTCTAGAAACTGGTGCAAATGTTTCTTCAAAATATATTCCCTCTACTTGAGAGTATCCTTTGCACACTAACCTTTCTTTGTGCCTTACAATATTTCCTTCTTCATTCATCTTGTTGTGGTAGACCCACTTTGTGCCAATGACATTCTTCTCAACCAGTCTAGAAACTAGCTCCCAAGTCTTATTCTTCTCAATCTGTTGTAATTCCTCTTCTATTGCAGTCATCCATTTCTCACTCTTGCTAGCCTCATTGAATGTCTTAGGTTCCATTTCAGTCATGAGGAAAAATTTGACTTCTTCATTATTCTAGGCAAGTCTTCTTCTAGTTTTCACACCATCATTCTTATTTCCTATAATCTGATCTTTAGGATGATTCTTCTGCACATATCGGCTGGGGGGCTTGTTGGATGCTTCTTTTGGTTCACTCTTTGATTGATCTTCATCTTCATCATAGGATTCATCATACCAGTTGACTTGAGCATATATCCCTTTATGCAAATCTTCATCCACTCTTACATGCACACTCTCTATGAATCTTCTTAGTCTTTTATTGTAGCATTTGTAGGCCTTATTTTGAGTTGATTAACCAAGGAAAATACCTTCATTACTCCTAGAATCAAATTTACCTAGGCAATCCTGATCTCTTTTGATGAAGCATCTACTCCCAAAGACTTTGAAATACTTGATTGATGGCTTCTGATCATACCATAATTCATAAGGTGTCATCCTATTGTTTGTTCTCAATTGAACCTGGTACAAGGTATATACAGTAGTATGATTTGCTTCCTTCTGATATATATCCAATATGTTTCCTTCATTAGCATGGTTCTTGCCATTTCCTTGATTGTCCTATTTTTCCTTTCTACAACACCATTTTGTTGTGGTGTTCTTGGAGTTGAAAACTGTCTTTTGATTCTATGTCTCTCATAGTAGTCTTAAAACTCATTTGATGTGAACTCTCCATCCTAGTCTAATCTTAGACATTTTAGCTTGCATCCACTTCCTCTCTCAACCATCTTGCTAAAATATTGAATCTTTCAAATACTTGAGATTTGTCCTATAGGAAAGTGGCCCATGTCATTCTTGAGAAGTCATCAATGAAGAGCATGAAATATCTCTCACTGGCTAGAGCTCTTGTTCAAGTTGGACCACATATATCTATGTGCACAAGTTCAAGTGGTCATGAATTATTATTTTCTTTGGTTTTGAAGGTCACCTTAGTCTTCTTTCCTCTTACACATTCATCACAAAATGTACTTGTTGGTTTGATGATCTCTGATATGTGTCTCACATAGCCTTTCTTGCTTACTTTGACCAAATTTTCAAAGTTTATATGTCCTAATGTTCTATGCCATAACCAACTCTCATCTACTTGTCCCATCATGCATTGGGACTCAAAACATTCTTTCAAATTGTACACATTTCCTTTTGTTCTTTTACCTTCTCCAACAATTTGAGCGGTACTCTCTTTTCTTATTTGGCAATCGGTAGAGTCAAAGGTGAATTTGTATCCTCTATCACACATCTGACTCACACTCACCAAATTTTGTTTAGGAGCTTCTACACAGTATGCATCATGTGCCTTCAATTTTCCATCTACGTTCCGGGTGCCTTTTCCTTTTATCTTGATGGAGGAATTATGTTCAAACCTTATTGAAGCTCCATTCCAAACTTCAAGCTTAATAAATTTATTTTTTTCATGAGTCACATGATTGGAACATCCACTGTCTACAACCCATAAGTTCCTTCTTTCTGCATGTCGAGCAGTCTGCACAATCAAACTTGATTCTACTTTGTTCTTGTCTTTCTCAACCCAAACCAGTTTGGCTTCTTTCTTCTTGTCTGCTGCAATTTCATGCTCTGGTTTAGTTACCGGTTTATCAAATACTGACTTCTTTTGCTTGATTGTTCTAAGTTTTCAATTTTTTGACATGTGCCCAAACTTTTGACAATTATAACACTTCATATTTACATTAAAAGATGAACTTGTAAAATTATTATAGGACATCGGTTGACTTCTCCTACATTCAAAAATCCTATGACCAAATCTATTGTACTAATAATAAATAAAATCCATATCTCAGTGTGCATTGAATGAATTTCTTCTTGCAAAACTGATAGGGGGATTATTCTTTATACTACAATCAACAAATCTATGTCCAAACTTATTACACTGGTAGCAGTAGCCATAGAATTTAGGTACATACAAGTCTTGTTGCTATGGATCGGCAAACCTTTGTCTCACTAGATGTCATCTTTTCCTATCATGGAATTTTATGAATCCTTCATTATCAACCTTGGGCTTCCTTTTAGGATCAACATTATGGTATATTAAGTGCGACCCCTAGTTCATAGTTTGAGAATACCGGTTTACAGGGTGGTTTTTTGTAGCTTTAGCATATGTCTTCTTCCCAGTACCCTTGCTGATAGTAAAGGTTTTTTTTTCTTTTCTTTCATTAAAGAAGGTATATTTTATCTCGTTACTGGATGCATCTTTTCTATTTGAAATTTGTCCTTCTTTAAATCCCAAACCACCGATATCTTTTGAATTCTTTTGATTTCTCAACATCTTGTCCAAAGCTTTAGTGCTTATCTCATACTTGCTTCTCATCTTCAACTCCTCCTTGGTCTTTTAAAGCTCCTTTCTGAGCCTTACAAATTCTTCTTCCAAATTTTGATGCACCTTCTCCTTCTTGATCAAATTAGAGGATGTAACTTCACATGTCCTCTTAGCCTCTTCCAACTGGAGTTTCAAATAAAAAATTACTTAATTGGACTCATCCAGGGATTTCTTTAAAATATCTTGTTCTTCTGTAGTAGCATGCTTCACCTTCTTGATTTCTCTTTGTGTCATACATGACTCTTTAGGAGAACTTATCAGATCACCTTCTAGGTCCACTTTAGATTCAATGTCTTCATATTCCTCATCTTCATCAATTGGTTCTTCTAATGCCATAAAGAGATTGATTTCTCTTTCATCCTCAAGGGAGTCATCCTCTAATACACTTTCTTCATCTGCAGCATCACCCTCAAAGGTCTATAGGTTGTTCTTCTTCTAGTAGTTTCTTCTTCCTTGCCAATAGAATTTCTATTCTTTTTTCTTTCCCAAGGGTTTGCTAGTGCTTTGCAGTTATTCTCCACCATTCTCATCATAGGGACATTTTGCAGCAAAGTCTCCTATTTTAGCACTGTTAAAATATTTGAGATGTAATTTTCCTTTATACTTACCAGATCCTTTTTTAAGCTTCCTCACTAGATTCACCATGAGCAATTTCTTCCATGCCCTTTTTGATGGAGTTGAGAGTAACCTCTTTCTTTGAAGTACCTTCACCAGTTTTCCTCATCTCATAAGAAGTTAGGGAGCCAAATAATTCATCCATTGAAATTTTTTTCAGATCCTTGGCTTCCTCTATAGAAGAGATCTTTGTATCATACTTAGATGTGAGTGATCTAAGTGCCTTTTTTATAATAACTTCATCTAATATATCTTCTTCAAGTCTTCTGATGGTATCACAATTTCGTCAACTCTATGAAGATAGTCTATAATATTTTCTTCATCTTTCATCTTCAGGCCTTCAAGCAGATCTCTTAGTGTTTGCATCTTGGCCTCCTTAACCTTGAAATATCCTTCAAACAATCTTTGCATCTTATCCCAAGTCTCTTTGGCAGATGAGTAGTGCATAACCTTGACAAACTCATTATCAGACAACCCACTGAGAATAGTATATTTAGCCTTTGCATTGTTTTCATACTCCCTCTTGGCATCTGGATTTGTAGGAGGAACATTGGGGATAGTATACCCATTATTTAGCGATATCCAAAAATAAAATCCAAGGGAGGACAGATAGGTTTCCATTCTTCTACTCCAAAAGGCATAGTTGGTTCCATTAAAAATGGGAGCTTTGGAGGAGGAGGACTCATTTCTTGCCATTGTATTCTTAGACCATAATCTACACAAGCTAGAGAAAGCTTATCTAACTAGGAACCTAGGCTCTAATACCAATTATTGAACATAATATGTCACTAAGAAGGGGGGAGGGTGAATTAGTCAATTCCAATCTTAAACCTTTTATTCCTAAATGAGTGTATCAGTTAGTAGATCAAACACTAAGTGAATATACCAGTGAAATCAAGAGAAGTCCAAAATGCAAGCATACACAAAAGGATCACCACATAATACCAGTTATACGAGGAAAACCCAATATAGGAAAAAACTCGGTGAGAAGTGTTGTTGGAGTCTACTACTCCAATCTAGCCTCACAATGAAACAACTCAGTTATTCCGTGTAATATAGTTTAGACACACCAACCCAAAGGAGCATGAACCCCTATACCAAGAACCAAATCAGTGATATACAATAAGATACAAACTTATTACAATGAAATCACCTTGTTATAAATGAGGTTTGTAATACCTATTCAATTACTCTTTACCGGTTCAACTCTCCTTCACCAGTTCAACCCTTCTTTGCTGGATTTCAATCCTTTATGTTTGATTTCTCTTTTGCTCTAATTTTTTCTTATCTGGTCTCCTCTATGACTCACACTACACCAATTCAACCTCTGTTGCATCCTTACTGGTATAGACACTACTAGTTCACACCACTGTTATACACAATAACAATTTACTAGTTTCCTTAACCTTACTGATTAAGCCCCTATTAAGCCTCTTACCAGTTATTCCTTTTCTGTCAGTTCTCCTTGAGATTATCAATTTGTTCACTCTTCTTAGTCTAATTAACTCTATGTTTGTACAATCTCACTCTTCTCCTACAACTACCATCAATCTCCTATGCATCATCATTAATTTTGATCTTCAACCTTCATATTTATACATCATCTATCCCACCAGAATGAATGTCAAACTTTCTATGGTTAGGGTCTTCTTCTACCTACCATAGATAGTATTAGATCTCATTGGATCTCCCCTCCAAGATTGACAACCTACAACAAATTCAGCTTCACCACCATTTTCACTCCTTCCAGAACACATTTTTCATATTTAGCAACCTACAACCTATTTTTTGGCCTTTCTTTTTGTCAATCATAATAAATGCTTTGGGTGTTTTCATCACCAAATCTGATCTTCTACTCAACATCCTACATCAATGCTTACATCACCAATCTAAATCTCAATCCATCATTTTGCTTCGAGATGCAAACCTTTGTACTTGACCCATGATTTAAGTAATTTTCATTAAATGTTCTACCAATCAACAACTCCTTCAATAATGTACTATTCACTTTCCACTTGGAATCCACATGTCCTCTATCGGCATCCAACTCAGCTCACTGTTTCGGTTCAGATTTATTCATCAACCATGCATCCAACCAGTGTATCCCTTACACTACTAGTTATCTTATCCTACCAGTGATGCTTTACCTAGTTAACCTTCATACTACAATGAAATTAATTCTTCCCATGAGGAAATACAACTTACTAGCAAAAAGAAAAACCAATCCCTTGCATCCTCTTTCAATGATTGCACAAATATTTTCATGCACACATCTTCTTGACAAATTTCAAACTCTCCCATCAAATCTGAAAATCTTTTCACATGTTGACATGTTGATTATGATTTCTTCCCATTGAATATTGGCAAATATGTTCTGATTTCAATGGGTATGGGATTTGGGTAACCCGGAATACCTTCAAAATTTAGAGCAGCATAGTGCCTCATACTAAAACTTTTCCTATCACATGGTTGTTCTAGTTTACTAGACATGGTCATATGTGGATAAGATTGGGGCTGAACTAATTGACTACACATTGTGACTTCTCAAACTTCATACACAACCCCACCAAAAATTCAACAACTTCTAGATATATCAAGCTACAAAATTATTTTCTTCACTTTTTGACATAAAACTCATGGATACTTTCATATCATAGGAAAACATATAAGATCTTGAAACTTAACAACACTTTGAATGTGCAAATATTTTTGATCTTCTTCCCTTTCAACAATGTGCAAAACACTAGATAGGGAAACTATTTTGCTCTTTTCAGATACCCCAAAATACATTTAATGTATTGAAATATCTGACTATACTTGGATAATTGCAGTTGTAAACTCTTGTAGATCTAAAGATTAACTTCCACTTTTAGCAATGTCTTTTACCTCAGAGTCGCCACCTCTTGCATAGAGGATATTTTTGAACAGCAGGATACCATTCAACACATATTTAAATTCTTTATTGTCTCCTTCAATCTCACTGCAATAAACACTCTTCCAGGCCACAAACATATAGATTTGGGAAAATCAACACCAAATCTATGTGTATCTTGCTACTGCACTTTCTATAAAACTCTTATGATGAAGAACTTATCTGAGCATACAACTAATTTAATCATTTGCATCTCAGTTTGATTTATCAAATCATCTACTAATCCCTCAACCATAAAAGACATCTTCAGCTCTGTGCAATCGCAATGGGCTGACTAACTGGATGAAATTAGGCAATTTCTATTCAGCTTCCCTAGTAGAGTTGCCACTTTTGTTGTGGTGACTCGAATGGGATGATCTCAACATTATATGAAGTAAATTTTCTTAACCAGAGACTCTTACAATTCATTTTCTCCCCAATAAAGTCACCACTTTTGTTGTGGTGACTCAAACGGGATGATCTCAACATTATATGAAGCAAATTTTCTTAACCAGAGGCTCTTACAGTTCATTTTCTTCCTAGCAGAGTTGCCACTTTTATTGTTCACCAAATCTGGTTAACCCAAGTTCATTTGCAATTCTTCTATGAAATGGCCAATTTCAATCTATGAAACACATTAGGACTTGGACAATATAACATAGGACCCTAATTCATCCTCCTGCACTTCAGGTTCTGCTAGACCTAGGGGGTACACCCTTTTGATGCATGAAATTAACTCATTACCCACTTATGACAACATGAAATAATAAGTAGATAGATCATTTCACAAGCTCAACAAGTTAGGAAACACTACAGATTAGCTAGATCTGTACAAACAATAGGATGAAATAGAGCTTGGAAAGAATAGAACACAAACCCCTAAACATAAAGGAAAAATATTTTCTTTAAAATGTATACATCTAAACTATCCCCAAATTTGCAAGACCAATGCCTTGTTCATTGGGCATGGAGACACACACAAAACTACAAATGTGCATCCTAGTCACAAATTGGTTCTCTTTAAACAATATTCTAGCATTAATACCTTATACTAATGCATTACTCCATTTATTCACAAAATTATCAGATCTGGGACACATTCCATTATTCATGACTAATTATAGAGTTTAAAACCTTCATTGAAGGATACCTATAAACAAATCACACAATTTCCTTGAAATTGACAAAGTTCATCTTCCTTAAGGATTCAATTCATAATAATGAAATACATACACAGAGACAATATTGTGGGAAATTCAATCATGCTTGACACAAGTAAGATCTGCAACTAGAAAACATTCTACTATCCTACAATGTAACCTCTATACCCTTAAAAGATCCATAGAATTTTATAAGTTTGGGTCAAGAAATTCAGAAATGGAAGCCATGAAAATTGGAGCACTTCCTCCAAAATTTTGGAACCCTTACAATTGAGAATAATTGGGAATAATGAGGAGAGGGAAAAAGATCAGAATCCATAAGAACATGCCATGTGTCTTCTTTTTCCTTGACTGCAAAAATATCTCCTTCCTTCCCATGGAAACTTCTCTCGAAACATCCCATATTTGTTAAAACTAACTACATGATTTGATTCCTTATTTCAAGAGCTTTTCGGCGGTATATAATACTTAATATTTTGGGCAAAAATGAGCCTCTGAGCGAATTAATCCACTTTATGTAGGCCATCATTTAAATTTTCAAATTTTTTATATAGTTTCAACTATATATTTAACTTTTATTTTTACCAATTTTTGGCTCCTGATGCCCTGCCACATGGCAGCTTCCGATTGGCTGACGGGGTCAATTGGGTGCCACCTAGGATGACACCTCATCCTTCACCACTTATTCTAATTGTCATTGCTACTTCAGCAGCCACATCACCGCACTTCACTCGGACCTACAAACTTACTTGCCACTGGACCTGCCACCTATATGCCATGTCATCTTTCACCATTTCGCGAAGGGTAACATGCGTGCATCTTTCCTTTGTGAATCCATGCATACCGTCGGATCTCGCTGAACATGCTTGATTTTTAGCCTTCATTTTTCGCACATGCTTTTTGCCATTTTGTGAAGCTTAACTCCTGATCATCTTCCTTTCGTGAATCAACACACGCCATAGATCTTTGACGAACTTGCTCGATCTTTAATCCATCCATTCTCTACAAAACTCACCTACCTTGGGATCCGTTCCTACATAGGGTCCACTTGGTCACCACGTGTTGGCCTCCTTGGTCACCTCAAGAAGTGTGCCCCCACACATGGGGTCCTCCTTGCGGCCCAACTGGCTCCTTGTGTCAAAATCCCTTGAGGATTTGACACTATACTAGTGTGGAGCTTTGCTTATAAATACCAAAAAGTCCTCACGCTCAACCAATGTGTGATATATGGTTTTGCATATGACTGTGCATTTTGAATCTTTCCCTGGGTTTTTCATGGCTACCAATGGATTTGTTTGGGACTTTAATATACCTTGCTTCACAACAAACACAAAGGAGAGACTTTCGATGCTTGAAACCTACCAATTGCCATTATTTTGAAAGTGAAAACCTTTCATTCCAAAAACCATGCAGGAGGAGAGAATTCGCTATGGCACATGGAGTTTAAGATGTTGGCAAGGGAGCTCCATGATTTCTTCAACTCACCCACCACACAGAGATTTATGGCCTGCCAATGCACTTGCAGAAAGTTTAAATGTGGCTTCCCAACAACCACTACATAGGGAGGACACTGGCAAAGTCATGTGTGGCTACAGATTACATTTGCCATTGATTTTAAACCCTTTACCATGGCATTGATTTTAACCCTTTACCATGCCATTGATTTCCATGTAGGGAGGAGAATGTTGCTTCATTTGTTTGAGGCTACACGTAGCCTTCCAACTTCTACGTAGGGGAGGATGGACCTAGTTTTACACCTACCATTTGCATTGGCTTGAAATTTTTTTGACACACATGGGGGGAAAGGATTAGCTCCACACATTACATACCATGCATAGGGAGATGACTGGAAAGGTCGCGACATTGGCAACACACCTGCCAAATGCATTGCTTGAGAGTATCCTTGCTCTAGTCAACCACATAGCCTACACTTTGCTATTATTTCAATGGCTGAAGTTTAAACACCAAACCACGTAGAGGGGAGGGAAGACTATTGTTGTATTTTCGATTGGTTTTAAGCCCTCCAAGTCTTCTCCACACCTCCATCTTTCATTATGCTTAATCCTTAGCTTTTTGCCTGCTAAGCATACCGTTGCTGCTCTCTCTTCCCATTAGCTTGTTTGGTTAATTACTGCATCCAATGGAACCAAATTGTGCCACTAAGTACTTTTGGGAACTTGCAGAACATTTAGATTATATCTTGTTGATAGCAATGGGACCTGTCCATTTGTGTCTCCACTGTAAACCCATATACGGAGACCAACATCCATATGCTTAAGATAAGCACGCAATACAGATGCTCGAGAGTCTATCCACCTTTGAAGATATCATAGTTGGAAATATTCCAATTTCTAAGGTGTGAGCCATTGATGACATGAAGAGCTTCCTAAACATCATATCTATTGTAATACACTGCGACATAGTCATCAAGACAAGGATCATATCCACTAACCATCCTTCTCATCATCTTGTTAGTTGAAAATTTGAACTGGTTTCCCCCGCTTCTTGCATTTTTTGTTGTGTTCTTGTGAATGCATGTAGGAGTGTAGAGACTATACATGTCTATATTGTTGAGTTGATCATAAACTTCATCTATAGCATCACTGCAGTTTTTGTTGTCCAATGTATTGTTAGAATCAAAATCACAATTCTCTATAATGGCCATGTAGGTTTCATCTAATACAACTGCATGGCTCCACACATAATCCATTTCGCCTCGCCAATCATTAAAATCATAAAATCTATTGACATGTCTCATAATCAAAATTCAAATTTAGATATTCTGAAAATCTCTCAGTGAACCAAGTCACCAATAACATAATACTGCAAGGGCATGAGCTAGGTTGGGCCCCAAAGTGGGTCCGACTAAAAAAATTTCATTTTCATACAAATGACCTTGGAAATGCCTCATGAATGTTAAAAACACCTCTGGAATTGATTAACACCATTTTCGGATCATCAAACTGAATTTTGCAACTTTCAGGCACTTGCGCCACATTTTTGCATTTAATCGCGAAGACGTAATTTTCAAACTAATCAAAACACCTTTCTGGACCTTGCAAATTGACAAGAATGTACTTTGATATACAAGCATGAAATCTACCAAGCATTTTTTTAAGACGGATCCCAAGTGAAGAAATATTAATGGTCAAAAATGACCAACTGGCTTTGTCAACACTGCGGACCTGATGAAGTCAATGTGCAGGCAACTCATGATGCCTTTCTTAAAAATATCAAATGATCTCCATAGACCCTCAAATCTAAGGCATAGTTACCTTGAAGTACACATCAAAACTTGGAATACTCAGTTTGACCAGGAAGATAACTGGGTGCAAATGGTGTGCTCATGAATATAGCAACTTTAACTGATATAGCAATGAAAGTACGAAACACTAAAACAGATGGCTCAAGAAACCCTTTTGAAAACCGATCAAACGTATTTGTAGGAGCTTCAAACTGGAAACATAGATTGTCATTTATACCAAAAATAGCTTAGAATAAACATTCTAACATGATATTCACTGAGGAAAATTTTACACTTATGTAAAACAGGGCTCTGACTAGCTACTAAAACAGGAACTTGTTAAACCACACCAACTGCAAACGGATTGAGCATACTAAACTAAGCAAATGGATTTATAAAGAATTTAAATTTTGTATGAAGGCTCACATTTATGCATAGAATTAAATTCACTTTGAAATTATTCATGAAGATCAACAGGACAAAAGATATAAGCACTCAAAGTAAGCTACTTGGTAAAATCTGCATATGTGCCTAAAATGCACTTTTAGGTCACCCCTTGAAATGGGTACTTGATAAACTGATCCAAACTGAAATATAAAAGTTGTAGAACACTTCATTAGCTAAATGAAAGGTGTAGGACACATTTCCCAATCCTTACCCTTCGAAAATCAACTGGCTCCATTTTACCCTCTCTCTAACTAGGCCACCTGAATGAGATTAGGTGCCTTTCTGAAAGTGCAATACCAAAATTTTGAAATGGGCCTCACAAATTATTCAAATTTAATGAGTCCCAACACACTATTATGTTGGTTGAGACACATTATCTCGGTCACCAAACATGTCGATCCACAACAAGTATCCAAGGTGAGTCACTATGTCTATCTCCATTCGATGAGAGTTCATCCCTTTTGCACTTTGTTGCCTACCGATAGCCCTATTTATTAGCTGACTCTGCTCTTATATTCATATCGGTAACACACATGATGCCTGTATTGATCAACTGTCTTAGATACACCAATCTCCATTTGTATCTTGGTTGACATACTTACCGGTTGAATATACCACTATTACCTTTGTTGTCTCTTTGCTTTCTTATGCATTCTTATTGGTGAACATCTATACCGGTAACCTCTCCTACTTTCATCTTGCATGCACCTTGTATATCGATAGCCATCCATACCAGTGACATGTTATACATATTGGTTGACACACAATGCCAATAGATGAATGGTGTGTACCTGAGGTAGTTTTCGACTAACTCCGTATTTAATGTAGACTGTGAAAATCATGGGTCGAGTGTAGACAATTGCAATTAGAAGAACATCAAAGAATGACTCTTGGTGAGTTGATCAAAGTGGGACATCCAGTTGTAGATTTGATTTGGAGTAGGAAACAATGAGATCATTTATTGTGATTGACCAAGAGTGAAGCCAACAAATAGGTTGTAGGTGGCCAAGTTTAGCAAATGTGTACTGAAATGATGAAAGAAGGCTTGTTATCTAATTTGTTACAAGTTGCCCATCCCTGAAACAAGATCTGATTAGATTCAATATGGTTTGTTGTTAGTAGAGAAAACCCATGTGTGCCAAGTTTGAATCTCTATTTTGGTGAGAAAGAACAAGTATAAATGTGTAAGTCAAAGATCAAGATGATGATGTTGGATGTAGGAGAATAGAGTATGAGTATGCAAGAAGAATCGATCGAAGTGTAATCTGTAGAAGATCATAGTGATTGAGTGTTGGAAGGAGAACTGGAAAGAGGGTTTAACTGGTGAGGTTAAGGTAACCGGTGAGCTATCGTAGAGTTAACAATGAAGCGAACCAGTAGTGTTTGAACTAGTAGGAAGGAATTAGAGAGTGAATGAATGCAAAGTGAGGATCAGAGGAAATTAGGAAAGGTAGAGGCTGACTAGTAAGGAATCAGAGAGAGTGAATAGATAATTGTTACTAAGAGAACTAGTGAGACAAAGAAGAGTTGAAACTGGTAGAAGAGATTGATTGTAGGTGTTACAAAAATTCATTTGTAACAAGGAGACCTAATTGTATTTCAATTTATCTCATTGTATTTCACTGAGTGGGTACTCAATGTAGAGGTTGGTTCTCCTTGAGCTGGTTCTCAAAATAGTGTAGAGGTTGGTGCTCCTCTGGGTTGGTGCCCATAAATTGTTAGGGGTTGGTACTCCTTGGGTTGGTGCCCTAAACTATTGAAAATTGTTATTCCATTATGAGGCTAGACTAGAGCATTAGACTCAAGCAACATTTCTGACTGAGGTTTTTCCCATATTGGGTTTCCCTCATATATCTGATGTTGTGAGATGTGTCATTGTGTGTGCTTGCAATCTAATCTCTTCCCCTATCTCACCGATATATTCACTTAGTGTTTGAAATGCTAACTAGTACACATAGTTATAATTAAAAGGTTTAAGATTGTTGATAACCACTGATTCACCCCCCTCTCAGTGGTATCTTGTGTTCTACAATTGGTATCAGAGCATAGGTTCCTAGTTAGATAAGCTTTCTCCAACTTGGGTAGATTTTGGGTTGTGAACACAGTGGCTAAACTTGAGTCAATCCCTACTCTAGTGTTTGAAGGTTCAAACTATTCTATTTGGAGTTGTAGAATGGAAGTCTACATGTCCTGTTTAGGCTATGATGTCTGGATGTTAGTTTTAAATGGCTACTCTAGCCCTACTAGTCCTCCTACCAATCCTAAAGAAAAAATAAGATATAAGTGCAATGTTGAAGGAATGAAGGTCATACTCGATGGGATTTCTGATGATGTTTCTTCAAAGGTGGATAAGTTCAAGTCAGCAAAGATCTTGTGGGATAGGTTGAAGAAGCTCTATGTAAATGAGCCTACCACTGCTAGACCAGATTGTGGAAGCTAAAAAAAAATGAAACACATGAATATATAGATGATAATTGTATATGTGTTAGCTTCTACAATAATGATGAAGAGAAAACTCATCTCCTCATGGTTCAAGAGACACAAAGTGAGATGCACACATCAAAAGGTGATGATAGAGATCAATCCTACCGGCAAGATATGTCTAGAAATGATGAAGAAGACAAAGAAGAAGATGAAGTTGGAGTTGATCTTGAAGGAGAACTTGTAAGTACACTCAAGGAGATTAGTAGAGTAAGAAAAGAGTACAATATGTACAAGAATGTTGCCACTGTGGAACAAGACAGATTGATCATAAAACTTCAAGATTCGGAGTTAACTATTGCAAATCTGAAAGCACAAGTGAATGATGCTCAAAGGATGAATAAAGGATCAAAAACAAATTTGAATACTAAGAAGTGCAAGTGTAAAGAATTGATAGATGTTTAGGATAAAGATGTCATAAGTTAAAAGGTGAAATGGAGAGTCTCATAAAAGACCTTGAGAAGTGCCAAGATAAGCTCAAAGTGAGGATACATTATGATGGCAACACTGAAGCCTTGGATAAAATATTGAATAAACCAAAACACTCCAAGGATAACTAGAGGATTAGGATTTGATACCAACAAGTGCTCCACACGTAGGGTGTTCTCCAACAAAGAAATTCAATTTGTCTCCTCAAGTGGAAATAACAAAGCACAAACCTTCACTATCAGAAATGATCCAAGAAGATAGACCCAAATACAACTAGTGAAAATATGAAGATGAAGAATGCTTCTGAAAAAAGGAATAAAGCTGATCCAAAAGGGAAAGGAAAGCTCATAGAAGATGGCTTCACCAGAAACAAGGACATAAGAAAACAACCTAGTAGACCTCCTATCGGTAGAAGCCACAGAAATGTTGCTGCCCACAAGACAAGTGTGGAAAAGGAAGGGATCATATGAAAGGACTATGGAAACTAGATAGCTCAAGATAAATCCCCAGAGAAGTAGAAATGGAGAAGCGAAATCGGCAAGATCACCTCATGTTTGGGAAAAAAAAATTGTAAGTTATAAGTCTTCTTTCTCCAGTTACTATTTTCATGCAAAGATTATTGTCAAAGGGAAAACAATTGTAGGAAAGGATCTGAAAGTGGTCAAGTGGCATTCTATAGAAATAGGAATGTAGTTTGTCATAGATGCCATAGACATGTACATGAAAGTTCATGTTGCATAATCATGCATAGATCTTCTTTTGTTTATGATAGGAAGAGTCTATTTGATATTTCTAGGAATGTAAATGATGTATATTATCAATGTAATAGACTTGGCCATAGAAGTCATCAATGTAGGAAAAATAAGCCTCAGACATATGGCAGCCCTTCCACTTTCTCTTCCAGAAAAATTGAAAGATATAGCAACTATGGTCAGCATGGAAGATATGACAAAATGTATAGGAGACAAAGGCCTATATGGAACAAAAGGAGAAATAGTCCTACAAGATCAAGAAGTCTATTGAAACTAGTAATTTTTTACAAGAGCATGATAAAGAGAAGAGGAACAAGTCAGATTAATGGAAGATCCCATGATCATCTAGTTGGCATGAACACAGTATGATACTACAATAATGTTCTTGGTTATATAGCAAAATCTTGTAGAGCAAGGTCCAATTAGCAGGAAAAGATCAACATTGCTCCAAAGACTGCAAATGAGAAAAGAAGTGAGATCAAGCAAGTATGGATAAAGAAGAAAGAGAACATGACCATGGGCAAGTAATATGCATTCAATGCATAGGTGATATCTCCTAAGGCTTAAAGGAGATGTAGGAATTTAGGGGGAGCTAGATATTGATCATATCATTCACCTTGAATTTTGAAAAGGACAAGCTGATGCCAACATAAGGGAAAAGATGAGATGGTAGTGTACGTAGCTAGTGCCTTGGCTACACATCCACGCATGTGAATCAGATTACTGTTGCAAGTGTCAATGAATGGTTTAAACTACAAAATGGTAGCAGTAGAATTTGACACAAGAAGATAGAGGCTAATGGATAAAGTGTCCCAATGTAAATATTGGTCTGGTATAGGGTCAACCGGAATTGTAAATTATGTGATTCAATGTATTCCTAGATCATTGCAATGACTCCTATGGCTTGAACTAAGGAAATTATACCTAAGGTGATATTGGAGAAGTATTGTGGGAAAATGCATGGGTTCAGTAGTCAATCTTATGTGCATACATCATTATGATTTAACTAGTTTGTTTGTTGACATGATGTTGATGTGTTTTGACATTGTGGTCGTACAATATTATGTCACAAGGTTGTAATGGACATCATGGTAGTGGAAGATCATCTGAAGATCAGATATGCTCAGCTCCACTAACTCAAGGTGTAGATTAGAGCTCCGGTTTAGGATCTGATAGGTAAAGAAGATCTGAGATTTGTGGTTTAGGGGGAGTTCACAACCATACATGTTTTACTCTTAGACCATATTTTGAACATAGTGGGAGATCAAGTGTTTGTTATGCAGTACCAGAAAGTTTGAGATTTGGAGGAGTTGTCTATTAAATTTGCATCCTAGAAAAATTATTGGTAATCAAAAGGAGGAAAGAATTTGGTGTCTGATCCCTTTGTCATTTGTTCCAAAGGGGGAGAATAGATAGTTTGTTTGGTAGCTAACTGAAATGCACTAGCACCCTGATTCATAAAGGAGGAGAGTTACCTACAAATAAAGAGAAGAAAAAATTCTCTGAGCCATTTGTCATTGTTGTCAAACAGGGAGAGAGAATTCAGTAGTGAATAAAGTGGATGTTGACATCAACGTTAAAGGGGGAGACTATTGGCATTGTGTTGCCGTTGATGTCAACTAGTATAACATGTTACCGGTATAGCATGTCACCAGTATGGGAAGTCAACTGGTAAGGGATCTCAACCGGTAAGTAAGATTGGTGTCCTCAGTATACAAGGGACATTAACTGGTGAGTAAGTATTGAATACCATTATGGAATGTTAGCAAGTAAGTATTGGAGATTGGTATGCAATGTTGATTGGTAAGTAATGTGCTGGCATTGTGTTGTTTTCAATCGATAAGAATGTAACCGGTAAGAAAGCAAGGTTGAACTAATGAAGAATGTGTAGACAACTAGTATACAAGTCTAATGTCAACCAACAAGACTCCCACCAGATGTAAATGTTGTCACCAAATGAAGAGAAGACTGATAGAAATTGTGCTACCTCAAGCTAGCAATGAAGACAAATGGGAAGTCTATAGGGTCATATGTCTAATTAAAGATGTATTTGCTCAATTTCAGTAAAATAATATTAATGCAATGTCAGAAGTAGAGTGAGGAATGTAATGTCAACCAGTTCCTACTAGTTGATTGGCCGATAAGTGACAAAGATCCATGTCCACTGGCTGTTGGAAGGTTAAGTGCATTGATCCATCTACTCCCATCGATTGCTAGCAATACTTAGCTTATCCCACAACATGCATGGAATGCATCATAACCCTCTGGGATAAGATAGTCAAAGAATTTAAAGGAAGGTGGTTGAAGGCTTACACTTGAAGACCAAGGTAAAACATGAGGAAATATCTGGTATATGAGATCAAAGATATGAACTGGATCTACAAGAGAAGGCAAGATAAGCTATCGGGACAAAAAGGAAGGATAAGAAGTGATGAGTTTGCCACGTTGGCAAATTGGTTGAGATGATGTCTAGGATAATGTAGAAGAAAGGAAAGGCTTAGAAATTGTAGACATGATTTCATTTTGGGATGCTGATGTCAGTTGGGATGCAGATGGAGATTGAGGTGTGCTAGTGTGATATTGTTGACATGATGGTGTCATGGAGATCACCAATATGAAAATAGGAGATTGTTACTGGTAAGGAGGTCCACTAGTGAGCATGTATGAATAAGAAAAAGACAAACTAATAGAGTGAATGATTGTTGGATCATATAGAGTGTGAACATAGAACCAAGAGAAATCCATGTTAGCATGACCTAACCGATCAAACTAAGAAGACCATGGCATGAAGGATAACTAGTTAATGTATAACCGGTAGGGTAAGATGAACTAGTAGGTAAACACTTGTCGTATGCTTGGTCGATGACTCATCCTGAATTGACATAGTGAACTAAGGTGGATGCCGACAAAGACGACATGTAGAATCCAAGTGGCATACATGCAGTAGTAGATGAATGGTTCGCCAATAAGGTAGTTGCCTACTAAGTCCGTATTTAATGCAAACTGCAAAAAACACAAGTCGATTATAGAGGATTGCGTCTTGAAGCAGATTGAAGGACAAGTGCTGGTGAGTTGATCAAATCAGGACATCTGATTGCAAATCTAATTTAGAGTAGAAAACAGGAAGATCATTTATTGTGATAAACAAAGAGTGAAGATGACAAATAGGTTGTAGGTGGCCAAGTTAAGCACACATGTACTAAAAGGATGAAATATGTCATGTTATCTAATTTATTATGAGTTGTCCATCCCTAAAATGAGATCTGATTGGATTCGATACGATTTGTGGTTGGTAGAGAAAACCCCAGCATGCACAAGTATAAATATGTACATCAAATATCAAAGATGATGATGCTAGATGCAGGAGAAAAGACTTTGAGTTTGTGAGAAGAATCAATCAAAGTATAATCTATAGAAGATAATAGTGACTGAGTGTTGGAAGGAGAACCAGTAAGAGGGTTTAACCGGTGAGCTATCATAGAGTTAATATTCAAGTGAACTTGTAGGAAGGCATCAGAGAGTGAATGAATGTAGAGTGAGGATCAAAGGAAATCTAGAAAGGCAGTGGCTGACCGGTAAGGAATCAGAGAGAGTGAATAGATGACCAGTAGTAAAAGAATCAATGAGATAGACAAGAGTTGAAACCGGTAGAAGAGATTGATTGCAGGTGTTATAAAATTTCATTTGTAACAAGGAGAATTCATTGTATTTTAATTTATCTCATTATATATCACTAAGTGGGTGCTCAATGCATAGGTCATGCTCCTTAAGTTGGTGCTCAAAATAGTGTAGGGGTTGGTGCTCCTTGGGTTGGTGCCCTGAACTATTGTAAAAATGTTATTCAATTGTGAGGCTGGATTGGAGCAGTAGACTTTAGCAACATTTCTCACCGAGGTTTTTCCCACATTGGGTTTTCCTCATATATCCGCTGTTATGAGATGTGTCATTGTGTGTGCTTGCACTTTGATCTCTTCCCCTATCTCACTGGTATATTCACTTAGTGTTTGAACTAATAATTGGTGGATATAGTTAGGATTAAAAGGTTTAAGATTGTTGATAACAAATTATTCACCCCCTCTCAGTGGTATCTTGTCTTCTACAATTTTGATATCAAGGTCTCTTCAGTTAGTTGACTTTAGGTGTTATTCTTAGCTTTTGCTATGTTTCTTTTTTTGTGCCCTTGCATATATTTGACTGAGTTAAGATCCTAAGATTGGTGGCTTGGTTCCTCAAGATTAACGATATCTTATACTCTTTGTGATTTTTCTCCATATTCCTCATCTTCATCTCCCTTTTTTCTACTTTACCATGATTATTTGTGTAAGCTCATACCCCTGCTAAAGTGGGGGCTCAATGTAGTATCCAAAAATTGCACCCCATGTAATTTTGATTGTATTTTGGGCCCTCACCTTATCAGTCTCATCCCCATGCTTGATTGGGACATGTTTATGTATCCCTTATGCACCCAAACTTCTTTTTTCACCTTGCATGGCCACCTTGAATGTACCCCAAAATAGGGCAGGACTAGGGCATGGCACCTTGGTCCTACATGGCACCATGGGATCCCCTAAAGGGGACCTATCTTAGCCCCTCTCCCTTAGACCTACCTCAAATGTGAGCAGGAAATAAACCCATATGTCGGTCTTTATCGAGAAATTAAATATTTGACAATAGGCAAGTATATAAGGAAATATTCCCCTCTCATTTGGTACAAAAAGAGATATCGTCATACATTCATGAAGGTGAAATTGGATCTCAAGCGTTCAAGCATCAAACATATAATCATTCATTATCAAGCATTGTTCAAGGCTACATATTCTTCCTCTATCGATTGGAGCAACATTACTTCATTCATTTGCAAGCATTTGTGTGTTAGGGATTTTCCATGTCCATGTTGTTTCATACAACATATGTGATTACATCTAAGAAGTAAAGCATCATTATCATCTATTGTAGATCTGAAGGTATACCTTTTCACCACTTATTTCAAGCATTTGTAGTATTTCATATGAGGTTGATTCCATACAATAATTTGACTTAGGCAAACCCCTATTCCCAACCCCTTTCTTCTTCTTTCTATGTGCGGGAAGAAAGTGCACAACTGTACTTCTGCAATTAAGCTTTATTTGCAGAGAAGGAAAAACCCTTTTCAATGCATGGAAAGTTCAGAGGACCGATAGGAGGACACCCCTATCTGGACATATGATCCCTACAACTTTCACCTAATTTCATAGAGAAGCTTCAAATCATCTCAAACTTCTCAGATCTAGGTGTAAGACTGAATCCTGAATCTGTAGCTCGCCATTTTTGCATCCTTTGTCTTCAATTTCATCACTTTACTTATTCAACTCACAAAAGAGGGTCAAACACATTTCAAACACAATCAATCTACTTAATATTTATTCCTTGTATGACTTTAAGATTGGATCTAGTAGATTCAACCCTTGTTTTGAATGTAAAGTCCTCCAAGTGAAAATTGAGCTTAGTGAATTTCCCTTTTCAAGTGGTGAATTTCCTAAGCTCCCAATTTTCCATGTTACATATATATACATATATACACACATATATATGTATGCATATATATGCTTGCAAATGAATATTAAAATATTGCTCCAATAGATGAATGACGAAGACTTGAATTCTTGAATTATTGATGATGTATACCTTTGCCTATGCTTGTTTATGATCCACTTCCTTCTTATCTTCACTTATGCAAATGAGAATACTTGATCCCCTTCTATACATGCCTCAAAATATTAATTCATCTCTCCAAAGGCTAACATTGGGGAGATTTAGGATCCTGAAGTGCAGATAGGGTCGGGTGGACCTATCTTTTGGCCACCCTAGAAGGGAGGACCAGGGTGCTAGGACATAATCCTAAGGAGGACCATGGTATTGTGCCATAGTCCCAAGGAGTACCATGGTGCTACACCATGGTCCTAAGGAGGACCAAGGTGCCACACCATGGTCCTTCCCATTTTTGGGGCCTAAAACAGGGTTAAAACAAGTTGCAAAGTGTAGAAATGATTCCTCGTTCCATGGTGGAGGCATAGGTGGGTCCCAATCATGCGTAGGAGATGAATTCACCAAGGTAAAGGGCCTAAAACATGGTCAAAATTTCAAGCGGTGCAATTTTATACTACATTTAGCCCCACTTTAGCGGGAGTATGGCTTAGCCAATACTGTCGGTAAAGTAGAAGAAGGAGAGATGAAAATGAAGATGCGAAGCAAGATCACAAGGAGTGTAAGATTTCAGTAATCTTGAGGAACCAAGCCCCTAATCTTAGGATCTTAACTCACTCAAACATATGCAAGAGTACACAAAACAAAAAGGAACAAGATGCACAAAACAAAGACAAAATGCAAAAGACACACGACAAGACAAGACACAAGATGACAAACCAACTAGCCGAAGAGACCTCGATACTTAAATATCTCAACAACTAATCAAGACACAAAGACCAATACCACTACATAAACACAAGCAATCATATAAAAGAGAAAATATGACATCATCCATGAACCATCAATAGTAAAAGTATGAGTTAATGAGAGGAAGAAGAGAGAGAACATGAATACACACTTTGGTGATCCATGAGAATAAAAGGTGAAGAAGAAAGAAAAATGGATGTCTCACCCCTAAAACTCGGTGATCCATGGAGAGAAGGACATGGAAAATCTCACCCCTAGAGCCTATCTAGGTGATCCATGTAAGGGAGGAGAGTGGGAACTCGATTAGTTCCACCCAACCTCAAGTGTGTGTGTGTGCAAGTGAGGTTTGAAGTGCCTCATAGAAGTCTATTCTTGAGTACGCTAAAACCTATATAAAAGTGTATAATACATGTTTCAAGAAAGGTGTGACATCTCTCTCTAAGAGTCTATGCTCTGGTTTCGAGAATAATCACCACACATAAAAGAAAAGAGGCATCATCTTGCTCTAAGAGATCATGCTTTGGTTTCAAGAATGACCCACTATACAAGAAAAAAGTGATGACATCTTTCTCTAAGAGGTTTCCCTCTAGTTCCAAGAATGTCCCACTGTACAAGAAAAGTGATGACACCTTTCTCTAAGAGGCTACCCTCTGGTTCCAAGAATGTCCCACTATAGAATACATAAGAGAAGTATCATACAAAGGAGTAGTGTGGGTGCCCCTCCTCAAGATGTCAACATAGGCTAATCTTGATATCTTAAGGAAATAAGAACAAGGATACCTACCTTCATCAGAAAGAAGATATCCATTATTCAACAATGTCATAAATCCTTGGAGGAGAAGAGATATCTTGTTGTAACTATAAAGGTGATCCTTGGAGGATAAGAGATCTTTGTTCAAAAGACATCTACACCCAAGAGGAGTTGTCTTAGACAAATCTAACATCTTCTAGCACAAAGAAAAGAAGAGAACAAGAATTTCATCCTTCCTCCTATTCCTAAGTGAAAGGGATTATCGCTAAAGGATGACTCACGTTTAGCCCTGTGAGGGATGGGTGAATTTATCATAGATGTACATTACCCAATGTGAAAAGAGTGTTAGGTCCCTGAGACAATTGAGAGGGGGGCTGAATTAGTTGTCCAATAAATTCAAACCAAAAACAACTTAACCAAAATTTAATGCATGAAACCGGTAGACCAAACTTTATGTTGGTAGATAATTTATCAGTTAGTTGCAATATAGGTAAAGATTAATGTATGAAATAGAAAGACAATAACATCCACAACACATAACACCAATATTTGTACATGGAAACCTTGTAAGGGGAAAAACCATGGTGGGAAACCTTACCCACAATCACATGATACTATTGCAGATAGTATGTGTGTACAATAAGGGGGTCTGCACATGCAGAAAGGCCAAGAGCCTAGAGCTCACTGCTCAATCACAAAATGAGAGTCACACTGACTACAATTGGATGATTAAATCCATTGATAATGTACTGCTCAAAATAGCATCTTCATATGTTGGATTCAGTACTGGTTTAGCACTGATATGCCTTCTTCAAACCTTCAATCTTGAATGATGTCTACATCTATAGCTCTACATATACTGAATTACAATCCTTTTTCTTTTTCCTATCCTTGCATTTTTAATCTCACAAATGAGATCTTACATTTATACCATAACCTAAGACCAATTGAGTAGGTCGGCTCACTAAAAGATATTCCAATAAAATCAATTACAAATAAAACAATATCCGATGCATGATGTCAGCTTAATGCATTTACAACAATAATAAATCATCTCTATGATGTGTCATGCTGATCTGGAATAGATATGCCTACCAGTGTATATCCTAGACCTATTTTCCGGTAACAACAAATATTCAAACCCAAATATACCAATGAACAAAACACCAAGACAAAGTGTCCAAACGATGTCTTTGACATAACCAAGTAGTCTCCAAGTGATTCCAAGTGCTGGTGAACATAACCAAATCTCCAAATCTCCAAATATTGATAAGTGTTGAGATTAATTACAAAACCATATCAACATATCCAAAATACCAACAATCTCCCCCTTTGGCATTGATGGCAACACAAGATGGAAAAACCATCAAAGTGCCAAAACAGAAATCCCAAAAATCAAATACCAACAATCTCCCAAAGCGATCATTAACCAGAAATAAAAAATACAGAGAATATTCAATCTCTCCCAAAGTGAAAGTCTCTCCCCCAAGGATAACGTGTTATACATGTATTTTTTCAAATCAATCTCTCCCCCTTTGACATCAAATGCCAAAGCATTACAAAAATCAGGTTTAGATACAAAATATCAACTCATTATAGAGTACCAACTACTCCCCCTAAGAAGTAGCTCTACTCATCAAAGCCGGAATAAAAGTTTTCTCTATTAATTCTGCTAGTTGATGACAAACAACAACTATCTGAGTCTCTATCAGTGGGGGTATAACCCCAAGCTTGTCTCCGAGATATTCAAAAGTTTCTTTAGGCAAAGGCTTAGTAAAAATATTTGCAATCTGCTCCTTAGTATTCACATAAACCAATTTTACTTCTTTTGATTCAACATTCTCTTTTAGAAAATTCAATTTGATAGAAACATGTTTAGTTTTTGAGTGAAGTACTGGATTCTAAGATATATCAATTGCTGCCATATTATCACAGTAAATTGTTATAAGTTACTTGCATTTTACCTTTATGTCCTTCAACATTTGTTCAAGCCATAATATCTATGTGCAAATAGTTGATGCTGCAACATATTCTCATTCTGCTATTGATAAAGATGTGCAACTCTATTTCTTGCTCAACCAAGAAATTAATTTGCTACTAAGGAAAAATGCTCCACCAGTGGTGCTTTTTCTATGATCTACATCTCCTACCAAATTTGCATCTGTGTATGCACATACTTCATATGCACATACTTCAAATTTTTCATCTCTAGGACACCATAAGCCAAGATTTGTAGTGTCTTGTAAGTACCGGAAAATCCTTTTTACTACTAATTCATGATTTTTTTTAGGATTACTCTAAAATCTTGAAACAATACATACTGCATTCATAATATCAGGTCTTGTTTGTGTCAAATATAGTAAACCTCCTATCATAAACTTGTATCTAGTCAGATTAACAGGTGTTGATCCATCCCCTAAAGATAATTTATCAGTTGTAGTCATAGGTGTGCTTACCGATTTAGAGTTTTCCATGCCAAATTTCTTTAGTAACTCTTTCAAATACTTAGATTAACTCAAGAATATACCTTTATCAGTTTGTGAAATCTGCAATCCCAAAAAGAATTTTATTTCTCCAATCATAGACATTTCAAATTATTGTTGCATTTCATTAGAAAAGTCTTTACATAATCAATCTTCTCCTCCAAAGATTATATCATGAACAAACACTTCTATAACCAAGATGTCATCATTAGTCACTTTGTAATATAAGTTGTTGTCAACATTACCTTTAGTAAAACCAATCTTCAGAAGATATTTATCCAATCTAGCATACCAAGCTCTTGGAGCTTGTTTTAGCCCATACAAAGCTTTCCTTAACTTGCAAACCATATCCTTGTCATCTATCAAACAAAATCCATTAGGTTGTTCAATATAAACTTCTTCCTCAAGATCTCCATTCAGAAATGCACATTTAATATCCATTTGATATACTTTATAGTTCTTGTGTGCAGCAAAAGTCAAGAATAATCTTATTGCCTCAATTCTAGCTATCGGTGCAAAGGTTTCATTACAATCAATTCCTTCTTTCTATGAATATCCCTTACACACTAGTCTTGCTTTATTTCTGATTACTTTACCATCTTCATTAAGTTTGTTTTTGAATAGCCATTTTGTTCCAATTACATTTTTGTCTTTAGGCTGGGGAACTAATGTCCATGTGTTATTCTTTTCAATTTTTTTCAATTCATCTTCCATAGCTTTAATGCAAAATTTATCTTCACATGCCTCATTAACTAATGCTGGTTCAATTTGAGAAATAAGACATACCTCTTCATTTTCTAGTCTTCCTCTAGTCATAACTCCTTGATACTGGTTCCCAATTACCTGATCTTCAGACTTGTTCAATCCTACATACCAGGGTGTCTTTGTTTGTTGTTGTTCCTTAGTTACTGTGGAATTTTTAGATGATGTCGGTGTAACTGGGTCTTCATTTTGTACTAGTGTACTCATTGTAGGTTCATTTCTTAGTATTTTTGTTGCCGGTTTAGAGTCCATATAAATTGAATTTCCTTTAAACTATTCATCAATCTTCACATTTGTGCTCTCAACAATTTTCTACAATCTCTTGTTAAAACATCTATATTCTTTGCTCTTAGATGAGTAACCAAGAAATATTCCTTCATCACTTCTAGGATCAAATTTGCCAATATACTCATCTCTTCTAATATAGCATTTACTTCCAAATATTCTGAAATATTTAAGAGTAGGAGTAATACCAAACCATAATTCATGAGGGGTCTTACCAGTTTCACCTCTGATGTGAACTTTGTTGAATGAATAAACTGCTATACTTACTGCCTCTCTCCAATATACATGAGGTAGATTTGCTTCTGATAACGTACTTCTAGCTGCATCCAAGATAGTTTTGTTTTTCCTTTCCACAACTCCATTCTGCTGGGGTGTCCAGGGTGCTGATAACTGTCTTCTGATCCCATTCACTTCACAGAATGTATTAAATTCCTTAGATGTAAATTCACCTCCTTGATCTGATCTCAGACATTTAATTTTCTTACTAGTTTCATTCTCTACCATCACCTTGAATAGCTTGAATTTCCCAAGTGCTTTTGATTTCTCCCTAAGAAAATTAACCCAACACATTCTAGAATAGTCATCAATGATTAGCCTAAAATACCTATCTCCTTGTAAGCTTCTAGTTCTTGTTGGACCACATAAATCAGTATGAATTAAGTCAAGAACATTATTGGATTTTTCTGGAATACTCTTAAAAGATGCTCTGACCTGCTTTCCAAATTGACATTCCTTACATACCAGATTGTGAGGTTTAACAATCTTAGGTAAATCTCTTACTTCCTTAGTTGTACTTATTTTCACAATGCAGTCAAAATTTACATGACAAAGTCTCTTATGCCATAACCAAGTTTCATCAATATGTGCAATCAAGCATGTCTTTTCACTGTTATTCAAATGAAAGAAATTACATCTAGTCTGATTACCGATTGCAATTTCCAAACCAGTTTTGTTCATGACTTTGCATTTACCATTCTTGAATTGTAATTGAAATATTTTTTCAACTAATTGACCAACATTCAAAATATTACTCTTTAAACCTTCAACATAGTAAACATTATCAGTATTGTGCTTACCATTAAAAGATATAGTGCCTTTTCCTATGATCAAGCAAGTGTTGTTATCTCCAAATCTCACTAGAACTCCATTCCATTCCTGAAAGATTAAGAATTTACTTTAATCACCAGACATATGATGTGAACATCCTGAATCAATAATCCATTCATCCTTATGTTCAATTCTAGCTGCAAGGGCCTGCTCTACCGATTGAACAATAGGTGCTGGTTGATCTTCTGTTATAGCAACAAAAACCCATCCATTATCTATCGGATCCTCATCAGAATCATCAGTGACTCCTTCATCAACAAGATAACAAGATTTGTCTTTATTCTTGTTAAATCTGTATCTTTGGTATTCAAGGTTAGGCTTGTATGTTCTTCTAGCTTCTTCTTTCAATCTTGGATGTCTATCAGGACACCTAGATGCCATATGACCAATCTTATTGCAGTTAAAACATTTAAAGGTTGCTTTACCTTAATACTTACTTCCAATTGGACCTTTAAGAATTTTCCTTGCAAATAGTGCTTCAAGTTCTTCCAGTTGTTCATTTTCTCTCCTACTTTCTTCAAGTTCTCTATCATAAAGGTTTTCCAATTAGATTTGTCAAATGATGATGAAGCAGATGATGATGCTTTAAAACCTAAATCTATTTCTATAGCAGTAACAGACAAATTCCTCAATTTCAAAAGCTGAAAGTTTTCCAACCAAGGTGTCTCTAGTTACTGATGTATTAGGCATTGTTCTCAATTCATTTATAGCATTTACTTTCATTTTGTATGCTGGTGGCAATGCTCTTAAAACTTTTGAAACAATTTCATCTTCACTTAAGGTTCCTCCACAACATTGTATACCCAAAACAATTTCATTTACTCTTTCCATAAAAGAAGAAATCCTTTCATCTTCTTCCATTTTGACATTTTCATACCTGACCTGGAAGGATTCAAGTTTTGCAATTTTGACTGTGGTATCATGTTCGTTCAATGTTTCCAATTTGTCCCAAATAGCTTTAGCAGTAGATTTATCTGATAATCCCATGATTTGTTGATCAGAAAATGCGCTCAAAAGTGCTTCTCTTGCTTTGCAATCATTTTCCTCATCTTTACCTAAGGTTGGTGGATTAGGCTGACTAGGAGTAGCAGCAGTGTAACCACTCTTTGTAACTTCCCATATGTCCTTTCCAATGCAATTTAAATGTGTCTCCATCCTAATCTTCCATATGCCATCATTGGTTCCATCAAGTTTAGGACTATCCTTCCTGAAATAGTTAGAAGATATTGGATCTCCTCAAGTTGTCAAACTTCTGCAAAAAGAGGACTAAGCTCTGATACCAATTGCTAGGTCCCAGAGACAACTGAGAGGAGGGGTGAATTAGTTGTCCAATAAATTTAAACCAGAAACAACTTAACCAAAACTTAATGCATGATACTGGTAAACCAAACTTTATGTCAATAGACAGTTTATCAGTTAGTTGCAATACCAGTAAAGATTAATGTATGAAACAAAAAGACAATAACATCCACAACACATAACACCAATATTTGTATGTGGAAACCCTGTAAGGGGAAAAACCATAGTGGGAAACCTTACCCACAATCAGATGATACTACTACAGATAGCATGTGTGTACAATAAGGGGGTCTACACATGCAAAAAGGCCAAGCCCCTAGAGCTCACTGCTCAATCACAAAATGAGAGTCACGTTGACTACAATTGGATGATTAAATCCAATGATAATGTACTACTCAAAAAAGCATATACTGAATTACAATCTTTTTTCTTTCTCCTATCCTTGCACTTTTAATCTCAAAAATGAGATCTTACATTTAAACCATAACCTAAGACCAATTGAGTAGGTTGGCTCACTAAAAGATATTATAATAAAATCAATTACAAATAAAACAATATCTGATGCATGATGTCGGCTTAATGCATTTACAACAATAATAAATCATCTCTATGATGTGTCATGTTGATCTGGAATAGATATGACTACCGGTGTATATCTTGGACCTATTTGCTAGTAACAACAAATATTCAAACTTGAATATACCAATGAACAAAATACCAAGACAAAGTGTCCAAACGATGTCTTCAACATAACCAAGTAGTCTCCAATTGGTGATGAACAATATAATCTGTCAGTGAACCAAATACTGATGACTGTGCATAAGTCACTATTTGCCAGTGAACATAACTAAATCTCCAAATCTCCAAATGCTGATAAGTGTTGAAAAGTGTTGAAAAGTGTTGACATTAATGACAAAACCATATCAATATATCCAAAATACCAACAAAGAGGTTGTAGTCAAGGAATGACACCTGTTGTATAAGAGAGAATCCTTGAGAAAACAACCAACAATTTCACACAAGGAATGATATGAAGTAATAAATCTCACAACATCCACACAATAGGGAAAGGTGGATCCTTAGAGAAAGAGAGAGGGAGGGAGATCATTTCCCCCAAGCCTAGGACAATGAGAAGAATTACACAACTTATAGAGATATATTACTCATAATAGACATACCATTTCAACCAAGGAATATATCCTAACCAAGAAGTAGACATGTGCTTGCATGAAGGATAGATCCATTCAAGAAAGGACATCAAGTTATGAATAACACAATAGAAGAGGTAATATCCAAAGATAGAGAAAGAAGAAGAAGGAGGTTCACAAAAGTCCTCAAAATAGAGATTTTTCATTATAGATGTACCATTTCAAGTATGGAAAATATCCTAAGCATGAAACAAACATGCCCTTGGATGAAGGAAAACTCCATGCACGAAAGGACATCAAGTTTACAAATAATGCAATAGAAGAGGGAATTTGTAAAGAGAGAGAAAGAAGAAGAAGGTTCATAAATGTTTTCTAAGGAGATATTGTTCATAATAGATGTACCGTTTCAAACAAGGAAAATATCCTGAGCATAGAACAAACATCCGCTCTCATGAAGAAAAACTCCATGCAAGAAAGGACATAAAGTTTATGAATAATGCATTGCACAAATAAAATACTGAAACCTTAGAAAGAGGAAAAGGAATATTATTGCCCCCCATGCATAGAGGCAAGAGTAAATAGGTTATTATGTTGCTCACTAAGTATGATTTCACCTAAAATTGTACCACCATAGATGACAAAGAGCCCCCAATAGGTAGGCTAACTATGTCACATAGTGAGTAACATAATAGGAATTTGAATGTTATTTTAAATGATCATGATGAATAGGCCATTCATTGTCAGATGTTATTTTTAAAATGCCTGAATCAATGCAATGTATTCTTGTTTTCAATTCTTGACACTCATTAGTAGAATGACCATGGTTTTGATGATATTTACAAAAAGAAGAAGTTTGAGAATGTTGTTTATGTTTTCTTCTTCGTTTAGGACAAAGAGGGGATATGAATTTGGAATTTAGAAGATTGGTCAACACATGTTCTTGTTGTAACTCAAAATTAGAATGAGAAGGTGTGGATTTACAAGACAATGGAGAAGAAGATGTGGACAAAAGGAAGTGTGATTTCTCATGACTTTGTTGCTCACATTCAAACATTTTCCATTGCATGCATGTTCAAAAGAAGGTTCACTCTTAGGGGGAATTAGATTGAAGTTTAAAGAAACCCAATCAACTTGAAGATTTGTATTAAGAGAAAAATTTGGAATATGAAATTCAGGCATCTTAGACTTTCTAGAAAAAGTAGGAGTGAAATTTAAGGACCCCCCATCATTCTATAAGATTTCTTCTTTAGGAACTTCTTTGGTAGGAGATGGGGCATTTGAGTAAATTGAAGAGAGGATTGTAGGAACTAAGAAAGAATATGATGATTCACTTATGATCTCATCAATTACCTCATTAGTATATGTGTAAGCCACATCATGATAATCAAGAATAATTTTTGGTTTCGTAGGAACATGAATGGAATGGATTTGATTTTTGTTAGGCTCTCAATTTTTGGGAGAGAGAGAATTATGATAAGAAATAATATCATCCTCTTGTTCTAGGTTATCTTTATGTTCAAGACATGTTGGCAATTTGGCATTAAGTTGTCATTGATGTCAACTAGTTTGGCAAGGTCACTGGTAAGTAAGAAGGGGTGACCAATATGATGGCAATACACATAAGAGTGAGCAGACAGAAGGAAGGCTATTAGTACACAAGACATGGGTCATCTACTAGTAAAGAAGGCTTATCGGTAAGACATAAGAGTGAGGGGCAACCAATATGATGGAAATATACATAAGAGTGAGCAGATAGAAGGAAGGCTACTGGTACACATGACCTGGGTCATCTACCGGTAAAGAAGGCTTACTGGTAAAACATAAACCGGGATGAAGGTTATTTGTGTGTTATGAAGGCACAACAATTGGTGAACATAACATAAAGGATATTTGATAGTCATACCAATAATATATACTAAAGCGGTAGTCAACCTGGGTCGACAAAGGATGTCAAACTAACATAGGAATCCAAGCAAACGAGGATGTCGACCAGCATGATAGTTGGATGCCAGGTGGAGGTATTACACAGGTCGGTGGAGTATGCATCGTTGAAACAAATCTAAATGTAAGTCAACTTTAATGAGGAACCTGCAAGTCACGGAGGATGCTAGATGTGTGTGTGAAAAGTGGACCTGTATCTATATCTGAAATACACAATACTTCAATTAAGTCATTAGATGCATGGTTAGTAAATCAATAATCAATGAATGATAAACCATTACAAAGCGACCCATTTCCTTCTAATAGATGTGAGTTTAGATTGCTCTCATATTTTATATGCAACACCAGTGACTAGACGACACCTAAACGAAAGATTTTTAAATCTATATGAGCATGAATATGAGCTAAATGGATGCAAGATTTAAGCTAGATATGAAAGATTAATGTAACATGATTTAAGCAATATGAAATAACTAATATGCAATATCTCAGTGCAAATTCTCAATGAACTTAGAGCAAAAACAACATAACAACAATATATTCTCCAGGATCTTTGAATGAGAGACGAGAGCCTGAATTTATAGAAAATTCAGAAAGAAACCAAAGGCTGAGATCAAATGATGATGAGCGGTCAAGATTTCCCAAGAGGAAGCACAATCCAGGTGAATTGATGTGATTAGATGATTTTCTCAGTTTTAAAGGAAATTGAACAAAAATTAAGATAAAATCAGGAAAAAACTTATTTATTCTCTATTTTATTCAATTTTAATATTTAATTGTTTTAATTGATTTCTCTGAGATTATTTATGAATTTTTAATTCTTTTTTGTCATTTAATTCCATTTTTCAATGATTTAATGGCAAATTGATTTATTTAATTAAATATGCAAAAGATATTCAATAAAATAAATAGGATAATTATTTAAAAATGATTTACTTGGAATTATTTAATTAATTAAATAGATATTTAATTAATATTGAGTGATTTATTTTGTCATGTGACATTGATGATTTAAGAAATTAATTGTGTGCTCAATATTTATTTTAATTGCCTTTGGTTAGGACCTTGGTGACGTTCTCGAGATTAGGGGCTCATAGTTTAGATGACCATTTTTAGGGTATTATATTTGCCCCTCTTTGAATTAATGTGCGAGCAACGCATTGGTTCAAAGAAAATTTAATGTCTAGGAGATACTAGTTCTGAACTTGATTGATCACGAACTAGATGAAGAGCGAGGTATTCAACTTATTTTGAAGTGATGAAACTGAACAGAGTTGATTAAAGTGAAATTGATCCTGAACTTGATTGAACTAGGACCGATGAAGATCAGAGATATCAAACTTGAACTTGATTGATCAAGTAATGGATCTTATTGATCTAGAACTTGATTGAGCTAGACACAGTGAGCAAAGAGAAAACCAATCTTGAACTTGATTGATCAAGATACGATGAGTGAAGATAAACTATCCAGCTTGATTCGATGTGATGAAACTGAACACCTGCTTAGATTGAGTGTGATCAAAGATACTCTTTAAACCCTTGATTGAGTTTAAATGAATAATCAGCTTGATGAAAAAGATATGAAACTGATTAACATTAAGAGGCTAATTCAAAAAAAGACAATGTTAGCTTGATATGAAGTGATAAAACTGATATGCCCCTAGCGATTGATTTCATGAAGCTTAGCTGCTCGACTTGTAATGAAATTTTTGGAAAGAAATTCTCAACTTTGAGGTCATGAGTATGCCCCCTCGGGAGCGAAATCAAAAGATAGTGAGGGTTGCACAATAATTTTAAGCATTTATTTTGAGCGATTATAAGTTATTTGAGCACAAAGAAATGATTTAGAGGATTTTTTGAAAATTTGGCATCGATTGATGAGAAATTGATCGCAAAGTTGATATGTAGAACAAAATTGAGATTCAGCGTTGATTCATTAGTGCAACTGAAGAAAGAATGAGCTTTTGATGAAAGAGCTAAGTGTTGGGACTCACTAAAATTGAGTCAAGTTTAGAGGCCCATTTCAAAATTCTGCTCTACATTCCCAAATGATCATAAAATGAGTCAGTTTGAATGGCCTAGTTAGAGAGAGGGTAAAATGGAGCTTGTTGATTTTCAGGGGGTAATGCTTTGGAGACTTGTTGTACACCTTTAATTTGACCTATGAAGTGTTTTGAAACTTTCATATTTCAGTTTGGATCAGTTTATCAGGTACCCATTTCAAGGGGTGAGCTGAAAGTGCATTTTAGGCACATATGCTGATTTTACCAAGTAGCCTACTTTGAGTGTTTATATCTTTTTCCCTATTGATCATCATGAAGGATTTAAAAATGGATTAAATTATATGCATAAATGTGAGTTATCTTGAAAAATTTCAAGTCTTTATGAATCCATTTGCTCAGTTTTCAAAGATCAATCCGTTTGCAGTTTGTATGGTTTGACAAGTCCCTGTTTCAGCTGCTAGTCGGAGCCCTATTTTGCATGAGTATAAAAGTTGCCTCAGTGAGTGTCATGTCAGAATGTTTCTTTCGGGTTGATGTTGACATGAATGACAAGATATGTTTCAAATTTCAAGCTCCTACCAATCCGTTTGATCAGTTTTTAGAAGGGTTTCTTGAGCCATCTATTTCAGTGGTCCGTACTTTCATTGCTATATCAGTAGATTGTGGCTATTTTCATGAGCACACCATTTCCACCCAGTCAGTCTTTTGATCGAACTAAGAATTCAAAGATTTGATATGTACTTAAACGTACCTATTTTTCAAATTTGAAGGCCTATGGAGGTCGTTTGATACTTTTAAGAAAGGCATCATGTGTTGCCTGAACATTGACTTCATCAGGTCCCCAGTGTCGACAAAGCCAGTTGGTCATTTTCGACAATTAATATCTCTTCACTCAAGATTTTTTTTGAAAAACCATTTGGTAGAGTTTATGCTTGTATATCAGAGTACATGCTTGTCAGATGGCGTGATCCAAAAAGGTGTTTTGACCAGTTTGAAAATTACGTCTCCACGATTAAATGCGAAAATGTGGCGTAAGTGCCTTAAACTTGCGAAACTCCGTTTGATGATCCAAAAATGGTGTCGATCGATTCCAGAGGTATGTTTAAGGTTCATGAGGCATTTCAGAGGTCAGTTGCATGAAAACGAAAATATTTTTAGTCGGACCCACTTTGGGGCCCGACCTGGCTCATGCTCGTGAATTGATTTTATTGGCGATTGTTCCTGGGGATGGGACACATGAGGAGGACATAGTTTTATGAAAATGTTTTGCTGATATCTTTTTTCTTCCACTTATTTGTAATAGAGTTTCATCTAGCAATGAGAATGAGGTGTGCCCAAGAGTTTGTGATTTCTTTACTTGTTTTGGTCTTTTTAAACCAAATTGAGGGCAGGGGATTGAGTAAAGAGTGGTCTATCATAGATGAAGATCTTGTAAACTCTACTGGGATCACTAATGACCAGCCCACTTATCTGTGGCCTCTGCCCAAAGAATGGAGCAATGACAATGTGATAGTCATAGTTGATCCAAATTTAGTCCTTGTCATACAAGGAAATGGTCATAATTCAAGCTTGGTTCAGGAAGCTTTTGCACACTACAAAAGATTATTCTCACCCATCATGTCAAATTTGGGAATCGAAACAGTGAGTAGAATATTGAATATAGCATCAACAAGCTGATCATTACTGTTTCCACTGCTGATGAGACTCTTCAACTTGGAATTGATGAAAGCTATTCTCTTTATGTGCCTGTGGGTGATGAACATTCAGTTGTTCAAGGTGCTCATTTGGAGGCAAAGACTATGTATGGTGCATTGCGTGACTTAGAGATATTCAACCAATTATGTGTATTCAACTTTATGACAACTAATGTGGAAATCATCAAACAAATAATTGATTCCATGTCATATGCTAAACTTAATGTGTTCCATTGGCATATCGTGGATGAGTGTTGGTGTAAATAATTATTCATCTTGGATATTATTACACTTACTTAAGCTTACTTAGGAAATGCATTTCATAGTAGTTTGGGTATGAGACACTTGGGTGTTTGTGGCACATTGGGATAGTGTGTGTAGGAGAAATTCCACCTTTTATGGTGTTGATCTTGTTGTTACACTCCACGTTCAGTGGGTGATCCACCTCATGTGGACTATTATATTATTTATCCTACCTACCCACACCTATTTCCTACCTACCCTTGTTTCTTATTGAGCCACATGTCATGTTTGTGTTCTCACATATCCCTAGCCTTGCCTATATAAGCAAGCTCATCTACATTGTATGTAATTTTGGATATTATTGATCATTTTCTATTGATAAGAATACAACTTATTCTTGTCCTATATTGTGTCTCTATTTTGTACATTTCACTGAGCTGTTGATCTTGGCAAATTCTCACATGGTATCAGAGCCATTGGGGCTTCATTGATTCATCTTGAAGAGGCATTATTGCGACGTCTAGAGGCAGATCTGAGGAGCAACATCTTTTGGAGGCATCCTAGACCAGATCTGACCTCGTCATTGCGTTTAGGTGGCCGTTCCCATGAATTTTGGTTATAAAGTCAGCCTATTTTGGTGAGAAATTTTTTTTCGCCAATTTCACTATTATTGTATGAATTTTGAAATTTTTTAAAAAATTTTCTAGAAAATAAAAAAAAAAAAAAAATTTGTCAAAAAAAAAAATTAAAAAAATATATTTCGAAAAAAAAAAAATTCGGAAAATTTTTCAAAAAAAAAAATCAAAAAATTGTTTTAGGGGGGTTCACATACCCCCCCGTGACCCTCGTACCGCATCTGTAGGTCTGTTGACCGTACTGCTGCAGAACCTGCTCACCTGCCAGTGGATCTCCCAACTCCCACCGTGTCCTACCTGTAGCATCCATCTCCCCGGTGGCAGTTCTTAGTGACCTCCCCGACAACTTCTGTATCCCGGCGGCGGCTCCACAGTCACCAGCATCGGTAGCTCCTCCTGACACCGGCCCCTGTCACCAGCACCGACCATAGTCACCAGCATCGGTGGCTCCTCCTGACACCGGCCACAGTCACTAGCATCGGTGGCTCCTCCCAGTACCGGTCCCCGTCACTGGCACCAACCACAGTCACCGACACTGTCGGCACTTGCCACGTCACAGTCCAATGACTGGGCCACCTCACCTGGTCAGCTCCTCCGCCACATAGACTCCGCAGGGAACCCGGTGAATCCATGCCTACCACATGGTAGGAGGCCACTGGCCCATGGCCACCTCATCATCTGACACGTCATCCGCCCAGTCAGATTTTCGGCCAACCAGATCGCGCCACTTTAGCAGTCCGTACTGTACGGACGCCCAGTCAGCAGGGAGGTGAAGTTTTCATGATGGTCATACAGCCATCAAATTTAACCCCATAGTTTTCTGAAATCATCTTTTTCCAAAAAAATTTTAGGCCCCTCTCATTGAGCTTTTTGATTTTGCAGTTCAACTTCAAATGGCCATAACTTGCTCATTTTTACTCCTTTTCGGGTGCAATTTTTTTTGAAATGGGTTAGAATTTCATTTAATTTCCCATGGTGGAATTATTTTCTGATTTTGATGGACATATTTTTCAGAATTCTCAGTTTTTGGTGACTATACCTGTCCAATCCCCGTTTCTGCAACTTTCAGGTCTCCGTTCGGGCTCATATGAACTCCTTTTCAGGTGCCATTTTTTTTGAAAGTGCGTTATTTTTTTTCTACTCTCAGAATATGCTATCATTTTGCAAAAATTGTGGGTATAAATTGTACTTTCATCATATGGTCTTATTTGGCCAATTTGGCAATTGTATTGCATAGATCTATCTTCTGATCTTTTGCTTTGTCGTTCTCAGCCTATTGGGGTAGTTGTAAAACAAAATCAGAAGTCCACCTTACCATTGTTTGCAAGTGGCCTATTGTACACGCACTACATATAAAGTGCCAAAATCATCATTTTTGGGGGGGTACTTTGATTGAGTGAATTTGGGGGGGTGTCTCTTGTGCTCTTGTGCTCTTGTGTTCCTTCCTTTTTGCTGCTATGGATTCTTCTAAGTTTCCTCTCTTAACTCCTCATAATTATGCTACTTGGAAAATTGATGCATGGAATAAACTTATGGAAAAAGGACTCACTCATTACATTGATGGAACTATTGTTGCTCCTGCTGATCCTAAGGTTGATCCAGTTGGTCACTTGGATTGGCTCAATAAAAATATGATGGCAATTGGTACCTTAAGAAAGTATGTATCAAAGGATCTCATTTTTCATATTGAGAAGTGTACTCTAATCAAGGATGCTTGGCAAAAGTTTCAAGACTTGTATGGTCAGGTTGCTGAGATTAGGGGATATCAAATTTATAGTGATCTCACCATGTTAGATCCCAAAAACTTTGATACTATACAAGATTATGTCACTAAGGCAAATGAGTTGAGGGCACAACTCAAAGATTGTGGCATTGATAAGAAGGATACTCAATTGATATTCAACTTGATAGGCAAGCTTCCACAAGAATATGCAACATTTGTTTCTAGTTTCCAAACCCATAGGATGACAATGGGTTCAAGCTACACAATGCCTACATTTGATGCTTTCAATGAAATGTTGATGATGGAACAAACTAAGTTGATAAGCATGGGCATTCTTAAGGCTTCTAAGTCTCAAGCATTAGTGGCAAATCAAGGGAAAAAAGGAAATCAAGGAAAGGACAACTCAAACAAGAAGAAATGGCAATCAAAGCCTAAAGAAAAAGCACCATCTTCTCCACAACAAGGAGATTCATCCTCTTCCAAGAGAGATAATTCACCAAAGAGGGAGAGACCTACTTGTGCTTATTGTAAAAAGATTGGTCATGAGGAGCATCGTTGCCATTCTAAGAAGATTGATGAGCTTACACATATCATCAAAAAGCATAACATTGATTTGCCTAAAGTCTACAAGAAGGATGATTCATCAACTTCCACTTCCTCACATTCAAAAGGAAAAGGGCAAGCATTCATGGCTTCTATAAGTGGGAAGACTCACTCTTTTGGAACAAGAAAAGGAAAAGCTCTATGAGCTACTATTAGTCATAATTCAGAGAGATGGCTTCTAGATTCAGGGGCTTCTCATCATATGGCATCGTCACAGTCTATGTTCTCTACATTTGAGCCTTGCACCATGCCACAAATTTTGATGGGCAATCATACATACATGGATGTGATTGGGAAAGGATCTATTGACATTGGGGATAACTCCTTCAATGATGTGTTGTGTGTACTCCACTTGACAAACAATCTCCTTTCTATCTATCAAATCACACATGGTGCAACTAAGAGAGTCATGGAGTTCACACCTGACTTAGTTTTCATTAGAGACTTGGAGACTAGAACTATCATTGCGACTGGGGTGGTTGATCATGCATCTCGGTTATACTCCTTTTCAGATTTTGTTGATGATGATGATTTCACATTTGATGATTCTACACATGATGATCACACTTCTTGTGATGATTCAGATTTTGAGGAGAACTTTGGGCACTTGAACATGGGGATTCTCACATGTGACCCCATTCTTGAGCCTTGTATTTCATCTCCTCATATTGATATCACATCACCTATTGCACCTGATGATGCAGATAGTGCGACAGTTTTGCCTTCATGTGATTCAGTGCAGTAGGAAATTCATTGTCTTCCAACTTCAGATTCATGGGATGATTACTTAACAGATATTGCAGGTTTGTTTGTGGAATCCTACATTGCAGATTTGGGAGACAACATTGATGACATTCATCTTCTCTTTGATGAAGGTGATCCTTCTTCGATTGTTGCGAGGGCACACTCTAACCCTCTTGTTCATTCTCTACATGATCATTCTTTCGAGGTTGACATGATTGTGGATACTTATGTACAGCAGTTGGAGGAGGTCTCTTTATGTTTTGAGGAGACATGTGAGTCTTTGGGACATGTTCTACATTCATCTCCACTAGATCTTGGAGTGCCTTTTTCAGCAGTGTGGCATAGTTTACCACCTTTGGAGGGGGTATCTTTCAGCATCGACATGGGGACACTTGAGCAGTTTTTAGAGATTCCTTTCATCATGAGTTTTCTTCATACATCTTCCCTTCATGATTGGGGAGACTTCATGGATACACCTTTGGTTTTGTTTCTTCCTAAGGGGAGGAATGTTGTTCGACATTCGTGGAGCAGTTTCTTCATACATCGAGCTTCTATCATTGGTGTAGATTCCACATTAAGGGGGGGCTTCCTAGCTTCTCTTCTTCTCTCATATGGGGGGGACTTTTTCCTCACATGGGGTTTTGTTCCTCACATTCTTCTATGAGAGTTCTCTTGAATGTTTTTCATCTCTCTTTTGGGGGAGGGGTTTTTCCCATTGGGTTTTTCTCTCTTTCCCCACTTTGTGAGAGTTTTCATTGCATTGGTTTGCATGCATTTGCATTTGTACATGGGTACCTATTATGGCCTCATAGCCGGGACCCATCTTGCATTGCTTAGTTGCATTGTAGACTTAAGTGCATTCCCCTAAGTTGCACTTAAGGGGGGGTGTTGGTGTAAATAATTATTCATCTTGGATATTATTACACTTACTTAAGTTTACTTAGGAAATGCATTTCATAGTAGTTTGGGTATGAGACACTTGGGTGTTTGTGCCACATTGGGATAGTGTGTGTAGGAGAAATTCCACCTTTTATGGTGTTGATCTTGTTGTTACACTCCACATTCAGTGGGTGATCCACCTCATGTGGACTATTATATTATTTCTCCTACCTACCCACACCTATTTCCTACCTACCCTTGTTTCTTATTGAGCCACATGTCATGTTTGTGTGCTCACATATCCCTAGCCTTGCCTATATAAGCAAGCTCATCTACATTGTATGTAATTTTGGATATTATTGATAAGAATACAACGTATTCTTGTCCTATATTGTGTCTCTATTTTGTACATTTCACTAAGCTCTTGATATTGGCAAAATCTCACAATGAGGAATCATTTCCTTGAGAGATTCCTTCATTCCCTGGCCTTTGGAAGGGTTCTTACATAGGATGGGAGTGTTATACACTTGATGATGCCCATGACATTGTGGAGAATAAAGGAAACCTTTCAGCTAATGCAACCTTACTGGCCTCCTCTTCACGTGGCATGGTTGTGGAATGTGGAGGGTAGCGATACATTTTTTCAAACACTTGCTGGCCTCCTCCTTACGTGCAGGCTGGAAGATGGGGTATGTTATGAGAAAAGACATAGAAACCATCAAGAAAATGCAATATGGTAGATTTAATGCCAAATATCCCACGCATGGTTTAAAATGCATCAAATACATTCAACAAATGCCAAATCCTCCATGTGGTGTTGAAGAGACTGCAAAAACTTCATAACAAATACTTTGGCAGGCGTGAAGCCCAGCCAGAACCTAATGCTCCCTGCATGGTGGTTTGAAAGGGGTGTTTTTTTTTTAAGTTTCAAACAAATGCATAAACTGTGGCATGGTGAAAGGCATATGAAACCCATCAGCAAATATGGAATAGCAGCAGTGAATGGTGTTTGAACAGATCAAAGTTACAGACCAAAAGCGCCATTAAAACTCAGAAAACTTGCAAAGAATGCATAGTGCCAGGTAAAGTCATTATCCCACATTAACTGGGCAGGAAAACTTTTGGTATTTAAAACTAAGGCTCTACTCATTCATAGTGTCAAAGCCTGAAGGGCTTTTGACAGATGGTGTTGATGGGTGCCCAAGTGGACCCCATGCACACAAGTGCGCTTCCCAAGGTGACCAAGGAGGCTGACAAGTGGTGACAAGTGGACCCTACCCAGGCACAGATCCTAAGGTAGGTGAATATTGTAGAGAAGAAGCAAATTAACCAGCGAGCAAGTTGAGGAGATCGGACGGAGCACGTGGATTCGCAAAGGAAAGATGCACGTAGAATACCCTTTGCGAAATAGCAAAAAGAACGTGCAGAAAATGAACGTTAAAGAGTGAGAAAGTTTAGAGGATCCAAAGGCTTACATGACTTCACGAAGGAAAGGTGCATGCCAGTTAGCTATCACAAAAGGGCGAAAGACAGATTGTAGCCTGGGTCCCATTGAGGTGTCGCTGACTTGGCGCACAGGTGGCCGACACATGGCAGATGGATGAGGTGTCATCCAATGTGGCACCCAATGGATCCCATCAATGAATCACAGGTCACCACATGGCAGGATGTCAAGAGTTAAAATGGGTGAAAAATCAAAGTTAATTATATAGTGTAAACTATATAAAAAATTGGAAAAATTTAAATGATAGAGGCATATTCAGAATTAATTCACCCAGAGGCTTATTTTTGGTCAAAATAACAAGTATCATATATCATTGGAAAGCTATTGAGATAAGGAATCCAATAATGTAGTTAATTTTAACAAATTTTGGATATTTTGGGAGAAGTTTCCATGGGAAAGAAGAAGAAAGTGAATTCAGTTGGAAAAAGAGACACTTGGCAATTTCAGTTGTAGACCTAATTTCTTTCCCTCTCCTTCTTATTCCCATTTTCTTCTCATTGTAAAGGTTCCAGAATTTTGGAGGAAGTGCTCCAGTTTTCACGGCTTCCATTTTTGAACATCTTGACCCAAACTTGTAAATTTCTATGGATCTATTCAGGGTATAGAGGTTGAAGTGCAGTGTTGTAGATGTGGTTTTTTAGTTGCAGGTCTTACTTGTGTCAGGCATGAGTAAATTTCCCATAGTATTGTCTCTATAAATTTATTTCATTATTGTGAATTGAATCCTCAAGGAGGATGAGATTTGTCAATTTCAAGGAGGTTGTGTGATTGCTTGTGGGTATCCTTAAATGAAGGTTTTAAACTTTATGATCAATCATGAATAATGGAATGTGTCCCAGATCTGATGATCTTGTGAATGGATTGAGTAATGCATTAGTATAAGGTATTAATGTAGGAATATCATTTAAGGAGAATGAATTTGTGACTAGGATGCACATTTATAGTTCTGTGTGTGACTCTGTTGCCCAATGAACAAGGCACTAGTCTTGCACATTTGGGAATAGTTTCATATTAATTAAAATTAAAGACAAATCTATTTCCCTTTATGTTTAGGGGTTTGTGTTCTTTTCATTCCAAGCTCTATTTTCATTTATGGTTTATACAGATTTACCCAATCTGTAGTGTGTTTCTAAATTGGGTGAGCTTGTGGAATGGTTTGTCTACTTTGTTGCTGCTGTCATATGTGGGTAATGAGTCTAAATTATATGCATCAAAAGGGTGTCCCCCCCTAGGTCTAGCAGAACCTGAAGTGCAGGAGGATCATTAGGATCCTATGTTATGTTGTCCAAGCCCTGAAGCATTTCATTGATTGAGATTGGCTATCTCATAAATAGATTTGCAGGTGTTTTTGGGTTAACCAGTTTTGGTGACCAACACTAAGTGGTCCAAATTTTGTGAAATTGACTAGGAGAATGATCTCAGATTTTGATTTCTATCCCAAAAATGGACTTAGGACAACCGATTTATGAGCTCTTGATTTGATTTCATCATACCTATATTGGTTGATTATGAGATGTCTTTCTATATGCTTTATTCTATGTGTATACATATCTTTCTTTTCAGTATGGATGTATGTAATGCAAATGAAATGGATGTTATTTATGTGTCTTTTCATATGCAAATAAATGATGAAAATGAGTAATTTGGAATGCAATTTTTTTTTTTTTCCATGCACTAAGATGAATGCGAATGAGTGATAATGAAATGTATGAATCTATATAAGATGTTTATGTATGCAGCTAACATCTCAAAAAACAAGTACTTGATGAGAGAAATGATCAAAAAGAGACCACTTAGCTGAGAAATGATGAAGCTTCCAACTCTCATTCAGAAGATAAAAAGAGAATTGTTATTATACCAAAATCACTCTAAATTCACAAAATGCAAAATGAAATACAAAATGAGATGCAAAATAAAATGCAACTTAAACCTAGTCACTAGATTTGAAATGCTTAAGTTTCATCATTGAGTGTTAACAGACATAGTAGGCAGATTAGAGTTCCTTTCTTTGCATGTGCAATATTAATTATCTTGTCTGTAATGACCCTTTTTTTGTTCATATCCTTGGACAAATTAGGCATAGACCCGTATTGCACATTTAAAGAAATTCTCTCAAAGTAGACAAAGAAATGAAGAAAACCTCCTTGTAGCATACAAATAAGTGGAGTCGAGGTATGTGTGGCAATTTCATCTTGATGTGAAGGCTCTTATCACATATGTGAGGCCCTACCCCGACCCGTCCTAGCATTTTAGTTATTTTCATGTTGGAACTATTATTGATGCTTCATTTCTATGCATTATGGATATAGAATTTTATATGATCCCAGGATTGGATAACATTGATATGATGTATGTCATTATTTTGATTTGCAGAACTTTATTATGATGTTAAAAATATGATGCATATCTTATGAATGGTTGAAATTTATGAGGATTATGATAATGTCATTAAGTGAATTGCTTAATGTGGATTGCATTGAATATATAGTAAAATTGATTCGTATGATGGCAATTGTATGCAGAGTGATTGAATTGTATTCCTTTTTATATGTTAAATTTATATGAGGTTATTTGGGAATTACTAATGTGTAAATGAGATGTGTAGGAAAATTATCCATGTCACCATGGAAACAATATGGAGAATCAAGCCTAGACCTTTGTGCATTTGTAAAACCAGGGGTTGTCTATTTGGAAAGACAACACCCCGTATGTATCGTATTTTATTCGTAAATGTAAATTTTTTATTGTGTGTTAAATTGTATTTATTAATTTGTTTAATCCAAAAATAGACAATTTCCATGTGTAATTAAGTAATGTATTTTTATTGTGTCACTTGACACGTGCTATATAGTGTGCTTGAAAATGACATGTCTCTTGGAGGGAAATTGTTTCAACCAATGCCTTTTTCAAATATTTGAGTGTGGTCCCAGATTTGCCTTGGCTAGAGAGTCTTTGGAGTGGTCAACTCATGTTTGACCTATAGGTTAACTTCAGGTGGGTTTCTAAGGGGTCAAATGGACTCCTAGGGTTAGTTTAGAGGCTTTTCCAAAGGTCCATATGGTATACCTATGGGTTAGGGGCATTTTTAAGCATGTGACCACTCCCATGTGACTGTTTAGTCACCTCAAAAAATGGTTTTCCCAAGATGAGCGAAAATCTTACTTGGAGGATTCCTCCTAGGTTAGACAACCTTCCTTTCATGTGTTAGTTTCTCTTCCCCACTTTCTCTTACCTTTTTTAGTTGCCAGTTTTAGTAAGTTTGTAAGAGGCTGGGAAGACCAACCAATGTGAGCCCACACTCTATCCAAGAGTTCGGAAAGAGATAGGAGTCTTCTTAGGGAAGGGTTTGAGGCTTAGAATGGTAATCACCCACTCTCCATTTTTGGAGACCTAGAATCTTGAAGTTTTGAAAGTTTAGTATAGAAATTTTGGCTAAGTTTTGAGAAGGAAGAAGTTGTGGAATTGTATAGTTCTACTACAAACTATCAGTTGCATCCCTTTGACAGATTCAAGGTTGGTTGAATCACTATCTATGTATATTGTAAGTTTATTTTGAAAGATTGTATGTTTGCATTGTTTTCTCCCATTGTTGTTTTTTTTTATTGTGTAGGAAGATGTTGTGTCTTCCCTTTGTTTTTAGTTGAGATGTTATATTTATGTCTTGAGAGATTTCAAGGCCAAACTCACCCTTGAGAGGGTAGAGTGGCCTTGGGGTGAAGGGTTGTTTGATAGCCTTAGAGTGAGAGGTTCTCTTTGGAAGAGAGTGATTCTCAAGGGATTTTTGTGACCCTTGCTACATAGTTATTATTTATGCATTGGGGGTCATAAGGGGATATTTGTTGGCTTGTATGCCTTGGGGGTCATAAGGAATGGTTGGGACAAATTTGGAACTTGTGGATGTATTTTTGGATGCCTTGTAATGGCAATGTGTTTCTCCTATTTGCAGTTTTCCCCTCAAGGTACTTAGTCCACCTTCACCCATTTAAAAAAAATCACATTGGTGATGATGTTTAGCCTTGAGATTGGAATATGTTTGTTGTGAAGTTCTCTTGCTTGTTTATGTATTTCTTGTGTGTATCCCATTTAGGTCTTGGTTCTCCAAGCTCGGGGGTGGCTTCTAGTAAGCCTAGGTTGGGAGATGAGCCTCCATGGTCACAACCTAAAAGCTTTGTATTGCAGGTTTGCTTGCAAAAAGGAAGGAAAAAAAAGCTAGGAGTTGATCCTATTGTTATTTGTATTTAGTTGTAATAAGAAAAATGTATTTATTTTGTAAGCCCTCATTTAGTAGAAATGAGAGGCTAAGTTGGGTATGTACCTATTTTTAAAGTTGACCATGATGTATTAAATGTATTCTTTAAACTATGTTTTATCATGAAATGAGATGTATTCTTTTATTAGATTTGATCTTGCAATAAACAAATAAATTAAATTTGAAGTATGCTTCTACAGTTTTTGAGACAATATTTACTTGTATTTACTTCTTGAAAATAAAAGTTATTTCTACATTTATAGCATATTGTAGAAAAAGAAAAGAAATAAATTAAATGTAGAAGTATAGATGTTAGTAAAAGAAAATAATCATTTACTTCTATTCATTTATTTTAGAATGCAAAATAAGCTAAAATAGGTTTTAGTGTGAATAATAATTTTGCATCAACATGTTGGTTATGGTTTAAATGATTTTAGACTATTTTAGTTTCCACTCTAATAAATTTAATTATGCTATTTTTCCTTTTTGAAAATACAGAAAATAAATCTAGATAAATTAATCTAACTCTAAAGTTAACTATATGTCTTTTTAAAGAGAAAGAAATGCATTTATTTAAATCTGTTACATTAAATATTTTGCCTTAATGCTTTAAAAAAAAATAGATTTAGACATAAAGGAGAATTCTAGATATTCAAATAGGTTTTTAAAAAAAGAGTTAGATTCTAAATACCTTTATATTAAAAAAATGAAATATATGCTTACATAGATTTATATACTTTAAATCTATTAAAAATGAAATATATATCTATTGTTAATGCTAGTTTATTTAATTATTATTTTTGACAGTCATTATTTTTTTATTTCCTGCATATTAAAAAAAAGAAAGAGAAACTTATATATTCATTAAAATATATATATATATAATATATTTACATATATATGTCCATATTTAAATATATGAACACACATATATATAAATACATATATATAATGCTTTTGCATTAAAAAAATAAATTATATATATATATATATATAAACGAGGAGGGTAAACCCTACCCCAAGGTGCCACAGAGTCGAAGCTCCACGTAGGCGGCCTCGGCGACTCAGGGCCCTTTGTGGGCTATGACCCATAGAGGCACCACTGTGGGCTGCGTCCTACAGGGACACCGCAGTAGGCCGCACCTTGCAATGGCGGCCCTCGGCGCCACTATGGGTGGCACCCTCCACCACCACCACTTAACCCTGAGGTCATTGTGTAAAGTTTGCCACCATTGAAAGATAAATTTGTGGCCAAAAAAATAAAAAAGAGATCTGCCATGGTTAAAGAGAAATTTACATAACACGAAACACACACACACACACACACACACACACAAGTTGCTTGTTGCTTAGAAAACAAAGCAACCCTAACCCAATTTTGGGTTAGGGTTAGCTTTCTTAGGAATGAGTAGGAGTAAGTTTAGGTTTTATAAATTTTTAATTAGGTTACTTGGGTAGTTTTAATATTAAAATTAATAAAATGTTGGGAGGAAACCCTTTTCAAATTTGAAAAGGGTAAACCCCATATACATTCTAGTTATGTGGTTAATGTTTTATTTTAAAAGGTGTTTTTTAGATTTAAGATATCTTTTATCATTTTAATCATTTATTTCTTTGATTTCATTTACATATATATATATATATATATATATATATCAATATGTGACCCTTGCTACATAGTTATTATTTATGCATTGGGGGTCATAAGGAGATATTTGTTGGCTTGTATGCCTTGGGGTCATAAGGAATGGTTGGGACAAGTTTGGAACTTGTGGATGTGTTTTTGGATGCCTTTTAATGGCAATGTGTTTCTTCTATTTGCAGTTTTCTCCTCAAGGTACTTAGTCCACCTTCACCCATTTAAAAAAAATCACATTGGTGATGATGTTTAGCCATGGGATGGGAATGTGTTTGTTGTGAAGTTGTCTTGCTTGTTTATGCATTCCTTGTGTGTATCCCGTTTAGGTCTTGGTTCTCCAAGCTCGAGGGTGGCTTCTAGTAAGCTTAGGTTGGAAGGTGAGTCTCCATGGTCACAACCTAAAAGCTTTGTATTGCAGGTTTGCTTGGAAAAGGGAAGGAAAGAAAAGCTAGGAGTTGATCCAATTGTTATTTGTATTTAGATGTAATAAGAAAAATGTATTTATTTTGGAAGCCCTCATTTAGTAGAAATGAGAGGCTAAGTTGGGTATGTATCTATTTGTAAAGTTGACCATGATGTATTAAATGTATTCTTTAAACTATGTTTTATCATGAAATGAGATGTATTCTTTTATTAGATTTGATCTTGCAAGAAAGAAATAAGTTAAATTTGAAGTATACATCTATAGTTTTTGAGATAATATTTACTTGTATTTACTTCTTGAAAATAAAAGTTATTTCTACCTTTATAGCATATTGTAGAAAAATAAAGGAAATAAATTAAATGTAGAAGTATAGATGTTAGTAAAAGAAAATAATCATTTACTTCTATTCATTTATTTTAGAATGCAAAATAAGCTAAAATAGGTTTTAGTGTGAATAATAATTTTGCATCAACATGTTGGTTATGGTTTAAATGATTTTAGACTATTTTAGTTGCTGCTCTAATAAATTTAATTATGCTATTTTTCCTTTTTGAAAATACAGAAAATAAATCTAGATAAATTAATCTAACTCTAAAGTTAACTATATGTCTTTTTAAAGAGAAAGAAATGCATTTATTTAAATCTGTTACATTAAATATTCTACCTTAATGCTTTAAAAAAAAAAAGATTTAGACATAAAGGAGAAATCTAGATATTCAAATAGGTTTAAAAAAAAAAAGAGTTAGATTCTAAATACCTTTATATTAAAAAAATCAAATATATGCTTACATAGATTTATATACTTTAAATCTATTAAAAATGAAATATATATCTATTGTTAATGATGGTTTATTTTATTATTATTTTTGACAGTCATTATTTTTTTATTTCCTGCATATTAAAAAAAAGAAAGAGAAACTTATATATTCATTAAAATATATATATAATATATTTACATATATATGTCCATATTTAAATATATGAACACACACATATATATAAATACATATATATAATGATTTTGCATATATATATATATATATATATGAGGAGGGTAAACCCTACCCCAAGGTCCCGCGGAGTCGAAGCTCCACGCGGGTGGACTCGGCAGCTCGGGGCCCTCTGTGGGCCGCGACCCACATAGGCGCCACTATGGGTTGTGTCCTGCAGGGACGCCGTGTCACCGCTGCAGGCCACACCCCGCAGTGGCGGCCCTCAGCACCACTACGAGTGGCACCCTCCACCACCACCACTTAACCCTGCGACCACTATGTAAAGTTTGCCACCATTGCAAGATAAATCTACGGCCATAAAATAAAAAAGAGATCCGCCATGGTTAAAGAGAAATTTGCATAACACAAAACACACACACACACACATGTTGCTTGTTGCTTAGAAAACAAAGCAACCCTAACCCAATTTCGGGTAAGGGTTAGCTTTCTTAGGAATGAATAGAATGAGTAAGTTTAGGTTTTATAAATTTTTAATTAGGTAACTTGGGTAGTTTTAATATTAAAATAAATAAAATGTTGGGGGGAAACCCTTTTCAAATTTGAAAAGGGTAAACCCCATATACATTTTAGTTATGCGGTTAATGTTTTATTTTAAAAGGGGTTTTTAGATTTAAGATATCTTTTATCATTTTTATCATTTATTTCTTTGATTTCATTTACATTCATATTGAAATAAAAATTTATATATATATATTTGTTTAGATTTAATTCTTTGTGGGAATTTTATTAACAAGAATTAATAAACGACTTTTGTGAATATTTAGCCTATAGGGGATTTATTTGGCCAACATTAAATATTGGTATTTTTATTATTGTTTTTAGTTAACTTTAGTCGTATCTAGTCACATTAAATACATTTGTTCAATTGATTATTAAATTTAATAATCTAAGTGATAGCATTAATATAATTATTCCTAGAGCATTTAAATGTTATTTGAGATTATTAATATCTCTTGGCTAATTAGTTAAAGATTATTTGTTTAAATTAAATTATTAATTAATGAAATAGTAATGACACTTTTGGAGAATTAATTCTGCATTTAATTATTATCGCATGCATGGTTAAGTTAATTAAATTAACTTTGGTAAACAACTCTTTTATATTTTGAGCTAACCTATAGTTAAGACAAGACTTTATTTTTGCATCTTTATTATAGCGTATTTAGTTTTATTAGGATGTTTTAAAAAAAAAAATGTTGTTCCATTTTTGCCCAAAAGTTTGGGCATGACAATAGACACCCAGCTGATTAGATTTTTCCAGATCATCAGAATCATTCCTACAAGTAGAAAACAAAGAAAATATTATGCCCCAAATCCTTGCTCCTCTTAGTCAAGATAGACTTCCTCAAGTTACTCAGAGGAATAATAATCGAAAACCAATATAAAAGACAACACACAAAGAAAATTTTCATGCATATCTCAAACTGTTTAGTGATTGTTTTCCATTATGTTGTTTTTCTTGTGTACTCAGTGATAAAACTCTTTAGTAGTCAGGAGTGTTGGTATTTTGGATATGTTGATATGGTTTTGTCATTGATGTCAACACTTATCAACACTTGTCAAACTTATCAGCACTTGGAGATTTGGTTATGTTCATGGGCAAGCAAGTGACTTATGCACAGTCACTAGTATTTGGTTCACTGGCAGGTTATATTGTTCACCGGCACTTGGAATCACTTGGAGACTACTTGGTTATGTCGAAGACATCGTCTGGACACTTTGTCTTGGTGTTTTGTTTATTGGTATATTTGGGTTTTCATATTTGTTGTTACCAACAAATAGGCCCAAGATATACACCAACAGGCGTATCTATTCTATATCAGCATGACACATCATGTAGATGATTTATTATTATTGTAAATGCATTGAGCCAACATGATGCATCGGATATTGTTTCATTTGTAATTGATTTTATTGTAACATCTTTTAGTGAAGCTGGCCTACTCAATTGGTCTTAGGATATGGTATAAATGTACGATCTCATTTGTGAGATTAATATATTCAAGTATAAGAAAAAATAAAAGGATTGTAATTCAGCATATGCAGAACTATACACACAGACATCATTCAAGATTGAAGGAAGGTTTGAAGAAGGCATATCAGAGCTAAACCGGTACTGAATCCAGCATATGAAGATGCTATTTTGAGCAGTACATTATCATTGGATTTAACCATCTAATTATGGTCAGTGTGACTCTCATTTTTTGATTGAGCAGTGAGCTCTACGCGCTTGGCCTTTCTGCATGTGCATACCCCCTATTGTACACACATACTATCTGCAGTAGTATCATTTGATTATGGGTAAGGTTTCCCACTGTGGTTTTTCCCCTTATAGGTTTTCCACATACAAATATTGGTGTTATGTTTTGTGGATGCTATTGTCTTTCTGTTTCATGCATTAATATTTACCGGTACTGCAATTAACTGATAAACTGTCTACCGACATAAAGTTTGGTTTACCGGTATTATGCATTAAGTTTTGATTAAGTTGATTTTGGTTTAAATTTATTGGACAACTGATTCACCCCCCCCCCCCTCAGTTGTCTCTGGGACCTAACAATTCGTATCAAAGTCTAGTCCTCTTTTTGCAGAAGTTTAACAGCTTGAGGAGATCTAATGTCTTCAAACTATTTTAGGAAGGACAGACCTAAACTTGATGAGACTAATTATGGCATATGGAAGATCAGGATGGAGACACACTTAAATTGCATTGGAAAGGACATATGGGAAGTTACAAAGAATAGTTACACTGCTGCTACTCCAGGTCAGCCTAATCCACCAAACTTGAGTAAAGATGAGGAAAATGATTGCAAAGCAAGAGAATCACTTTTGAGCGCATTGTCAGATCAACAAATCATGGAATTATTAGATAGGTCTACTGCTAAATCTATTTGGGACAAATTGGAAACATTGAATGAAGGTGATACCATAGTGAAAATTGCAAAGCTTGAATCCTTCTGGGTCAGGTATGAAAATCTAAAAATGGAAGAGGATGAAAGGATTTTTGCTTTTATGGAAAGAGTAAATGAAATTGTTTTGGGTATACAATATTGTGGAGGAACCTTAAGTGAAGATGAAATTGTTTCAAAAGTTTTAAGAGCATTGCCATCGACATACAAAATGAAAGTAACTACTATAAATTAATTGAGAACAATGCTTAATACATCAGTAACTAGAGACACATTGGTTGGAAAAATTTCAGCCTTTGAAATTGACGAATTTGGTCTTGTTGCTAATATAAAGATAAATTTAGCTTTCAAGGCATCAACATCATCTAGATCATCATTTGACAAATCTGATTGGAAATCCTTTTATGCAAGAGAACTTGAAGAAAGCAGAAGAAAAAATGAAGAACTGGAAGAACTTGAAGCACTATTTGCAAAGAAAATGCCTAAAGGTCCAATTGGAAATAAGTATGAAGGTAAAGCACCCTTTAAATGTTTTAACTACAATAAGATTGGTCATATGGCATCTAGGTATCCAGATAGACATGCAAGATTGAAAGAAGAAGCTAGAAGAACATACAAGCCTAACCCTGAATATTAGAGATACAAATTTAAGAAGAATAGAGATAAATCTTGTTATCTTGCCAATGAAGGAGTCACCGATGATTCTGATGAGGATCCAGTGGACAATGGATGGGTTTTTGTTGCTATAACAGAAGATCAACTGATACCTACTGTTCAACTGGTAAAGCAAGCCCTAGCAGCTAGAATTGAAGATAAGGATGAATGGATCATTGATTCAGGATGTTCACATCATATGATTGGTGATAAAAGTAAATTCTTAAGCTTTTAGGCATACAATGGAGGTCTAGTGAGATTTGGAGATGACAAAGCTTGCTTGATCAAAGGAAAAGGGACTATATCTTTTGATGGTAAGCACAATACTGATAATGTTTACTATGTTGAAGGTTTAAAGCATAAGCTTTTGAGTATGGGTCAATTGGTTGAAAAAGGATTTCAGTTACAATTCAAGAATGGTAAATGCAAAATCATGAACAAAACTGGTTTGGAAATTGCAACCAGTAATCAGACTAGAGGTAATATCTTTCATTTAAACAACATTGAAAAGACGTGCTTGATTGCACATATTGATGAAAGTTGGTTATGGCATAAGAGACTTTGTCATGTAAATTTTGATTGCATTGCAAAAATTAGTACAACTAAGGCAGTAAGAGATTTACCTAAGACTATTAAACCTCACAATCCGATATGTAAGGAATGTCAATTTGGAAAGTAGGTTAGAGCATCTTTTAAAATATTTCAAAAAAATCCAATAATGTTCTTGACTTAATTCATACTAATTTGTGTGGTCCAACAAGAACTAGAAGCTTACAAGGAGATAGGTATTTTATGCTAATCATTGATGACTATTCTAGAATGTGTTGGGTTACTTTTCTCAAGGAAAAATTAGAAGCACTTGGGAAATTCAAGCTATTCAAGGTGATGGTAGAGAATGAAACTGATAAGAAAATCAAATGTCTGAGATCAGATCAAGGAGGTGAATTCACATTTAAGGAATTTAATACATTCTATGAAGTGAATGGAATAAGAAGACAGTTATCAGTACCCCAGACACCCTAGTAGAATTGAGTTGTAGAAAGGAAAAATAGAGCTATCTTGGATGTAGCTATAAGTATGTTATCAGAAGCAAATCTAGCTCATGCATATTGTAGAGAAGTTGTAAGTACAATGGTTTACACATTCAACACAATTCACATCAAAGGCGAAACCGATAAGACCCCTCGTGAACTATGGTTTGGTATTACTCCCACTCTTAAATATTTCAAAATATTTGGAAGTAAATGCTATATTAGAAGAGATGAGTATATTGGCAAATTTGATCCTAGAAGTGATGAAAGAATATTTCTTGGTTATTCATCTAAGAGCAAAGCATATAGATATTTTAACATGAGATAGAAAAAAATTGTTGAGAGTACAAATGTGAAGATTGATAACTAGTTTAGAGGAAATTCAAGGTACATGGACTCTGAACCAGGAACAGAGATAATATCAAATGAACCTATAATGAATACACTGGTACAGAATGATGACCCACTTACATCGGCATATCTGAAAATTCTACAGTAACTGAGGAACAACAACAAACAAAGACACCTGGGTATGTAAGATTGAACCACTCTGAAGATCAGATAATTGGGAACAAGTATCAAGGAGTTATGACTAGAGGAAAACTGGCAAATGATCATGTTTCTCAAATTGAACGAGTATCAATTGATGAGGCATGTGAAGATAAATTTTGGATTAAAGCTATGGAAGATGAATTGAAACAAATTTAAAAGAATAACACATGGACATTAGTTCCCCGGCCTAAAGACAAAAATGTAATTGGAACAAAATGGCTATTCAAAAACAAACTTAATGAAGATGGTAAAGTAATTAGAAATAAAGCAAGACTAGTGTGTAAGGGATATTCATAGAAAGAAGGAATTGATTATAATGAAACCTTTGCACCGATAGCTAGAATTGAGGCAATAAGATTATTCTTGGCTTTTGCTGCACACAAGAACTATAAAGTATATCAAATGGATATTAAATGTGCATTTCTGAATCGAGATCTTGAGGAAGAAGTTTATATTGAACAACCTAATGGATTTTCTTTGATAGATGACAAGGATATGGTTTGTAGGTTAAGGAAAGCTTTGTATGGGCTAAAATAAGCTCCAAGAGCTTGGTATGCTAGATTGGATAAATATCTTTTGAAGATTGGTTTTACTAAAGGTAATGTTGACAACAACTTATACTACAAAGTGACTAATGATGGCATCTTAGTTATAAAAGTTTTTGTTGATGATATAATCTTTGGAGGAGAAGATGGATTATGTAAAGACTTTTCTAATGAAATGTAGCAAGAATTTGAAATGTCTATGATTGGAGAGATAAAATTCTTTTTTAGGTTTGCAGATTTCACAGACTGATAAAGGTATATTCTTAAGTCAATCTAAGTACTTGAAGGAGTTACTAAAGAAATTTGGCATTGAGAACTCTAAATCGATAAGCACATCTATGACTACAACTGACAAATTATTTTTAAACGATGAATCAGAACCTGTTAATCCGACTAGATACAAGTCTATGATAGGAGGTTTATTGTATTTGACACAAACAATACCTGATATTATGAATGCAGTATGTATTGTTTCAAGATTTCAGAGTAATCCTAAAGAAAATCATGAATCAGTAGTAAAAAGGATTTTCTGGTACTTACAAGGCACTACAAATCTTGGGTTATGGTATTCTACAGATGAAAACTTTGAATTATGTGCATACACAGATGCAAATTGGGCAAGAGATGTAGATGACAGAAAAAGCACCACCGGTGGAGCATTTTTTCTTGGTAGCTGATTAATTTCTTGGTTGTATAAGAAACAAAGTTACACATCTTTATCAACAATAGAATCAGAATATGTTGCAGCAGCAACTAATTACACGTAGGTATTATGGCTTAAACAAATGTTGAAGGACATAAAAGTAAAATGCAAGGAACCTATAACAATTTACTATGATAATATGGCAGCAATTGATATATCTAAGAATCTTCTACTTCACTCAAAAACTAAACATGTTTCTATCAAATTGAATTTTCTAAAAGAGAATGTTGAAGCAAAAGAAATGAAATTGGTTTATATGAATACTAAAGAGAAGATTGCAAATATTTTTACTAAGCCTTTGCCTAAAGAGACCTTTGAATATCTTAGAGAGCAGCTTGGGGTTATACCCCCACCAGTAGAGACTTAGACAATTGATGTTTGTCATCAACCAACATAATTAACAGAGGAGCTACTTCTCAGGGGGAGTAGCTCATATTTTGTATCTGAACCTGATTTTTGTATTACTTTGGCATTTGATGTCAAATGGGGAGAGATTGATATGAAAAAACATAGACACATTATCCTTTGGGGGAGAGATTGTTATTTTATGAGAGATTGATTACTCTCTGTATCTATATTTTGATTTCTGGTTATGATCTCTTTGGGAGAGATTGTTGGTTTTTGGTTTTGGCATTTCTATTTTTGCACTTTGATGGTTTTTCCATCTTGTGTTGCCATCAATGCCAAAGGGGGAGATTGTTGGTATTTTGGATATGTTGATATGATTTTCTCGTTGATGTCAAGAATTATCAACACTTGTCAAACTTATCAGCACTTGGAGATTTTGTTATGTTCACCGGCAAGCAAGTGACTTATGCACAGTCACTGGTATTTGGTTCACCGATAGGTTATATGTTTCATCGGCACTTGGAATCACTTGGAGAGTACTTGGTTATGTCGAAGACATTGTCTGGACACTTTTTCTTGGTGTTTTGTTCATTGGTATATTCAGATTTGCATATTTGTTGTTACCGGCAAATAGGTCCAGGATATACATCGACAGGCATATCTATTCCAGATCAGCACGACACATCATGGAGATGATTTATTATTATTATAAATGCATTGAGATGACATGATGCATCATATATTGTTTCATTTGTAATTGATTTTATTGTAACATCTTTTAGTGAAGCCGACCTACTCAATTAGTCTTAGGATATGGTATAAATATAAGATCTCATTTGTAAGATTAATATATGCAAGTATAAGGAAAAAGATAAGGATTGTAATTTGGTATATGCAGAGCTATACATGTAGACATCATTCAAGATTGAAGGAAGGTTTGAAAAAGACATATTAGAGCTAAACCAGTACTGAATCCAGCATATGAAGATGTTATTTGGAGCAATACATTATCATTGGATTTAACCATCCAATTGTAGTCAGTGTGACTCTCATTTTGTGATTGAGTAGTGAGCTCTAGGTGCTTGGCCTTTCTGCATGTGTAGACCCCCTATTGTACACACATAGTATCTATAGTAGTATCATCTAATTGTGGGTAAGGTTTCCCATTGTGGGTTTTCCCCTTACAGGGTTTCCATGTACAAATATTGGTGTTATGTGTTGTGGATGCTATTGTCTTTCTGTTTCATGCATTAATCTTTACCGGTACTGCAATTAACTGATAAACTATCTACTGGCATAAAGTTTGGTTTACCAGTATTATGCATTAAGTTTTGATTAAGTTGATTTTGGTTTAAATTTATTGGACAATGGATTCACCCCCCCTCTCAGTTGTCTTTGGGACCTAACAAGGAGATAGGTGACTGAATTGGAGTGGAAGACCAAGTTTCATTGACATAAAGATGACTTGGTTGATACTTCTTAGGACATGTAAATTGATCAGTCGATTACCCTAATACTAGGTCAGTGACCGGTTTCAAGCCATGAGGATTCTAAAAGAACTAGGTTATCACGAAAGCGAATACAAGATATGTACAAGGTAAAGAAAAGATGTAGCATTTCACTACAAGAGATAAGACTAACATGGACAAAATCCAGTAGCCATTATGATCTATGTCATTGTTTTGATTTGTGTGATCATTTATAGGAATGTCTTGTTTCAAAGAGTAAGTACCCCGTATAAGACCAGTCTGTTTGATTTCGAGTGTACCCTTCCTAGTATAAAACATGTTGATGTTTGATAGAGTTTGATAGATTGACTAACAAGACATGTGATAAGTTTGATTGCAGACCTTGAGAATTTTTCTGATGTTGATTTAGTTTGATGGATAGTCTATGCTTTCTTGCTTTGATTTTTTTCAGTTTATTTTATTTTATTTTTATTTTGAGTTTTTATTTATTTTTTATTTTTAGGATTTTGTTCATGACATTTTATGATTTTTAGGAGTTTGTTTAGAACATTTTATGATTTTTAGAATTTTGTTCTGAACATTTTATGATTTTTAGAATTTTTGTTCAGGACATTTTATGATTTTTAGGAATTTGTTCATGACATTTTATGATTTTTAATAAATTTTCAGCTATGCGTCTAGTATGCAAACCTATATGATGTGATGATCTGTAGAATGCATGTGGAGACAATGAAATTTTTGATATGATCTATATTAATGCAATATGCATGATGAAGATACATTTCCTATTTGAACAAGGATGATCGTGCTTGTTTAGCACTTTGTAATACATCAATTGAATTGAAGGTACAAAATATTTCATAGATAAGCGGTCAATCAATCCTTAAGGTCCCTTGGAACATCCAAATTAACACACTTAGTGACTAGGATTTACAAATGGAGATGCAGAAAAATTCCACATTGGTTCTTGAAACTTTGATCTTCTTTTGCCCATGTGAGTGCAAATGAGTCAATTCCTGCTCTTGTGTTCACTAAAGATCCTTAGCATCCTATATGACTAGCTACATGGATTATTCTAACTTCAAAAGAATCCCGAATAGAGCCTTTTTGCTATCAAGCTTTTAGAGCTTCAACGAGGTTATAGACTGTAATTTCTCGAATATTGCTCCATTCCCAATAGGTGTCCATAGCCTGCATGTTCCCATAGTCAAGTTTTTGTCACACTTGTATGCATGATATTTCAATTATGTATCATTTCTCTTTTGTCTTGAGATGAATATTTGGCATAGCACTTTTTTTTCTTTTTTCTTGCCTTGACTTGTAAGTAATGAAACCTACTTGGGTGTGACAATTACAGTGGCGCTGAAGTAGAGTGTTAGATTTTTAACTAGTCATATTATCAACTAGGTGTCTAGAATGAATTAGATATTTTATTAATGTGTTTGAGATATAGCAATTGATAGATTTTGGGTTAGCAAGTCTCAAATAGTGAAATCACTACCCAACCTTTGTTAGGATTAATGATAGTCCCAAAGATACTAAGAGGGGGGTGAATCAGTATCTGACCAGTTAATAGAATATTTGACTTTATTAAGTATTTTGCAATCCAAAACAGTGTACCGGTAAATAAGAATTAATGCACTAAATATGAACAATAAAGACAACATAGAAAGAACACCATAACACAAGAAATTTAATGAGGAAACTTGGTGTGGGAAAAACCTTGATGTGATTTGTAACCCACAATATTCACTCACTGGCCAATGAATGGATATTACTTACAATGAGGTGCTTGCACATCCAAGAAGGCCAACTGCCTAGAGCTCACTACTCAAATACAAAAGGAAGTCTCACTGACTTACAAAATGGATTATGAGAATCCATTATAATGTACTGCTACAATTCAACATCTGCTATGCCAGTTTCAGTACTAGTTTAAGCTCATACTATAACCATAAACCCTTATACAAAATTTGCCTTAATATTCGCTCATCACTTCTACATATCCATCATGTTCATCCTATCATATATAAATGATTTACAAGACCTCATACATATATGAGTCTTATTACAATATGCCATGTCGGCTTACAAAAAGATATTTACAATTAAATACAATAAGCAAAATCTTGTCGGCTGGGGTGCCAGTATACATTGTTGTCACTGCCAGTGAACTGTCTATCGATGAAGTGTCTGTTGGTGTCGGTGCCTATCGATGCCATAAGATTGCAAGGTTGTCATCAATGAAAACACCTTCAATCACCTTCAAGTCTCATTGGAGTGTGCAATGCCAACAACCATAAGTAAAGCGTCATCATAGGGTAATGTTGAAAAATGAATGATCTTATGACCTCAAGGACTTCATGTCTGAATATTTAAGAAAGGAGATGACCCTTGTTTGTCTTGAATGCAAACAAATGATAAACTTGGATAGTTGCCTTGTTTTATTAATGCTGCTATATGCAAATGCAAGAACTTTATGAATGTGATGTATTTGAAAAAGAAACTATATGAAATGCAGTGCTTTTAAGAAAATGATATGTAGTGCAGGAAGCAAATGCTAAACTAACCAACCCTTAGATATAGTATTGTTGAAGGTGCATGTTGTTCATAGGGTTAGGGAGTTTTGTGTAGGTAGTTCATTCATCTAGCATAAAGATGTCTTTCTAAGAAGGACTCAGCTAAGTGTACATGTCCAGTATATCCAATATTGATTTCCTTAGTTTTTGGATTTTGTGATGAAACTAGGGTAAAGTCTTATGCAAAGGATCAGATAAGGGGTATGGGAAGATGAAAAAGAGGTGTTGGATAATGGATCAGATATTGAAATTTTGGTGCATGAGTGAATGTAAACATTTGTGGGATCACCATTGGGACACATCTTGAGGGATGGTGGATTGATGGAGGAAAAGTGGATCTCAGATTTTGAGATTTGGATGGAGGAACAATCAAGGATTTTGGAACATAAGGATCCAAAATAGATGAAGGAGGTGATGGAGAAATAGATTTGGAAGGTTTGGATGGAGGAGCAACAATCTTGGTTGTTGATTTGGATTTTTCTTTAGACTGTTGTTCTTCAAGGAGACACTTAGGGATCCACATGGTTTTTGACTTTTCTTACTTTTGTAGTTTCTTGGAATGCATTGCTTCTACAAGTGCCTTAGGAACCTATATAGATTTTGATTTTTCTTTCTTTATCTCTCTGAGCCTTTGTGTCCTTTTAGATGAATGGAAGGTATGCAAAGATGTATGACTTTGTTGATCCTGCACAAGGGATAGAGGGATATAGGGTCCTAAAATGGATGGAAGAGACGAAGGGGAAGGCGTGTACCTAGATTTTGGTTTAGTATGGATACCACCATCTTGAGGAATGTCACTGAGGCCATGACCCTTAATATTGTCTTTAACAGGGAGGGGTTCTTGCCTGTGAAGGTCTACCCCTTTGTGTTTATGAATATTTTGACTTGTAGGATCATGAGAGGGATTTGTAGGCATGACAAATCCTTGAGGTGAAGGTGGTGGATTGTGATAAGGAGATGAAGGGATACTTTGATCTTGACATGGAAGAGCACCATTGGATAGAGTAGGAAGGGTATTTGACTCTTCATTTTGAATAGGATCATTTGCAAAGGTGGAAGAGGCATCATGATCTTGTTTAGGAAGGATTATTTTCTCCTGAGATGGAAGGGGATCATCTTGGAAGAAATGGGAAGGTATAATGGGATCCTCATGGGATTATAGGGAAATAGGATCTTTTTCAACCATTGGATGGGATGGATCCTCATTATTTTAGGGATATGATATGGACTGTTGTTGAGAAGCCTTAGGAGATGGAGGCAACATGTGGGCCATTGCTAGACATAGGTTCATCATTTTGATCATGCTTGGTAATGACATCTAGTTTTTCTTTAGTTGAATTATTATGATCTTCAATTTCAGTAACACCATCATCAAGGAGGCCTTGAATTTTATGTTTTAACTCCATACACTTTGAAGTCTTATGTTCATTTTGTCTGTGATATGCACAATACTTACTCAAAACTTCACATCCCCATGTGGTCTTTTTAGGCAACATGATAAGATTATGCTCAAGAAGCTCTTTCAAATTCGACTCAATAGATCGCCCCAAAGGTGTAAATTGTCTATCTAGAGGATATTTGGAAGAAATATCTTTAGGTCTTGGTGAAGGTGTCTTGTGAGCTTGTTTCAAATTTGGCTTTTGATTGTCAATTATTTGCTGGTTATTTATTGTATATAATCATTTTAGCATTGCTTGAAGTTTCTTTCTCTTGATATCATGCATTTGTTTTTCAAATGGAGTCATTGATTTATTTTGTTGGATTTTCGTATCATATATTTTCTTCTTGATATCTTGATTCATTTGAACCAAGGTAACCATGGGAATTGGAGCTCAGGTGGCCATGAACTTCTTACTTTTGTCAAAAATTTTAGAAGAGCTTCTAGTTTGAACAGGCATTTACAATCGATCAGACCAAGAGGTAGATGTATTGTAGAAGTCAAGATCAAAGTGTAGCTAATTGTTCATTTAATGTAGTGATTGAGGGAAGTAATTGAGATCTAGTCTGGTTTCAGGAAAGATCTATCCTGTATAAGAGGTTTACCTAAGTTGATTCGAGAGAAGTGACTAAGACTTAGTCTAGTTTCAGGAATGATCTATCCCATATAAGACGTTACCTAAGTGACTTAAGTTTGATAAGTAGTTGATTGAACTAGCTGAAAGATGATTGATAAAATTGTGCAACACAAATGACAGAGGTACACTATTTTGGTCTATTTATGCTCAGGATGATGATAACTAGTTTTAGGCTCATTGTAGACTGTTTTAGGCAAGTTTGACTATTCTGGACTGATAAAATCAAATATTTGTACAATAGAGTTTGCAGACTCGGATGACAGTTTAGCTATTTACAGATGATAAAGACAATATTTCGTATGCATGGCTACCTGATTTCATACAACAGTTGGGAAGACTCCAGACAGTAATATGCTGAATGCTATGTATTTTCATATGATAAAGTTTAAAAGGACAGACGACTATTTCTGAGACTCGTATGACAGAGTATGTAAATCCAGATGATAAACTATGAGGATTAATGAAAGCTCGTACGATAGTGAGTATGTAACGAGATGATATTTCAGCAAGCTCATATGATAGAGGACTGGACAAAGATGAACTTCTGACAGACAAAGTTTTTACGACTGAAGAGGACCAATCTTTGATATAGGACTAATTTTCACTGACCGATAGAGACTATTTTTTGACACTGGCAGAGTTCATCATTGAGTTATTTGGTATTGTTTTCTCCATTTTTAGTGTTTCAGTTTCATTTTTAGGGATGAAAACATAGAAAACACACAAGATGTTCAATAATTCCAAGCATAGCACGCTAACCCTACAAAAGTTGGCTTTAGAGAAGAAAATATTTTCTTTCTTACTTAGGTACACACCCAATAGTTGATCGGAATATGACCGCTGAGTCTCACGTAATAGTTTCTCAACGCCGTATTAGTCGACTCCAAATGCTAATGGGGGCACGATATGGCAAGTGTCTTGGGAGACTTACAATATCTCTTGCACAAAGATTATCAACCTTTAAGAGGTGAACCAGGTAGCTTCTAATCTTATAGTTCTTAGTCAGGAATTTTGTTTGAAATTACCCCTTGAAGTCACGCAAGCATGATAGAGGCCTATAGCCCGACAAGGTACCAAAATAAGCTATAGTCACATAAACGTGATTGAGACTGTGAGGCCCTACAAAAATGCTCGATATGAGAGATCTCAAAGAGAAAACTCAAATAATCCCATCCTCTAAGACTTTAATCATTAGAGGCCTATTTATTATAGTGAGTTGGAATGCTCAGGTCCAATTGTACTCACTTGGGTCCCTCTCATAGGGTGATTACTTTTTCCCATTGTGATAGGCCTGCTAAAGGTATACAAATCTCAAAACATAGAAAAAGTGTCAAGGGTCTAGATTTCCGATTGTCTATAAAAGACAAGAGCATACTCTCCTACCTCTTTGATTTTTCTGAAAACACAAAAGACAAATTTTTTCTTTAACCAGATAGCAATTTAAGTGCCTAAAAATGAATTTAAAGAATACACGACGTTTGGTCGATTCTCTTTAGGCAACCTGCAAAACCAATGCATCAGTAGTCATGTTGTTTTTGATTCTTTGACAGGCGTATGTGTGATTGATAAATTATTTGACAAGCATTCTACAAGAAACCATTTAGGCTATTAAAATCTCAGGAAGATAGAAGACAATTCAGGGTTAGCGTCAATATCATCAAAATTTAATTCAAGAAAAACCCTCAAAAGTAATTTATTTTTCAAAAAAAAAAATCTAATCTAACTCCTCCAACCTGCAAGAAGAAAACATTAGTGAAATATCAAATCTCTTGGTTGGCTTACACAAGCCTAATTTCAAATCGTTGTTACAAATTTTTCACTCCTAATGTTGAAATGCCCTAAAATTTGACTGTCTAAAATTTGGAGGATCCTCCAAAAACTAGATTTTGCATTATAACTCATGGAGGTTTTGAAACCCCTCTCAAACATCCTGACAATATATATGGAATATATCAAATCTCTTGGTTGGCTTACACAAGCCTAATTTCAAATCGTTGTTACAAATTTTTCACTCCTAATGTTGAAATGCCCTAAAATTTGACTGTCTAAAATTTGGAGGATCCTCCAAAAACTAGATTTTGCATGATAACTCATGGAGGTTTTGAAACCCCTCTCAAACATCCTGATAATATATATGGCATTTCCTCTTCTCTTTTCTCTTTCTTATACTTAAATGTTATATTCCATATATATATATATATTAATTGACCTTCCACAAGCCTAATTTCAAGCAAAGTCGTAAAAAAAACCCTTTGTTTTTCATATGACAAAATAGTAACTCGTACGAGTATTCTCACCTGACCATACAATAATTCTCATAGAAGCAAATGAGTAAATAGTTACTCATACAACTATTCCCATAGAGTCAAATGAAAAAATACAAAATAAGATATTCAGAGCAAAAATTCATACGAGCCCCTTTTCTGATTTGTATCATAAAACAAAGGCCTTGACAGAATGTTGTATGATGTAGTAATAACAGTTGTATGATATTTAGCAATGACTATATGGACAAGACCTATAGGATAGAAAAAGTAATTTTGAGACCGAAAAGAGTAGTCTTCTGCCCCACGATGGGCGCCAAAAATGTGTGTGTGAAAAGTGGACCTGTATCTGTATCTGAAATACACAACACTTCAATTAAGTCATTAGATGCATGGTTAGGAAATTAGTAATCAATGAATAATAAACCATTTCAAAGTGACCCATTGCCTTCTAGTAGATGTGAGTTTAGATTGCTCTCAGATTTCATATGCAACACTAGTCACTAGAAAACACCTAAATGAAGGATTTTTAAGTCTATATGAGCATGAATATGAGCTAAATGGATGCAAGATTTAAGATAGATATGCAAGATTAATCTAACATGATTTAAGCAATATGAAATAACTAATATGCAATATCTTAATGCAAATTCTCAATGAACCTAGAGCAAAAACAACATAATTACAATATATTCTGCAGGATCTTTGAATGAGAGATGAGAGCCTAAATTTATAGAAAATTCAAAAAGAAACCAAAGGCTATGATCAAATGATGATGAGCGGTCAAGATTTTCCAAGAGGAAGCACAATCCAGATGAATTGATGTGATTGGATGTTTTTTCTCAGTTTTAAAGGAAATTGAACTAAAATTAAGATTAAATTAGGAATAACTGATTTATTCTCTATTTCATTCAATTTTAATATTTAATTGTTTTAGTTGCTTTCTCTGAGATTATTTATCAATTTTTAATTCTTTTTTGTCAATTAATTCCTTTTTTTGATAAATTAATGGCAAATTTATTTATTTAACTAAATATGCAAAAGATATTCAATAAAATAAATAAGATAATTGTTTTAAAATGATTTACTTGGAATGATTTAATTAATTAAATAAATAAATAATTAATATTGACTAATTAATTTTTCCATGTAACATTGATGATTTAAGAAACTAATTGTGTGCTCAAGATTTATTTTAATTGCCTTTGGTTAGGACTTTGGTGACGTTGTCAAGATTAGGGGCCCATGGTTTAGATGACCATTTTTAGGGTATTACACTAGAAGATTGTGGCTCGAGGAAGGCAAGATGCAAAAGCAATCACACTGATCTTGCAAGAAGATTTGATCTTCGTACCTATTACGTGAAGGAAACAGAAAATCCATTAATGGTGAGTGACAGAGGAAAGTAGAAAAGCATGGTGCAGAACTCTAGATTTAGAAAAACACACATTGGAATGTGAAGTTCAGTTGGTGATTGAATGTTGTCATAAAGATCATATCTCTTAAAGGAAGATGGCATCTGAGAAGATACAGATTGATATTGAAAAGGAAAACCTAACATGGTACTGTTTGAATGCATTCTTGGCCAGAAAACTATGGTGATAAATATATGAGCTCGAAAAAGAGCAAGTTGATGCTGGAAAAGAAGAAAAAGAGAGCTTAAGTGTAGAGAAGGATCATTTTGCCTTAGAATTTATTCTAAGAAAGTTGTAGAGTGAGTGAGGAAGCAAACTAGTGAGAGGTTTTAACAGGCAGTGATTGAGTACCGGTATAACTATAGCAGGTCCAACAATTAAGCAAACTAGTGAGGTGTGATAGAGAAAGAAATAATCCAAGTGTGACATAGTATGTTGTGAGTGTTGGCAATTGACACTCATTGGATTCATATGTTGTCATTGATGGCAACAAGATTCTATATGGCAGAAAGATTATATACGACAACAAGATTCCATAAAAGTCATATACTGGCATTAGGAGGCATTCACTGGCAGACACTGGCATTGGAGTAATCAAGGTTGCCACTAGCACTAGTACCAACATCCAGCACTTCAGGGAAGCCGACATCAAAGAAGTTTTATTTGTTAAATCATTTTATAATTATTGTATAAGGCCAACATTGTATATCTTTTGTATTGTAAGCTGCCATAAGGCACATTGTTTGTAAAGGGTATATAGGTCTGTTTGTTAGGCCATTATGATATGATAGATATGAGATATGAAATGACAAAATAGGATTATGAATATAGAACTATGTAATGTGAAGGACATGTATGTAGATCATTCATATGTGAATTTTATATCATGAAATGATCTGTAGATTTTTTGTAAGGCATTCTAGGAGGGAAGGAGATACCGATAGAAGTGTTTAAGGGTTTATGAACCGGTACAAAGAAAAGCTATAACTGAAACTCTTTTTGGTATTGCAAATGCATTTTGTGAGTTCATTATTACTATTTTACTTCAGAAAAAGCTTGTAGTCAGTGATAATTTTTAGTGATGAGTAGTGTGCTCTAGGCAGTGTTCCTTCCTGCATGTGCAGGCCCCCTCTCTATGTAATATCTTTCATATGGCTAGTGAATTGATATTGTGGGTGACAAATCCCATTGTGGTTTTTCCTCTTTGAGGTTTTCCATATATAAATTATGTGTGTTATGGTGTTCATTCATGTGGATGGTTTATTTGCTTCATGTTATATGTTTATTCATTTATTGGTTTATATGTGTATGTTATAAAAGCATAAAATATTATCTTACCAGCAGAACAATGATTCACCCCCCCCTCTCAGTGTTCTTGGATCCCAAACAATTGGTATTAGAGCCTGTTACCTTAGAAGAAGTTTAACAACTTGAGGAAGATCCTGAAACCAGAATCTTTAGGCATGGCTATGGAAAAGTAACTTGGGATGGCTCTTGAGGATTATGATGCTGAAATGATGAAGAACCTAAAACTGCAAGATGAATTGAATTTTTTAAATGAATTCATTATTGTCCTACAACAAAGGTTATCATTAGCTCAAGCTAGGCGGAAGGAACTTTTGCAAAAATAGGATGAGGAAAATACACTCAAGGAACAATGTGAGAAGCTGAGTCAAGCAAACATGCTCCTACAAAATTAAATGCAAGACCTGACTATGAGGATGTATAAGGATATTGAGGACATAAAGAAGAAGGAATAAAATCTTGTTGCATCTCTGAAGAAAAATTCTGAAGAATGTGACAAACTGGCTCATGAGAATGATATTTTGAAAACTAGTTTGGTGAAATCCCAAAATAATGAACAATAACTTGAAAGACAAGTAATAACTTTGAGATATGATTTGACTACTACAAATGAGTACAAAGAAAAGTTTAGGATCAGTGCTACACAATTGGATGACTTATTGAAAAGACAAAGGTAGAGTGTTGATTCTAGAGGACTTTGATTTGTACAAGATGAAAGCTCCAGTACTACAAATAAAGATCAGACAACCGATATGAAGAACTCATCAGAACAAAGGAAATTGGTAAGGCAATCTAATGCTTATAAATTCAATGGTAGATGCTTTATTTGTAATAAATTTGGGAATATGCCTAAACAATGTAGAAATATAGAAAATTAAAACTACAATTCTATTCCCGGTCAATGCATAAATTACAAGAAATATGGTCATAAGTCAGAAGACTACAGAATCAATGTTAAATGTCATGCATGTGGAAAGTTTGGACATTTGGCTAATCATTATAGGTCAAGGAATGACACTAGATATGTCAAATCAATTCAAAAGAACAATGTTACATGTTATGCATGCAACAAAATAAGTCATATTGTTAAGTACTTTAGAAGTAAGACTCAACTGGATAGCAATGATATAGAAAATGAGAAACAAAAATAGAAGCTAGATGAAATACAACAAGATCACACCAAGAGATGAGTTAGAAAATCTGAAGGACCATGTGGAGATGCAACTACACTGGTAACTCCACCGGTAGAACAGAGTATTCCTCCACCGACAAGAAATTCCACCGATAACTAAGGCATAAGCCTTAAGGGTGGGAAAACTCATTGCAAATCTTGCATATTCCCCGGAGGAGATCTGGAAAGTTGTGTTAATCATTGATGAAGGTTTACCCAACATAAGACTATGAAACCGACATCTGGTAGGGTACATTGCGAAGCATTTATGACAGTAAAGAATTAGGGTTTATTCATTGATAAAAAGGGGAAAGTGGATTCATTTTCACTCACCCAACATTCAAGCATCTTGAGCGAAGCAAAGGAGAATCTTAGGCAATTAAGAGCGAGCAAAAAGAATTCTATAAGGATTTCCAACAATTATCTAAGAAGCACTCAATCTTCCAACTGGTGATCACTTTCAGGTATTTCTTCACAATGGCATCCAGATCATCTTCTCCTACTTTCATTGCAAATCCCACCATTGTTGAAGTCAAGGATAGGTTGAGACCCATTTTCAAGGAAGTTCCCCTGATACCCAAGAAGGAAGACTCTGCGGGAGCATTCTCTAGGGTTCCCGATGGCGTGATGTATGGTGAAGATGTAAGGGCATACATTCATTACACCTTGGAGGATCAAGGCATAGAAGAAATAAAAGGTTTGTATCAATTTGTAATACTAGGAAGCTCTAGAAAAATCATGCCAGAATATAAAGCCATTGAGGATCTAGGGTTAATTGGTATCCTATACATACCGAAATTCAAAGATGAGGTAATCAGATATGTTCTGAGTAGGGTTTGAAATGAATTCATCTGGCTAGATCGGCCCTACATGATCACAAAGGAGGATATTCAAGAAGTCACTGACTTACCCAAAGTCAAACAAGAACCTAGCAAGAAGATCTCCAATGCTAATGTTGAGAATCTCACTGGTGCAACCCATTATGGAAGATCAATGAGGATCAGCACAATCACGGACACAGATGTGAATTTAGCAAGCATGATAATTAGTTACAAGGTAACTCATTCTATTCAATTGAACTTTGTTGCTAGCTCTTGCATCCATGTTGAACATCGAATGCTGAGGAATGATGGTAAATATGACTTATGTGAATGGCTGAGAAGTGAAATGATGTTGAATCTTGGAAAGATTAAGGGTGTTAAGAAATGAACCTTTAGGTTTGGAAATCTCATTGTTGTTTAATGCTTTACTTCATAAGTGAGCTACCTAGTCTAGGGAAGAAGCGTTGGGCTCATGACATACTGGTAGGTATGCAAATCAAGGAAGAAATCAACATTCTTGGTACCGACAGAGATGAAAAGATTTGGGGCTATTTCAAAATATTTTAGGAAAATATGAGACAAAGGGAGAGAATATCAAAGCACATTGTGGAGAAGTACTCCACTAATATTTGTTTTATGGTGAAGACCGATGAAACCCTCATGGAGGCAGTGGAACCAAGGACCATATGGATCATTGAGCTTGGATATGAGGTAGATGATAACATTCTAGATCATTAAGAAAAGATGTTGCTAGAAGCTCCATTAGATGACAAAACCAAACATTTTGGCACTGTAGAAGAAAAGGCTCTTGAAGTCAAGACTAGCTTCAATAGGAAGAGAAGAGAGAAGAAAATAGATAAGATGTCTAAATTTCTATAGAATGTAATTCATAGGATAGGTATTGAAATGGGTTCTAGATCCAAACCGACAATGAAACTGACAGTAGCTAGTGCTCCTAAGGAGATGAGGCCTAAAACTTTCATTTCTCCTATCACTTCTGATACCAATTCAGAGGACAACCAACCTCTAGCATTCAAAAGGGTATAGAGAAAGAAAGTTGACCAACCACGGATAAAGGAAAAGAAGGTGGAGCCAAGGAGGAAGCTTGTAAGAAAGGCAACAAAACCTAGTGCACCCCCACCTCCAGAAAGGAAACCTATTTAGAAGAGGCAACCTGCTCCATCCACTTCGGCAACCCATAGAAAGAAGAGGAAAAGTGCAATTGATGAAGAAATTGAATTTGGTAATGTTACCATCATCCCCGCAATGATCTATGTTGAATTGATTGATGAGATAACAAAGGATGGTATTTTGAATGATGTATGTAATTTATATTAAGACTTAGAGGATAATGAGCAAAATCAAAATTGAAGAGGCAATTTTGTTACACAGATATATATAAGAAGGTTTTAGTAGAAATTTTGAAAAAAATTCCTTTATCTCTATACAATAAGATAGATGCTAGAAGACTTGAAGTAGTGAAGAGGGATATAGAGATCAAGGAAGTAGAACTTTTGAATTTATGTGGTCCAATAAGTAATGAGGAAATGAAGAGGTGTATAGATGTTTCCAAAAGGACAATTTTTAGTAGTAAACCCCGACAAATAAACCTAATGATGGGCCAGGTTAATGAGGTTATAAATGAGACCAGTAAGGGTTGGTCCAAATTCTTCCAAAAGAATCTAGACTTTCTCACCTCCCATGAAGAATTTTTTAAGGTAACAACTTCCACCATTATAGATAAATCAAAAGGGAAAGGTATTTTGGGAAGTTCTGAACAAATTTTGGATATACCGACTGAAAATAAGGGTGTACAAACAGCACTAGCTGCAAAGGAGAGTGTATAGTTTATACTGTCAAACACTATTTTTGAGCAAGGCAATTTACAAGATACTAAGAATATTGTGGATAATACTCCATTGATAGTAATTGATACTGCACCAAGTGGTGAAGCCACTAGTGCAAAGGAGTTCAAGTTAAAGGAGTCTATACCCGTAGTAGATATTGATTCCCCAGCGAAGATTTTGGCATTTGACACTTCTCAAGTTGAGAAAAAATCAATAACATAGATGAGTCCCACTAAATTAATGATGGTAGATACTTAAAAGCTATTAAAGGAGGGATCTGCAGAGTAGGGAATAATAGAATAGTCAATTACAATTTTGCAAAAAATTGATTGAGAATGAAGCAAGCCCTTCCCGCAAGCTTAAGACACTAACTGAGCATGTATCTAACAACTTTCAATCATTGCAACAAATTTTAGACTGACAGGCACTTGAGAGATTTACTATGGCCAAAAGAGCTGCCTTTTACCAAATTATTGACACAAAGAAGAAGAAAATTGAAGATAAATTGATTCTTATTGAAATTTGTTTGAAACAGTGTACAAATATCTACAGGGTCTATTGTAACATATAAATTCTTATGGCTAATGTACATAGCAGATTTAAGGAATTACATGCTAAGGTAGATAACATTGCAAATTCTTTTGATGGTCAAATTTTGTCTTCGAAGAATCAAATGTTTTCTCTTGAAAAGGAGAGAGAAAATATTATTCGGAGAGCAAGGAGTCTCAGAGGATTGGTGAGTCCATGATTGGATTCACTCAATGTACATAAGAGAGAATGTATGGATATGATTGATAAGCCCACACCGGTAGAACTCTCAGATAAGGAAACACTTGTACACTTATTGAGTGGACTGGTATCCATATCTAAAACTTTCAAAACCAGTTGGGATACATATTTATAGTTGCTAGACAAGGCTTACCCAGAAATTTTGAAATTGGTCAAGCTCTGGTAGAAAAATTTGAATTTATTCATTCTTTTGTTCTGAACCAAATTATTTCAACTCTTTCACTGGTCTTTGGCATTGATGCCAAAGGGGGAGTGTATATATGTGAAAAATATCAGAAAAATATTGGACAAAATAATATGTGAAGGATATTAGATAGAGTGTATTGCTCAGGGGGAGCATGTGTCATATTTCAATTGAACCGACAGGGAATCCATTTTTCACATGAGTGTTGCTATCAATGCCAAAGGGGGAGATTGTTGGCAATTGACACTCATTGGATTCATATGTTGTCATTGAAGGGAACATGATTCTATATGGAAACAAGATTCCATAGAAGTCATATATCGACATTAGGAGGCATTCACTAGTAGACATCACCATTGGAGTAATCAAGGTCGCCACCGACACTGACACCAGGTTCCAACATTTCATGGAAGCCGACATTAAGGAAGTTTAATTTGTAAAATTATTTTGTAATTATTGTATAAGGCCGACATTATATATATTTTGTATTGTAAGCCAACATAAGGCATATTGTTTGTAAAGGGTATATAGGTCATCTTGTTAGGTCATTATGATATGACAGATATGAGATATGAAATGATAGAATAGGATTATGGATATAGAACTATGTAATGTGAAGGATATGTATGTAGATCATTTGTATGTGAATGTTATATCATGCAATGATCTGTAGATGTTTTTCAAGGCATTCTTGGAGGGAAGGAGATACCAGTAGAAGTGTTCAGGGTTTATGAACTAGTACAAAGTAGAGCTATAACCAAAACTCTTTTTGGCATTACAGATGCATTTTTTGAGTTCATTATTAGTGTTTTACTTCAGCAGAAGCTTGTAGTCAGTAAGACTCTTTAGTGATGAGCAGTGTGCTCTAGGAAGTGTGCCTTCCTGCATGTGCAAGCCCCCTCTCTATGTAATATCTTTCATATGGCCAGTGAATTGATATTGTGGGTCATAAATCCCACCATGGTTTTTCCTCTTTGATGTTTTTCACATATAAATTTTGTGTGTTATGGTGTTCATTCATGTTGATGGTCTATTTGCTTCAAGTTATATGTTTATTCATTTATCGGTTTATATATGTATGTTATAAAAGCATAAAATCTTATCTTACTGATAGAACACTGATTAATCCCCCCCTCTCAATGTTCTTGGAACCCAATAGTGAGACTGTGAGAGAGAGAGAGAGATAAGAGGCCAAGAATCAGAGAGAGTGACCTCACAACTAGTAGTGTGAGATCCAATGGAGAAGAAAAGAATGACAACCGATAGTAAGATATTCGATCAAGAGCTATATAATTCATTTGCAATAAGAAGCCTTAACTGTATCTAAATTGTATTTGAATATATACATCACCAAGTTGGATCTTTGAGCAGGGGTTGGTGCTCCTTGGGTTGGTGCCCTAAAACAGAAGGGGTTGGTGCTCCTTGGTTTGGTGCCCTAAATCTTTTTAATCCAGTGTTTTACTTGTGAGGTTGGATTGGAGCAGTAGTCTCCAACATCATTTCTCATTGAGGTTTTTCCCATATTGGGTTTTCCTTGTATATCTGGTGTTGTGAGTTACATTTGTGTGATTGTTCTCTTTAGTTTCCTTCTTGCTTTACCAGTTTCATAGTTTGGTTTTTGAGATAAAAATTGATCTTCTAAAGTTTCTTTAAAGGTCAAAAAGATTAGGAACCACTAATTCACCCCCCATCTTAGTGGTACTCTGTGTTCAACAATTGGTATCAGAGTGTAGGTTCCTTGTTATTTTTAAACCTTGGGTAGATTATAGACTTACAACACAATGGAAAGAAATGAGTTTGCTTCCTCAAAAGCCCCCATGTTTGATGGATCCAACTATGCCTTCTGGAGTGAAAGAATGTAGAACCTTATTTCCTATCTTGATTTTGATGTGTGGATGTTTGTCAAGAATGGGTATGTTATTCCTAGTGTTCCTCCCACTGATCTGGATGCCAAAAAGGAGTATGAGAACAATGCAAAGGCCAAACATGCTATCTTGAGTGGGCTCTCTGATAATGAGTTTGTCAAAGTCATGCACTGTACATCAGCCAAGGAGACTTGGGATAAATTGCAGAGGTTATTTGAAGGAGATGCAAAAGTTAAAGAATCCAAGTTGCAAGCACTAAGGGGCCAACTTGAAGGCATCAAGATGAAAGATACTTAAAAGATTACAGAGACTACCTTCATAAATTTGATGAAACTATGAGCACCATTAGAGGACATGGTGAAGAAATTATAGATGAGATTCTTATCAAGAAGGTACTTAGAACTCTCACACCCAAGTGTGATACTAAGGTGTCTACCATAGAAGAAGCCAAGGACCTGAAGAATTTTACAATGGATAAGCTATTTGGCTCACTAACAACCTATGAAATGAGAACAACTGGTGATACTTCCTTAAGGAAAGAAGCAGTGTTAAACACCACCAAAAATGGAAAAGATGTAGATACTCATAAAGAATCTAGTGAAGACTCTAATACAGAGGTGACAAACTTTGTCAGGAAGCTCAAAAGAGGATCCGACCAGTATAAAGGAAAGCTACCACTTAAATGTTTCAACTATGGTAAGTTTGGACACTTTGTTGCAAAATGTCCCTACAAAGAAACTGGAGGAGATGAGTCAAGAGACTTTAGAAAATTTGTTGGCAAAGATAGAGAAAGAAATGTCTATCGGCAAGGAAGGATAGGCTACCATAATCAAAATAGCCTATATACTATTGAGGATGATACAATAGATGAAGAAAACACATCAAAAGATGATTACCAAGAGAATGACTCAAAAGTCAATCTCTTTATGGAACTTGATGAACTAGTTGATGAAGATGAGGAAGAGGAGGATACTAAAGCTGAAGCAGATTTAGAAGGTGAGCTTATCAGTGCTCTTAAGGAATTGAGAAAAATAAGAAGAGAACTCAAAAAGGTCAAGCTTGCTGTAGTGGATGAACACGATCTCTTTAAGCAATCCCTGGATGAGTCCAGTCAAGTTATATCTAACTTGAAATTGTAGCTAGAAGAAACCAAGAGGATATGTGAGGTTACATCCTCTAATTTGACAAAGAAGGAAAAGGAGTATCAAGATTTGGAAGCAGAAATAGTGAAGCTCAAAAGGGAGCTTGAAGAAAGTAAAAAATAAATAAAAGTAAGGAGAAAATATGAAGGCAGCACCGAAGCCTTAGACAAGATGTTGAGCAAACCAAAGAAATCCAAACACACTGGTGGATTAGGATTTGAAGAAGGTCAAAGTTCAACCAACAAAGATACATCCAGAAAATAAATAAAGTTCACATCTTTAAATGAAGGTGAAGAAAAGAAGACATACACTATAGGCAAGGATACCGGTAAAAAGTGTTAGGATAACTGGTGAACAACTTAGAGGGGGGGTGCATGAATCGGTTGTTAATAGATTATAGCATTTAATCCACAATACAACCTTAAACTAAAGCACATGAATATTTAAATACTAGTAAAGCAAAAATAGATGCAGGTAGACATAGATACCAGTAAATAATGCAACTCAATAATTAAATAGATAATCAATGGAGAGCAACCATGATACATAACACCATGATTTGTACGTGGAAAACCTAGAAAGGGAAAAACCATGGTGGGAAGCCTACCCACAGTCAGATAATACTTCTACAGAAAGTATGTGATACAATGAGGGGCCTGCACATGCAGGAAGGCACACTGCCTAGAGCATACCGCTCATTACAAAAGAGTCTCACTAACTACAGAGGTTAAAATCACCTCAAGATATTTGGACAATAATCAAGAATAATGAAATGTCAGAGATAGCATCTACTATGCCTGATTAAAGTCCCGATAAATCTCAATATCAAAGGCATTTGACCTCTTCCTTAATCCCAATTCGATCACCTATGATTGACCAAATATCCTTTGCATATGATATTACAATTCATGACCACAATACCCAATCTACAATGAGATCTTACATCATTTATACCAACTCTAAGGCCTAATCCAATTAGGTCGGCCACCTAAAAGATATTACAATAACATCATTACATAAATCCATATTACAATGATATGCCAAGTTGGCTTAAGACCAAAACAACAATAAATAATCCATAAATCATCTCAAAACATCCCGATAACATGTAGAGTACACGTTGACATGATACCAGTCCATAACCTAGATAGGCACTAGACCTATTCTGGGTCCACCATGCCAAAGTGATGTCTTCAAGCAGTTGAAGCATGATCAAAGAACATCTTCACCATCCTGAAATCCATTTAGAAGCCGCACCAACACCACTTAAGCATCCTGTCAAGATTCCTTAGTGAAAGCTCTGCCGGTAAAACCTTAAACCAATGACGGTAAGGGTTTACAAGAGTGTATGATAGAATCCGATTACCAAGTCAATACCAACTAACCAAAATATGTCCTAAGAGTATGTAACACATAAAATCAAACATACTCCATTGATCTAAACATGTCGGTACTGTCCAATAGATAGTCTCTTATGGCGGTAACACTAGATCTTCTACTAGTAACCAAAACCTAATTGTGGGTAACCATCCATAACAGCTAGTGTTGACATCAATGAAAAAACATCAATGCAACACATAATCAATTCATCCATAATGCCAACAAAAAGACATATGCAGATGCTATTGTAAATCACCACACAGAGTAGTATACACAAGTAATGATCCAGAGGCCACACTCTTTGTACTGACATGCAGATCCAAGGGGAGATGCAAGTATTGACCATAAAGGATTCAGCAAAATCAACAGAATGAAGGGAAGACCCCCGATGAGACAGTCCCTTGCTAGACTAAGGTAACCTAACAAGTATGTTTCAAACTTTCATGGTTACTGTTACTAGTGTAACTAATTTGGGCATATAATAGCTAACTGTAGATTAATGAATAAGCCCTCTATGAGTTATGAAAATAGAAATCCATTTAATGCACTCTAGGATATTAATGTTGTATGTTATCAGTGCAATGGATATGGTCATAAGAGTTTTGAATGTAGGAAGGATAAACCGGTGCCCTACAATAATTTTAAGGATTTATCTATAAACAAAAATGTGAAATGCTATAACTGTTAAGAGTTTGGACACATAGCAAGGTTATATAAAAACGGGAAGATCAAGCAGAAGAAGACAAATACTAATCAAGAACAGGTAACTGAACCTAAGCACAATATAACAACTGACAAGAAGAAGGAAACCAAACTGGTATGGGTTGAGAAAGAAAAGGAAAAGCTAGAATCAAGTCTCATAGTGCATATTGCCTTACATGCTGAAAGAAAAAATCTATTAGTTGTAGATAGTGGTTGCTCAAACCACATGACTGGTGACAAAAAGAAATTCATCAAACTTGAAGACTGGAATGGTGATTTAGTAAGATTTGGAGACAACTCATCCATCAAAATAAAAGGAAAAGGCACTCTAAGTATTGATAGAAAATTGAAGGCACATGATGTGTATTATGTGGAAAGCCTAAAGCACAATCTGTTGAGCATGAGTCAGATGTGTGACAAAGGTTATAAATTGACCTTCAACTTAACAAGTTTCCAAATAAAGAAAGATAGTACCAGTTAGGTTGTAGCAGAAGAAAAGAGAACAGATGGTAATATTTATAATCTGAAAGAATGCTATGAGTCCCAATGCATGTTAGGATGGGTTGATGAAAGTTGGTTGTGGCACTGAAGATTAGGCCACATAAATTTTGATAATCGAGTTGCAATAAGAAGAAAGGGGTGTGTGAGGAATATTTCACCCATCATCAAACTAAGGTGAGATTCAGGACAAAGGAACATAACACCTCAAGACCACTTGAAATTGTGCATACAGACCTATGTGGTCCAACTACGACAAGAGCACTTGCTGGTGAAAGATGTTTTATGCTCTTCATTAATGATTTCTCAAGAATGACATTGGTCACCTTCCTACAAAATAAGGCACAAGCATTTGACATATTCAAGGTCTTAGGAAGATGGTGGAGAAAGAAAGTGGGTACAAGTTAAAATGTCTAAGATCAGACCGGGGTGGAGAGTTTACATCAAATGAATTTGAAGATTATTATGAAAAACATGGAATCAAAAGGCAATACTCATCTCCTAGGACACCACAACAAATTTGTGTGGTAGAAAGAAAGAATAGGATAGTTAAGGAGATGGCCAGAACCATGTTAAATGAGGCTAGTTTGCTAGACACATATTAGAAGGAAGTTGTTCATACCGCTGCATATACTTTGAACCAGGTCTAATTAAGAACAAACAATAGAATAACACCTTATGAGTCATGGTATGACTAGAAGCCATCAATCAAACACTTCAAAGTATTTGGAAGCAAGTGCTTTATCAAGAGAGATATGGATGGTCTAGGAAGTTTGACTCTAGAAGTGATGAAGGTGATGGTATGATGAAAGAATAAGTATCTGGTAGATTACTGAGAGGGGGGCTGATTCATTAAATTGAAAAACTGATACAAACTTCCCAAACTCAAAATCAAGCTCACAAAGTAAACTTTCACTTGTCAAGATCAATACTTATAAGAATACTCAATATTAACCGGTTAACTGTTATATCAACTTAATAGTAAACATCATTCAACTTGTAAACATAAACATACTTCATCTCTCAATGCTTCCAGTTATCATGCCTTATCAGAATAGTTAAGTAGTTAATCAAATCAACAACTAAGACCATAACCACAAAGACATTCACCACTTGACACAAATATTTATACGTGAAAAATCCAAATAGGTAAAAACCACGGTGAGATGAAACTCACAAGATAGCTATCTAAACTCTTTTGAAGTTCACCTTGTTAGGATCCAAGCCTATTAAAACTTTTACAATAAGTCCTATTAAAAACTAATCCTATAAGGAATCGCCCAGTTAAGGGATTTACAAAATGCTTTGATGAAAAGAAAAATACCCTGTTAGGAGTAATCTTGGTACAGGGTTTGAGAATCCAAGCTAATGGACCACCTTGTTAGAGGATTTAAATAATAACCAAGCTTGTTAGAGCTTACCCGGTTAGGGGATTTCACTTCTTCTATAATTGTTACAAAATAACAGGTTTTGTTGATCTGTCTAAATAGCACTATATTTACTTGATCGGATCCTTTTAAGCTTCAATCTTCCTTTAAATAAACTATAGATCCATTCTCTGGTTAGGCAACCACACACTCAACTAATTTCAGCCAAGACCTTTACAAACAACTTCATCAACCTTAAATACAAATCAATTAGGTATGTAACACAACAAAAACCTAATTCTCTCATAGAGATTACAAACAAATCAGTTCAAGTGTGACCATTGGATTTACATAGCAATCAATACACATTCTTCAAGAAAATTCCAACCGCTCCATGATCACCATTTCATTGGACTTTTTAACTCATCATGTGCTATGCATTAGATGCAATCCACTTTGCTCATTCCCTAGACAATCAAACAACCAAATAAACAAACACACCAAAACAATCTAAACTTATCCTCATACAATGATCACACATGTCACTATCATTACCACTCAACATTAGATCTTAAACCAATAAATCTTGATCGGTTAGGTTTTAACAAAAACAACTGGTAGCATTTACTAGTTACAATGCATAGAAATGGTTTTAACCTTATACACTAGTTTACCAGTTTACAACATTTTCCTCAAATATCTTCCTACCGGTTACAAGACAATATCAATAACAACAATATAAACAATATCATAAATACCATCACTGGTTCAATTGACATCGATGACAACATAACATATCATTAATGTAATCTTTATGCAAATGCCAACAATCTCCCCCTTTGGCATTGATGGAAATACAAATATCAACGCCTTTGATTTCTGCTATGGATTGGTGAGTAAGAATCCTAGTTTACATTACCAAGTATTCACCATGCTCTATCTGTCTTCAGCTTGTCACTAGTTTCCCCTTTGCCAATCACATAATCCTTCTCCCCCTTTGACAACAATGCCAAATTGAAAGTAAAAAATGTAATTACAAATTTTCACCGTGCATCAACAACATACTACAACTTGAAGCTCCCCCTGTGGAATACATCCACTTCTACATCAATCCATGTAAAATTTTGCAAGTGATTCAGGGACTGATGCAATCAACATCATGCTCAACTAACTTCATGAAGGAGTACAACCCCTAGTTGTCTTCTAAGACACTCAAATGTAGTCTTAGGCAGAGTTTTGGTAAAGATATCTGTAAGCTACTTCTTGGTAGAAACATGCTCTAAGACAACATCTTTACTTTGAACTTTTTCCCTCAAAAAGTGATACTTCAATTCAATGTGCTTGGTGCGAGTGTGCAAAACAGGATTCTTATAAATATTTATGGCACTTGTATTATCACATAAAATCTTTATAGGCTCTAAGATCTTCATCTTAAAACCTTCCAAAATGTGCCTCATCCAAATAGCTTGTGTGAAATTCATATAAGTTGCAACATACTCAGCTTCAGTAGTAGATTGTGAAGTACAACTTTGCTTTTTACTACTCCATGAAACTAGCCTTCCTCCTAGAAAGAATGTTCCACTAGTAGTACTTTTTTGGTCATCAACATTTCCTAGTGCAAAAGTTGACCATAATCCATAGTCAATTATACCTTTCAGTCTTGCTACTGGTGCAAAAGTTTCTCCAAAATCTTCTCCTTCTTCTTGCGCATAACCCTTGCAAACTAATCTTACCTTGTTGCGAACTACAACACCATCTTCATTTAACTTGTTTCTGAAAAACCCATTTAGTACCTATAACATTCTTATTTATTGGTCAGGGTACCAGGGTCTAGGTGTTGTTCTTCTCAATTTGATCCAATTCCTCCTCCAGAGCTTTAACCCAATGATCATCACCAAATGTGTCCTTAGCACTTCTTAGTTCAATGGTGGAAATCATCCAAGAGTTCTCTCTTATTCTTCTTCTAGTTAGTACTCCAACATCTTTATCCCCAATAATCTACTCAGGACTATGATTTAGTGTCACATATCTAGGAATAACATGATCATTCTCTTCAGGTTCAACTTCTTCATTATCATCTTCTTCTAAATTTATTTGTTCCGATTGAACAAGTGCATCAGAATTTGCTTTACTGGTTTCCGATTTAACAGTTTCAGGTTCCAAAAGCAAAATGCAAGGATCTTCATCCTTTTTCTCTGAACTGGTTCCTTCTGAAATTTTAGGACATTCATCTACTTGAACATCAACACTCTCAACAATTCTTTGTGTCCATTTGTTGAAGCATTTGTAGGCCTTACTCTTGGTGCAATAGCCAAGAAATATGCCTTCATCACTCTTAGCTTCAAACTTTCTTATATGATAACCTCTTTTAATAACACATTTGCTACCAAATATCTTAAAATAGCTAACATCAGGTGATCTTCCATACAAACACTCATAAGGGGTCTTGTCCTTACCTCTTTCATTAGAACTCGGTTCATTGTGTAGACAACTATTCTTACAGCTTCTTTCCAAAATGTTTTTGCTACACCTCCTTGTAGCAACATTGTCCTAGTAGTTTCAACCACTAACTGGTTGTTTCTCTCTGCTATACCATTCTATTGTGGTGTCCTAGGTGCAGAAAGTTGTCGCTTGATACCATTTTCATCACAGTACTTAGTGAATTCCACATAAGTAAATTCATTGCCTTGATCTATTCTTAGACATTTTATCTTTTTGCCACTCTCTTTCTTAGCTAAGGCCCTGAATGCATTGAACTTACCAGAAGCTTCATTCTTATCCTTCAAGAATGTGACCAACATCATACTTGAACAATCATTAGTGAAGATCATGAAATATCTATCACCTTGAATTCTTCTTGTTCTTATTGGTCCACATAGATCTGTATGAACCAAATATAACAAGTGCTCTGCTAAGAGGGACTTTCTCTTGAAAGTTGAAGAAGTCATCTTTCCTAATTGACATTCTTTTCAAAGAGCATTAACCATTTTGTCTAGCTGAGGTAGACCTCTTACTGTCTTAGACTTGCTCACTTTAACAAGGTTATCAAAGTTTATATGACAAAATATCCTATGCCAAAGCCAACTATCATCTATCTTTGCAATCAAAAAGTTTCTAACTTTAGGATTAAGATGAAATAGATTACCTCTGGTTTGTTTCTCGGTTCCAATCAATTCACCTTTGCTGTCAAATATTCTGCACATACCATCTCCAAACTCTAGTGGGTATCCTTTGTCATTAAGTTGTGCCACACTCAGAAGATTATTCTTTAGACCTTCAACCCAATAAACATCATCAGCACCTCTCTTCCCATTAAGAGAAATAAATCCCTTACCTTTGACCATATAGGGTGATTCATTGCCAAATCTGACAACACCACCATCAAATTCCTTCAAGGAAAGAAAATTGCTCTGATCATCGGTCATGTGATGTGAACAACCACTATCAATGATCCAATCATCAGAGTTATCCATCCTGGACACTAGTGCCTTCTAATCTGATATCTCTTCCTTAATAGCTACAAACACAATGTCTTCACTAGCATCATCATCAGTAATACCACTGTCAACCACTATAAGAAAATCTCTCTTGCCTTTTCCCTTATACTTCTTGAATTTGTCTCTCTTGTATTCATTTTCACTATTAGGACAATTAGCTGCTATATGACCAATCTTGTTGCATACAAAACATTTTAAAGGTAGCTTACCTCTATATTTCCTAGTGCCTCTAGGAAGTCATTTTTCCAACAATGCTTTAAGTTCCACTAAGCTATCTTCATCATAAACATCTCTATTGGATCTAGATTCATAGCTATGGTTGGTATCTCTACTTTTTCTCACAGATGGGTTAGAGATAGAAGCTCTGAATGTAGATTCTAATTTTTGTACACTAACATCATAGCCATTTAATTCAAAAGCAGTAAGTTTACCAATGATAGAGTCAAGAGTTACCTTAGTGTTGTTAATGGACTTTAGCTCCTGAATAGATGCAACTAAGATAGCATAGACCCGTAACAGGGTTCTCAGTACCTTACTGATTACTATGGCATCTTCTGCTTTCCCTCTTGCACTCTTTATTTCACCAACTATCTCTTTTATCCTTTAACTGTACTGCTAGATATACTCACCTTCAGACATTCTCATGTCATCAAACTTTCCTCTTAGGCTCTCTTCTTTAGAAATCTTAACATGTTCATCACCGCTATAAATCTCTTCAATTTTTATCTATACTTTATATGTAGTTTCAAGACCATGAAAATGTACATACTCAGTATCGGATAGGGAACTTATAATAGCCTCCAATGCTTGATGACTTTCTTGTTGTTCTTTCTCCTAATCATCAGTCAGATTTCCAAAAGCTGGAACATACTAAGTTTCTCCATGATCCCAATACTAACTTCCAAGACTCTTGATGTAAATCTTCATTTTGTCACTCCATATCCTATAGTTAATTTTGTTGAACTTCAAACCTTCCTTCTTCATCATGATCTACAAGATCTTTTCCTCAAGCTGTTAGGCTTTTAGATTTAAGAGGACTTGAGACACTTTGATATCAATTGATGGTATGATGAAAGAAAAAGTATCTCATAGATTACTGAGGGGGGGCGATGAATCAGTAAATTAAAAAACTGATACAAACTTCCCAAACTCAAAATCAAACTCACAAAGTAAACTTTCACTTGTCAAGATCAATACTTATAAGAATACTCTGTTGGGACCTATAAAATCTTGAGGGTTTACGGTTTTTGCTTTTTCATGAAAATATTTAGAAAAATTAAACATTTGTAGCACATTATCATAATTCATATTGAACTTGAACCCTTGAACCTATTTGGTTCAACATTCAAGGTTCAACCGTTTTTCTTACATAAGTCGTGGCTTTGAAATGTTTTTTAATAAGCAAGTGTGAATGTGTTATGTTAGTTTTGAATTGTTTACAAATTGGTTCAAGGTTCAAGGTTCAAAATGTCCCTTTCTTTTGATTAAAGGTCTTTGCTCTTTACTTTTTCCACTTAAGTGGAAGGGTCTATGCATCGTCAAGATGGGCCCTCTTTTAAAGTCTAGGCCTAGGCGGATTCTGATAAGTTTTTATTTGTTCCTAAGTCTTGTGTCTTTTCCTATGTCTCTATCAGGCTTTCCTAAAGACCAAGCAAGTTTCTTTAGATCTTTTAGCTGTCGCAATACCACAACATAAAAGTGCTTGATGGTTATCGCCTATGACTTGGTGACAAACCACTAGCGGTGAATCATGGCTGATAGTTAATGCATGCAATTCAGGAAAATAAAGATCCGCGGGTGTTTGGGGAGACATCCAAGTTTTATAAACAATGCAATGGCAGGTATATAGTCTGAGCCCAGACCAGAACCATCCTCTCTACATAGTCCAAGGAAGCAATTCCAATTGCCAGTGCCATCGGGTATCGACAAAGGCTTTTTCATGCTACACCGATGACTCGATAAAAGGTACGGAGTGCAGAAAGATGCCATCAACCATCAGGTTAGCATGTTTGGAGATGTCCCGATGACCCGATGGAAGAGCCTAGGCATGGTCCATTTATCCTACATTGGCCACGGGGAGGAGTGTTTTAGTATTTAAAGCTAAAGCCCCATACATATTAAGTGTCAAAGCTTATAGGCTTTTGGCAAGTAGTAGCTCAAAAGTGGTGGGCCCCCCACACACATTAGAAAGTGCCCAAATTTTGTAGTGGAAAGGAAAAATAAGTAGCGAGCAAGTTAGGAAGATCAACGATGATCACAAAAGATCCAACGGTTGTTTCTATGTTGCAACATAAAGGTGCTCAACTGTTAATATCCATGACTTGGCAACTAACAAGGTGGCAAATAAGTGCCAGACACATGGTGATGCCATGGCACAAGAGAGAGACACTCAGGAGAGGCTAATTATCAAGTAGATCACTGAAATCCAATGGTAGATCTGAGGTAGATCAATGCTGGGGTGAAATTCTAGGGCTAACCATGACTGTCGATGTAGCACAGTTGTTAAGAGCCCAAAATGAATACCCTCGCAACAAGTGGCACCAAGGTGGACTCTGAGAAAATCATGAGGTGCCACATGGTGACACGTAGTTGATGAGGTGGAAGGTCTAGTAGTAACATGAGGAAGATAGGTGGCATGTCATCAAAATGAAAATCGAGCAGATTTTGGCTTTGATGGATCTCTAAATGGACTCACTGAAGGTATCAATTTCATCGACATGAAAGGTGTCGATGAAACTAGGGTTTCAATAAAAGATGAAAGCAGCTTGTTGAAGGGGAGGTTTTGCCAAAATACTGAGGCCTAACAAACTAGAACAAGTGGTGGGTCCGGCAGCACTGAGGTGTTGAATGAGGTCATGCTCATGTGGATTTGGTGGCCAGTCAGAGACTAGCACGTAGCACAGATGGATGAAGAGGTAAAGACTGGGAAGGTTTTTGCTAAGCTAATAGTTGTCGCTATACCACTATGCAAAGGTTCCTGATGTTTATCCCCTGTGACATGGCAACTGATGATGTGGTAGTTGTGGTGGTGGTCTAGGTGGGCTTGAAGAAAACTAGGAGTGACACATGGTGGGCCCATCAGAAGAGACAGTAGCCCAGGTGAATTAACTGATGAGAATGTGAAGAGGGATTTGATAGTTGGATGGATGATTTGATGGTGGTCACCATGTCATGATGGAAAGATTCTTGATGGCTAAGAGGTGGGACTTCGCAACTAAGTGGTGGGACCTGTAGGAAGGACAATTCGAAGGAAGTAAAGAATAAGCAAGTTCAAGGAAGATCTACAGTTATTGCCATACCACAAGATAGAGGTGCTTGAATGGTAATGGCCACGACTCGGCGACTGGTGAGGTGGAAAGATAGGTGGAGTCTAGAGGGACTCACGAGCAAACCAAGAGGTGACATGTCTTTAAATTCTGCATGGGAAAGTCAGGTTAAAATATAGTTTTGGACTATGGTGAAAAGGCAAAAGCTTAAATGACCGACCTACAGAGGGATTGATGGATGAGGGTTGAATTTTTGCCCAAATATGGATTTGTCACATATCGTTGGAAATCTCTCGATCTGAGGAATCTGATTCTGTAGTCAAGTATAGCCCATGGTAAGTATTTTTGGGGTAGTGACCTCGGGATCTTAGAAGTTTTTTCTCAGATAGAAGGTGATGATTTTCTATAGGCCAAGTGCGACAGTGGTTAATGCTAGTAGTTAAGGGAAGCGGTTACAGTGGCAAACTAGTGGTAGCAGTTAAGTTTTTAACAGCTAGAGACCAAGTGGTTGGGCCCGTTTCTAAGAGGATTACTTAGGAAAGTTAAAGGGCATGTTATTTTCCCATTATCGAATGGCTGTCGCTATACTGCAATGGAAACACATCCAAACCTTAAAGGCCACGACATGGAAACTAAAGAAAAAGTGCTTAGAAAGAAAGACCTCCTGATCCACTAGGCCCAAAAAATTTAAATATTTAAAAGAAATAGCGGGAGGGGTGTGCAAGTTACATCTAACATTGCTTCACGGTGAAAATAGGTTGCTGAGAGGTATCTAGGGAGATCAGCAGAGGACATAATGGTATGTGGCTATATGTTTTATTAGATCAGAACTCATCAATGCTCTGGCACGAGATGATCCATTGGCACTATGAAGTTGTCGATTGTTGTAACCAATTTTGGGTAATAGGGGCCTGCCCTTTCGGTCATTTTCCAAATGAATGCCCAGTGAAATAATGAAGCACACATCTCAAGAAGAATATTATATTTCTCCCTCAACTACAATGGCACAGAAATATAACTTTTGCAATAAATGACTGTTAGGGTAAGATTTTTCTTCTAAGTAGTCTGAAGATTGTTGCATCCCGATTTCTATAAAAGGATACCAAGGCTACCTAGAAAAGAGAGATTTTTATAGCTAAACTCTGGCAAAATTAATATAGGCCTTTGTCTTAGCAATTTCTGAGTCAAATATGAAGTACTTGTAACTTCTGATAGAGGAATGAAATATACAATCCAGAGAATTTAAATTCAGATTTGTATTGTCTCTATGTCATTGTAAGGTTGTTCATTCTGTTTAAGTTCAAGGATTGCTTATTTGAATGATTTGCTAGGCATCTATTGAAGTTGTTTTGAGACTTTTTCTTAAGGAGAAAAATATAAATATTCTTTGAACAAAGTCATTGATATCAGTATTTATGGAGTGGATTTGATGATGAAATCTAGTGCAGATTAGGACTCTATGTATGTCAGGCATATTCAGAGTTGATAAATCAGGAACTTGTGATTTGTGTACTAGTTTCTCTTGTCAAGTTGCAGTCTATTGTAGATGACTCTGTTGCCCAGATAAGGCAGTGGTTTATTTGTTGGTTTTTGTGGCATTTTGTGATCCTTTTTTTTAAAATTCAAATCAATTTTCCCTTTAGGTTAGTTGTACTGGTTAGTAAGGAAATTTTGTAGGAATTTACACTAGTTTTCTGCAAACCATTTACTATTTTTGTGAGAAAATAGTCTTTAAAAGGGCTCACTTGCCTAATCTTTTATAAGCTTAATATGTAGGAGGTTTCCTAATTCGGAAACCTCATATTGTTTTCTTTATTTCAAAATTTTGTTGTTCTCTTCCATTGTAGCATAGAGGCAGTAATCTTTATTTTTAAAGAGAAGTAACAAAATTTTTCAAAATGGAGAACAACAAAATTGGTGACTGTTCTAGGGAGTAATCTAAAGATCTCTAGTATAGATTGTTTAATCAGATTGTAAGTGAGTTTGCCCATCCGAGTCACCACAACAAAATTTGTGACTCTACTTTGGAGAGTCAATTAAGATAAGTCTTATACTACAGATCTGTGTCTTTATTGCATAAAAGTGTTGAGATCAAGTTCCCTTGGTTTCAGTCTGAAAATTATTGAGCTTATCTTTCTAAAGAAAATCCTAGATCTATCTCATAGCATCTTAGAATACTATTCAGTTCTTTTCTAAAGATCACTAGTTTCATTCATAAGTGTCTTGTAAGTGATTCACTATGTTAAACTATATATTTTATTCCCAAGATATTGGGTGGTGACTATGAAGTTAAAAAAAAACCAGTGTTCTTTTAGAAAAAAGTACAATCACTTCACAAGGTTAGCAAGATGAATAGGAGAAGGAATACTAGGTCCTATATGAAGAAAAACCCTCAAGAGAAGTTGCATGAAGGGTTACCTAAACTAGTCAAGAAGGGCTGGAGAGGAACTATTATTCTTGATCAGTCAAGTCAGTCATGGAAAAGAAGAGCAGTCAAATGGGTAAGTCTTCTGAGCGTCCTATATATGCAAGGTCCAATGCCTCTTCTCATGACTCTGACCATGATATTATGGGTTTTCATGCTATCCTGTTTGGCACTAATGATGATATCCAAACCTTTCACCAAATATTGTCTAATACCAGCATTTCTAGGATAGATAAGCATAGTACAAGTAATAAAGCTAGTTCCATTCCAAAAAATATGGAAGGAAATATCAACCAGATTGATATGGACCAGTTAAATGTGTCTGATTCAGAGGAAACTTTTCGAGACCAAGATGAAGTGTCTCAAGAGATTGAGGTTCTAAATCAGAGAGTACATCAATTTATTGCCATAAGAAAAAAGAAAGAAAAGGAAAAGAAGAGTGAAACCAAAGCCAAACTCATTGAAAGAGATAGGTTATTAAGACAGATTGCAGAGCTTGAGTTGTTTGCTCAAGAAGAACCTAGGAGTAAAGAGCAAGGTCTTCTTATTAGGGAAATCCTTGATCCAAAAATTGTTTCTGCACTTAAAGTTGGAGTACAACCTATTAGGGAGGTTCATAGTGATCCTCAACCTGCCAGGCCCGTTGTTGACAAAGGAAAATAGAAAGCAGTGCTTAATAGATCTGGGGGTCTAGTGTCAGGAAGTGCAGAAGGACCCTAGGGAATGATGTTGCTTGAGATTGAGGTAGAAAGGATAATGAAAGAAAATGAAGACCTGCAAAGGGAGTTAGAGAAGGCTGAAATAGAAGCACTTAATGTTGAGTTCAGGAGAAAGATATGATGCTTGAAAGCTCCTGCTATAACTTTCCCACTTGTAGATCATAGTAATCCTACATCCCAACATACTTCTGCCTCTCTATTAAACACTCAACCAATGATACAAACAAGTGCTATTCCACCTGTTAATCAATCTAAGAATGCTACCCCAAATAATTCCGCTATTCTTCCAAGTACAATTCTAGCAAATCAAACCAGTCCCAGATTACCCCATAATCAAAGCCATCAAACTCTTATAGCTAGTAGTTTAGGCCCAAGGGTGAATACTAGAAACAACTTTATTGGAAATCAGTTTCAAAGGAGACTGATAAATGTTGAGTTGTATAGGCCGTTGTATTTTGATGGAATTCCCGGATATCCAAACCATGTCCCTATTGAAATGAGGGATAAACTCCAGAAGTTTGTTGGGAACAATGCTATCAGTGCTTAAGAACATTTGAAATATTTTGGTGACATGATTAATGACTATGAAATCATGCATGAGGATGTCATCATGAAGCTGTTTGTGCAATATTCAATTGAGGATGTTAGAGATTGTTACAGAGGGATACCTATAGATAGTATTAACTCCTGGGAGGAATTATAAAATTTATTTCAAGAGCAATATGGAGATAAGACAAATGTGAGCTTCATGCTCAATGAATTTAACAACATCAAGAAATTTGATAATGAAGTCGTCACAAATTTGAATGAAAGGTTTCAAAAGGCAATGCATAGACTTTTTCAAGTAATGAGGCTAGATGAAAATGTGTGTCTAACTACCTATTACAATGCATTCTACCTGAAAAATGGCTTACATTCTCAAAGATAAGAACCCACATAGCTTGAGGGATGCTTTCAAAATTAGAATCAATGTAGAGAGTAATAGAAAAGCATTGGGTAAAGTGGGAAGAAGGACTAATGGAAGATTGTGGCAGGAACAAAAACCACAACAAAATAAATCCTCTAAAGAAGAGGATAAGATAGAGAAATTAATGACTATTGTCAAGGATCTTACTGCTAAAGTAAGTAAACTTGAGAGGCCTCACTACAAATGGAAAGACAGACCCACTAGATTGCATGATGTCCCATATAACACTGCATGGAAAGATAGCAAACCTCTGCAAGATAGTTTGAAAGGCACACAAAATTAGAATACCCCTGATCCTTTGAAGGGAGAAAATGTACATAATATGGAAAATACCCCATGGTGTATGGCATGTGATGGGCCACATTCCCCCTATCAGTGTGTTGTGGCTCAAGCTCTAAATGAATCCATGAGAAGTGAGGATGAACCTATAGTTAATATGTTTGAGTATATTGTGGAAACTGACTAGAAGTCTTCAGAGGATGAAGCAAGTGAATATAATGTCTCAAGAAGCAATGCAAATTTCCAAGAGCAATTGACAATTGATTGGCATCCTACTTTGAATTTAGTCACAATAGAAGATCAAGAGATTTACCTTAGGAGGCCTAGTGAGGAGGAAGTTAAGAATCTCACTAAGGCTGCAATAGCTAAAGCTAAGCATAACTATAATCTGGGAAGTAGAAAAGATGATGGAAGTCAAGGTATGCCTGGTTCTCTATTTTTTAAAGAAACTTCTTCTAAGAGGTCTACTGAGAACAAAACTTCTCTCAAAGATAGTTAGGCTAAAGGTGATCAGTCAAGTAGTTCAGCGAAACTTGATATTATTGATACAACTGGAAATAAGGCAGAGACCACTGGTGACAAGAGAATAGGTCGCTAGAAGGCAAAAAAGGTTAAAGCTCATGTTGAGTCTAATGTTAACACAATTTTTCATATGACTCAAGCTTTAAAACATATGAAGGTTTCAGTACCTTTGATAGAGCTGCTGAAAATAAAAGAACATAGAGAGGTTGCTTTTTCTTTGATTTCAAGTATATCAAATGAAGATGCTTCTTCTAAAAGTGGAAATGAAAAGGATGAGAAGGATCAAGAACAAGGGATCCCAGAAGTTTATGTGGGCACCACTATTAATTAGGAACCATCTCAGATAGATCTCTTTTATGTCACATTGTTAGTAAATAATAGATTGATAAAAAATTACATGATAGATTCTAGTGTAGTTGCTAATGTGATGCCTTATGGGATTATGAAAGAGCTAGGTTTCTTAGTACACACTTCATATGGGAGGTTTTATGCCATGGATAATAGAGAAGTGCCTATTGTGGGTACTATGAGAGATGTAGAAGTAAAAATAGCAGCTTTCCTGGAAGCCGCTTATAAAATGGATGTAATTGTTGCAGATACCAAGCCACATTATGGCATGCCTTTGTCTAGATAGTGGGTTGTTGTTGTTGGAGGACATCTTTAGCTAGATTTATCATATGCAACTATCCCAGTGAATGGGAATTTTGTAAAATTGCATAGAGAACCATGTGCCCCAGTGGTTATTGTAAAAATAGACCCAAACATGGTTAATTACATTATTGATGTGGATCTTGATAACTTTAGGATTGAACCCATTCAGCCTCAGTTGAAGAATACTGATCCTATTGTTGATGAGCTAGAATCCCAACAAGAAGGCATGTGGCAGATGTACTTTTATGGGGCTTTCTCTAAGGATTGTCTGGAGTGGGAGTACTATTTGTTTCCCCATCAGGTATTACCTTCAAGTATTATTTTCTATTAGCATTCCAATGTACAAACAATATAGCTGAGTATGAAGCTCTGTTATTGGACATAGAAATTGCTAAAAGGCATGGGATCAAGTTGTTAAGTGTTTATGGAGATCTGAACTTGTAGTGTCTCAGATAAGGTCAAGATATGCATCTAAAAATGACAAGTTAAAAAGGTACAAGCATGTTGTTTGGGATGTCATTGAACACTTTGATGCATTTTACATTAATTGGATTGAAAGGTCTAAGAAAATTATGGCAGATTTTTTAGCTAATGTTGCATTAAAGAACGATGATGTAACATTGATTGGAGTTTCAATAATTGAGACAAAAGCCAAACTGGCAATCCCAGATAATGTGTACAATTGACAATTTTTTGAGGATGATGAAGACATCCTTAGATTTGTACAATGCATAGATGAATATGAAGGTCAAAACATTGATTGCAATGCATTGGTGGAGATAGTAGATGGACAGGAAAAAAAAATTGGAAGTGACATAGTGCAATTAGAGACAAATGAAATACCTAGGGGACTCGTTGAACTAGAGGGTATGTTTAGTTACAGTGATGGTCACTTACATCAAGCATCATGTACAAAGTTGGAGGAATTGGATGAGGTGAACTTAGGGATGAAAACATCCCCTAAGTTGGTGTATATTTGGAAGAACCTGTCTCCCCATATTAGGACCAACCTCATTAACTTATTAAAAGGATATAAACATGTTTTTGCTTGGTCCTTTGAGGACCTAAAGGCATATAGACAAGACTTATTTCAACATGAAATTCCTCTACATTCTGATGCTAAGCCTTTTTGATAGAAGAAAAGACCTATTAACCCCGTTTCGGAGACCAAAATGCAACAAGAATTAACCAAGTTAAGGGAAGGGGGGATCATAAAACCTATAAGACATTCTTCATGGGTATCCAACTTGGTCCTTGTTAGAAAGAAGAATGGCGATATCAGGCTTTGTGTAGATTTTAGAAATATGAATGTCACTTCTCTAAAAGACAATTATTCTGCCCCAAATATGGAGGATATGTTACAAAGGGTAACTGGTTGTGATTTATTATCAATGATGGATGAGTTCTTAGGTTATAATCAAGTATTAGTAAAGGAGTCTGAGCAATTTAAGACTACTTTTACTACCCCTTGGGGGACTAATGTGTATGTGAGAATGCCATTTGGTCTAAAGAATGTTGGAGCTAGTTTTGAGACAGCAATGGATGTAGCTATTAAGGAGTTTATCAACATCATAATGGTTGTTTACCAGGATGATTTGACGTGTTTCTCAAAGAAGGCAATTGATCATTGCGGTCACTTGGAAAAGATTTTTTGCAAGGCTCTGGAGTTTGGTGTATCATTGAACCTAAAAAATATCATTTTGAAGTGACTGAAGGAAAATTATTAGGGCATATTGTCTCCAAGGAAGGGGTTAGAATAGACCCTAAAAGGATCGAAGCTATAAATAATGTACCTTAGCCAAATAATGTTAAAGGGATTCAATCTTTCTTGGGCAAGGTGAATTTTGTTAGGAGATTTATAGCTAACTTTGATGAAATCATTAAGCCTATTGTTAAATTACTTTGAAAAGATGCAAAGTTTTCTTGAGATGAAGAAGCTACACAGGATTTTGACAAAATTAAGGAGGCTATTCAGGAAGAACAGTGCTAAAATCACCTAATTATAGTAAGGCTTTCTCATTATTTTCTTTTGCTTCTTATCACATAGTAGCAGCAGTTCTACTTCAAAAGGATGATGAAGGATATGAACATCCCATTACTTTCTATAGAAAATCTTTACAGGCTATTGAGTTAAAGTATGAAATAATGGAAAAGTAGGCATATGCTCTAGTCAAGGCTGTTAAAGTATTTTGTCCTTATCTAGTAAATGCCCAAATTGTAGCCTATGTACCACATGCAGTTGTCAAGGATATCCTGTCCCAGTTTGAAATAACTAGAAAAAGATGCAGATGGATAAGAAGAATACAAGAATTTGATCTTGAGATCAAAATCACAAAGCTGGTAAGAGGTCTAGGCTTAGCCAAGTTAATGACTGAGACAAACTTTAAGGATATTGACTTAAATAATGTTGAGATTGAATGAGCTTTGTAACCAGCATTAAGAGGTAGCCATGGTATTCAGATGTGGTATACTTCTTGAAGAATGCCTCATGTCTAGAGGGTATGACAAATAGCCAGAGGAGAACATTAAAGTTAAAATCAAAGAAATATGTTCTTAGTCAAGGAGACCTGTATTGGAGGAATAGTGATGGGATGCTATTGGTTTTCTTGGATGAATTCCAAGCTAAGAAGGTTCTGAAAGAGATGCATAGTGGGGTGTGTGGAGGACACTATTCAGCTAAGACTACTGCTAGTAGGATAATCTGAGCAGGGTATTATTGGCCAACTTTGTTCAAGGATGCTCATAAATAAGTTCAAAAATGTGATCCTTATCAAAGGTTTTCTTCTAAACTAAGGTATGCTTGTGCTTTGACTTTGAATAATGTTACAGTTGAAGCCCCTTTTGTTCAATGGGGCATTGATTTTATTGGAGAGATAATAGAAAAATCAAGAAGAGGTCACATATGGATTCTGGTGGCTATAGACTATTTCACCAAGTGGATTAAAGCCATACCTACCAAATAGGCTACTAGTAAGGTAGTCATTAATTTATTGATGGATAATATAGTGACAAAGTTTGGTGTGCTAGTTAAAATAGTCATGGACAACACTATGTGCTTCAAGTATGAGGAGTTTGCAGAGTTTTGTGCTAATTATGGGATTATTATGTCATACTCTTCACCCTACCACCCATAGGGAAACGTCTAGGTACAATTGAGTAATAAAAGTCTCCTCAACATCATCAAGAAGATCCTCGAGGAAAATAAAAGGTCTTGGGATCAAAAGCTCAGATTAGCTTTATGGGCTGACAAGGTGACTGTAAAAAAGGCCATTGGTATATCCCCTTTTGAGCTAGTTTATGGAGTGAAGGCTAGGTTGCCTATGAATAATTTGCTTCTAGTTTACCAATGTTTGCAGATTGAAGAATTAGAAATGTCTGAACCCATGGAAGAAAGAATGATTCAGTTGGTAGAGCTTGAGGAAATGAGGACTACAACCCATAAAGGAATATGAAACTTCAATTATAGTTGAAGTACCTTTTTGATAAAAGGACTAGTGCAAGAAAGTTCCAGATTGATGACATGGTGTTGCAATGGAATGCAAAAGACCAAGACAAAGGAAAGCATAAGAAATTTGAATCACTGTGGATAGGCCCTTTAATTGTTCATGATATCAATGGAAAGGATTCATACTTCTTGCAAAGAATGAATGGTGAAGTACAGGAATTTCCAGTGCGTGGAAAATTCCTGAAACTTTACTTCTCTTGATCTATTTCAGTCCATGCACAATAGCGATAGGTTGTATATATTTTAGGTTTTTCTTCCATTAGGGTTTTGTTGTTTTGCGTTCCAGAGTTTTTGCCAGATTCTTGTGTTGGTCTTGCATCCAACCATCCCCAATCAGAGCCATTGTTGGGACCTATAAAATCTTGAGGGTTTAGGGTTTTTGCTTTTTCATGAAAACATTTAGAAAAATTAAACCTTTGTAGCGCATTATCATAATTCATATTGAACTTGAACCCTTGAACCTTTTTGGCTCAAGGTTCAATGATTTCTCTTGTATAAGTCATGGCTTTGTAATGTGTTTTAATAAGAAAGTGTGAATGCATTAAGTCAGGTTTGAACCGTTTGCAAATTAGTTTAAGGTTCAAGGTTCAAAATATCGCTTTCTTTTGATTAAAGGTATTTTCTCGTTACTTTTTCCACTTAAGTGGAAGGGTATGTGCATCATCAAGAGGGGCCCCCTTTTAAAGTCTAGGCCTAGGCAGATTCTGATAAGTTTTTATTTTTTCCTAATTCTTGTGTCTTTTCCTATATCTCTGTTGGTTTTTCCTAAAGATCGAGCAAGTTTCTTCAGATCTTGTTGTTGTTGCTATACTGCAACATAAAAGTGCTCTATGGTTATCACCTGTGACTTGGCAACAAACCACTAGTGGTGAATCATGGCTGGCAGTTAATGCAGGTAGTTTAGGCAAATAAAGATCTGCGGGCCTTTGGGGAGACATCTAAGTTCTATAAATAATGCAATGGTAGGTGTATAGTCTAGGCCTAGACTAGAACCATCCTCTCTATATAGTCCAAGGAAGCAATTTCAGTTGCCAGTGCCATCGGGTATCGACAAAGACTTTTTCATGCTACACTGATGACTCGATAAAAGGTGCAGAGTGCATAAAGATGCCATCAGCTATCGGGTTAGCATATTTGGAGAGGTCCCGATGACCTAATAGAAGGGTATAGGCATGGTCCATTTATCCCACATTGGTCACGGGGAGGAGTGTTTCAATATTTAAAGGCAAAGGTCCATACATATTAAGTGTCAAAGCTTACTGGATTTTGGCAAGTAGCAAGTCAGAAGTGGTGGACCCCCTGCATGCATCTCAAAGTGCCCAAATTTTGTAGTGGAAAGGCAAAATAACCAGCAAGCAAGTCAGGCAGATCAATAGTGATCGCAAAAGATCCAATGGTTGTCGCTATGTCATGACATAAAGGTGTTCGAGTGTTAATAGCCATGACTTGGCGACTGATGGGGTGGTAGATAAGTGGTGGACACGTGGTAACACCATGGAACAATAGATAGCCTCTCACGCTAATGATCTAGCAAATCACTGAAATCCAACAACAGATTCAAGGCAGATCAATGGTGGGGTGAAATTTGGGGGCTAACCATGACTGTTGCTGTATCGTGGTTGTGAAAAGCCCAGAATGAATACCCTCACAACAGGTGGCACCGAGGTGGACTCTGAGAAAATCATGAGGTACCACATGGTGACATGCAGTTTATGAGGTGGAAGGTCTAGTGGTAACATGAGGAAGATAGGTGGCATGTCATCAAAATGAACATCGAGCAGATCTTGGTTGCAATGGACCTCTAAATGGACTCACCAAAGGCATCAGTTTCATTGACATGAAAGGTGTCAATGAAACTAGGGTTTCAATAAAACATGAAAGTGGCTTGCTGAAGGGGAGGTTTGGCCGAAAGGATAAGGCCTAACAAACCAAAACAAGTGGTGGGTTTAGTGGTGCTGAGGTGTTGAATGAGGTCATGCTGAGGCAGATTCGGTGGCCAGTCACAGGCTGACATGTAGCACGGATGGATGAAGAAGTAAATACCAAGTAGGTTTGTGCTAATCTAATGGTTGTCACTATACCGCTATGCGAAGGTGCTCGATAGTTATCCCCTGAGACATGGTGACTGATGATGTGGTAGTTGTGGTGGCGATCTAGGTGGGCTTAGAGGAAACTAGGAAGTGACACATGGCAGGACCGTCAGAGGAGAGATTAGCCCATGTGAATTAACCGGTGGGCATGTCAATAGGGATCCAATGGTTGGATGCATGATCTAATAGTGGTCACAATGTCACGATGGAAAGATGCTCAATGGCTAAGAGGCATGACTTGGCAACTAAGCAGTGGGACCCGTAGGAAGAACAATTCAGAGGAAGTAAAGAATAACAAAGTTCATGGAAGATCTAGGGTTACCACCACACTACAAGATGGAGGTGCTCAAATGTTAATGGCCATGACTTGGCGACTGATGAGGTAGCAAGACAAGTGGAGTCCAAAGGGACTCGCAAGCGAACCAAGAGGTGACATGTGGCCAAAAACTACATAGGAAAGTTAGGGTAAAATATAGTTTCAGATTGTGGTAAAAAGGCAAAATCTTAAATGACCGACTAGCAGAGGGATTGATGGTTGAGGGTTGAATTTTTTGCCAAATATGGATTTGTCATATATCATTAGAAATCTCTCAGTCTGAGGAATCTGATTCTGTAGTGAAGTATAGCCCACAACAAGTATTTTTGGGGCAATGACCTTGGGATCTCAAAAGTTATTTCTCAGACAAAAGGTGATGATTATCTGCAGGCCAAGTGCAATAGTGGTTAATGCCAGCAATTAAGGTAAGCGGTTACGGCGGCAAACTAGTGGTAGCGGTTAAGTTTTTAACAACTAGAGACCAAGTGGTGGGGCCTGTTTCTAAGTGGATTACTCAAGAAAGTTAAAGGGCATGTTAGTTTCCCATGATCAGATGGTTGTTGCTATACCACAATAGAAACACATCCAAACCTTAAAGGTTGTGACATGGCAACTAAAGAAATAGTGCTTACAAAGAAAGATCTCCTGATTTGTTAGCACCAAAAATTTTAAATATTCAAAAGAAATAGCAGCAAGGGTGTGCAAGTTACATCTGACATTGCTTCAAGGTGAGAAAGGGTTGGTGAGAGGTATCTAGGGAGATCGGCAAGGAGATCAACAAAATACATAATGGTGCACAACTGTGTGTTTTATTAGATAAGAACTCATCAATTCTCTAGCACGAGATGATCCACCAACATTATAAAGCTATCAGTTGTTGTAACCAATTTTGGGTAATAGGGTCCTGACCTTTCAGCCATTTTCCAATGAATGCCTAGTGAATTAATGAAGCACACATCCTAGGAAGAATGTTGGATTTCTCCCTCAACTGCAATGGCATAGAAATATAACTTTTGCAATAAATGACTATAGGCTAAGATTTTTCTCTTAGGTAGTCTGAAGCTTGTTGCATCCTGATTTCTATAAAAGGATACCAAGGCTACCTAGAAAAGGGACATGGATTTTTGTAGCTAAACTCTGGCAAAATTAAGATAGGCCTTTGTCTTAGCAATTTTTGAGTCAAATATGAAGTACTTGTAACCTTCTGACAGAGGAATGAAATATATAGTCTAGAGAATTTAAATTCAGATTTGTATTGTCTCTATGTCATTGTACTGGTGTTCATTCCATTTAAGTAATCAAGGATTGCTTATTTGAATGATTTGCTAGGCTTCTATTGAAGTTTTTTTGAGTCTTTTTCTTAAGGAGAAAAATATAAATATACTTTGAACAAATTCATTGATATCATTATTTCTGGTGTGGATTTGATGATGAAATCTGGTGTAGATTAGGACTCTGTGTATGTCAGGCATATTCAAAGTTGATAGATTAGGAACTTGTGATTTGTGTACTAGTTTCTCTTGTCAGGTTGTAGTCTGTTGTAGATGAATCTAATGCCCAGATAAGGCATTGGTTTATTTTTTGGTTTTTGTGGTATTTGTGATCCTTTTTAAAAAAAGTCAAATCAATTTTCCATTTAGGTTAGTTGTACTGGTCAGTAAGGAAACTTTGTAGGAATTTACACTAGTTTTCTACAAACCATTTACTATTTCTGTGAGAAAATAGTCTTTAAAAGGGTTCACCTACCCAAGCTTTTATAAGCTTAAAGTGTAGGAAGTTTCCTAATTCTGGAACTTCATATTGTTGACTTTATTTCAAACTTTTTTTGTTCTCTTCCATTGCAGCACAGAGGCAGTAATCTTCACTTTTAAAGAGAAGGAACAAAAGTTTTCCAAATGGAGAACAACATACTCAACATCAACTGGTTAACTATTATATCAACTTAATAGTAAACGTCATTCAAATTGTAAACATAAACATACTTCATCTCTCAATGCTTCTAGTTATCATACCTTATCAGAATAGTTAAGTAGTTAATAAAATCAATAACTAAGATCATAACAACAAAGACATTCACCACTTGACACAAAATTTATACGTGGAAAACCCAAATAGGTAAAAACCATAGTGAGATGAGACTCACAAGATAGCTATCAGAACTCTTCTAAAGTTTGCCCTATTAGGAGCCAAGCATGTTCAAATTTTTACAATAAGTCCTATTAAGAACTGATCCTCTTAGGAATAACCTAGTTAAGGGATTTACAAAATGCCTTGATGAAAAGAAAAATACCCTATTAGAAGTAACCTCAGTAGAGGGTTTGAGAATCCAAGCTAATGGACCACCTTGTTAGAAGATTTAAATAGTAATCAAGCTTGTTAAAGCTTACCCAGTTAGGGGATTTCACTTCTATTGTAATTGTTAGAAAACAACAAGTTTTGTTGATCTATCTAAATAACACTACATTTGCTTGATCAGATCCTTTTAAGATCCAATCCACCTTTACACAAATTGCAAATCCATTCTCTAGTTAGACAACCACACACTCAACTAATTTCAGCCAACACTTTGCCAACACCTTTACAAACAAATTCATTGACCTTAAATACAAATCAATTAAGTCGGTAACACAACAAAAACCTAATTCTCTCATAGAGATTACAAACAAATCGATACAAGTGTGACTGTTGGATTTACATAGCAATCAATACACATTCTTCAAGAAAATACCAATTGCTCGATGATCACCAATTCATTGGACTTTGTAACTCATCATTTTCTATGCAGTATATAGAATCCACTTTACTCATTCCCTAGACAATCAAACAAACAAACAAATACACCAAAAGAACCTGAACTTATCCTTATACAATGATCACACGTGTCATTATCATAACCGCTCAACATTAGATCTTAAACCAACAAATCTTGGTCGGTTATGTTTTAACAAAAACAACTGGTAGGGTTTACTGATTAGAATGCATAGAAATTTTTTTAACCTTATACACTAGTTTACCGGTTTACAATATCTTCCTCAAATCTCTTCCTACCAATTACAAGATAATATCAATAATAAAAATATCAACAATATCATAAATACCATCATCGGTTCAATTGACATCAATGATAACATAACATATCATTACTACAATATTTATGCAAATCCCAACATAAGGAATCTTTCTTGGTTACTCATCTAACAACATGGCCTACAAATGCTACAACAAAAGACTAAGAAGAGTCATTGAGAGTGTACATGTAAAAATTGATAAGGATATGCACAAAGGATGTCAACCATAGTTAAATTGGTTGGATGGTTCTAGTGATGAAGGTGATGAAGCTTAGTCAAACAATGATCTAGAAGAAGCATCCAGGAAGGCTCCCAACTAGTATGTGCAGTTGAATCACTCGGAAGAGAAAATCCTAGGAAATAAGAGTGATGGTGTGCAGACTACAAGAAGACTTTCTTGGAATGATGAACAAGTCAACTTCTGCCTCATGACTAAAGTAGAACCTAAAAAATTCAATGAGGCTAGCAAAAGACAACAATGGATGGATGTCATGGAAGAAGAACTGCAATAGATTGAGAAGAACAAGACTTGGGAGTTAGTCCCTAGAACAGAGGACAAGAACATCTTTGGCACAAAATGGGTCTACCGAAATAAGATGAATGAAGAAGGTAAGATTGTTAGGCATAAAGCTAGACTAGTGTGCAAAGGATACTCTCAGGTAGAGGGGATTGACTTTGAAGAAACATTTGCACTAGTAGCTATATTAGAAGAAGCTAGAATGTTTCTAGCCTTCTCTTCCTACAAGGGTTATAAAGTATATCAAATGGATGTAAAATCTGCCTTCCTAAATTGAAATTTAGAAGAAGTATATATGAGGCAACTGGAAGGGTTTCTGTTGCATGATGATGAAAAATTTGTGTGTCAGTTGAAGGCGGCCATGTATGGTCTAAAGTAAGCTCCTAGAGCATGGTATTCAAGATTAGATTAGTACATGAAGGAGCAGGGATTCAAAACGGGGAGTGTTGAAAACAATTTTTAAATAAAGAAAGATGGGAACCACATGATCATTGTGGTTGTGTATGTAGATGATATTATCTTTGGAGGCAACAAGGACACCCTCTATAAAGAATTTGCTGATAAGATGCAGTCAAAATTTGAGATGTCAGTGCTTGGTGAATTGACATACTTCCTTGGTTTGCAGATATTACAGCAAGATAAGGGAATCTTTATCTCACAAATCAAGTATGCAAAGGAAATATTGAAGAAATTCCAAGTGGAAGATTGTAAACTGGTAAGTACCCCCATGGTGAGTAGAAGTAAATTGAGCAAGAATGATGAATCACCAATTGTGGATTAGACTTTATATAGATCCATGATAGGCAGTCTATTATATCTAACTGCTTCTAGATCGGATATAGTACAAGTAGTATGCATGGTGGCCAGATTCCAAGTTGCACCTAAGTAGTCACATATGAATGTTGTAAACATAATCTTTAGATACCTACAAGGGACACTTAGTTATGGATTATGGTACCCTAAACAAGGAGATTTTATCTTGGAAGCATACACTGATGCTGATTGGGTAGGTTGCATTGATGATCAAAAGAGCATAAGTGGTGGTGCATTCTTTCTAGGTGACCTGTTGGTCTCCTGCAATAACAAGAAGTAGGACTCAGTCTCTCTATCAACTGCTGAAGCAAAATACATTGCTATTACTACATGCTCCTCTTAGGTAGTTTGGATGAAGCAAACCCTCCAGGACATCTAGGTGAACATCATTGATCCTATTCTCATCCAGTGTGATAATTTGAGTGCAATCAACATAGCAAAGAATCCTATGATGCATCCTAGAACAAAGCCATTGCTATCAAGTATCATTTTCTCATAGAGAAGGTTGAAGGATAGGAGGTAAGGATGGATTATGTCCCTATTGGCGAACAAGTAGTAGACATTTTCACCAAACCATTAATGGTGAGAACCTTTGAGTATCTCCAACACAAGCTGAGAGTTGTGTCATCTACCTCGGAAGGATTCATGTGGTTCAGGGGGAGTTCATAGAAGTCAAAGGGGGAGCTCAGTATGGATCAAAGGGGGAGTTTACAATACCCTTTGTCATTGTGTCAAAGTAGGAGAAATGTACTGGTATGAAATGTCTTGTGATAAGTTGACATCAATGCCAAAGGGGGAGATTGTTAGCAATTTGACATTAATTTGTCATTGATGTCAACCAGTTTGGAAAGGTCACTGGTAAGTAAGAAAGGGTGACCAATATGATGGAAATACACATAAGAGTGAGCAAATAGAAGGAAGGCTATTGGTACACATGATGTGGGTCATCTACCGATAAAGAAGGCTTATCGGTAAGACATAAGAGTGAGGAGTGACCAATATGATGGCAATACACATAAGAGTGAGAAGACAAAAGGGAGGCTACCGGTACACATGACTTGGGTCATCTACTGATAAAGAAGGCTTACCAGTATGACATTAACTAGGATGAAGGTTGTTTGTGTGTTATGAAGGCACAACAACTGATGAGCAGAACAAAAAGGATGTTTGATGGTCATACCACTAACATAGACTAAACCGGCAGTCAACCTGGGTCGACAAAGTATGTCAAACTGACATAGGAATCCAAGAAAAGGAGGATGTTGACAAGCATGACAACTGGATGTCAAGTGGAGCTATTATATAGGTCAATGGAGTGTGCATCCATGAAACAAATTTGAATGTAAGTAGGCATTAATGAGGAACCTGTAAGTCATAGAGGATGCCAAAAGATTGTGGCTCGAGGAAGGAAAGATGGAAAAACAATCACACTAATCTTGCAAGAAGATTTGATCTTCATACCTGTTAGGCGAAGGAAACAACAAATCCATTAATGGTGAGTGACAAAGGAAAGCAGAAAAGTGTGGTGCAGAGCTCCAGATTTAGAAAAACACACACAGGAATGCGAAGTTCATTTGGTGATTGAACATTGTCATAAAGATCATATCTCTAAAAGATGGATGGCATCTGAGAAGATACGAACTATCATTCAAAAGTAAAATGTAACATGGTAGTGTTTGAATGCATTCTTGGCAGGAAAGCTATGGTGATAAATATATGAGCTCGTAATAGAGCAAGTTGATGCTGAAAAGGAAGAAAAAGAGAGCTTAAGTGTAGAGAAGAATCATTTTTCTTTAGAATTTATTCTAAGAAAGTTGTAGAGTTAGTGAGCAAGAAAAATGGTGAGAGGTTTTAACAAGCAGTGATTGAGTACCAGTATAACTATAGCAGGTCCAACAGTTAAGAAAACCAATGAGGTGTGATAGAGAAAGACAACGTCCAAGTGTGACACAATGTGTGTGTGTGTGTGTGTGTGAGAGAGAGAGAGAGAGAGAGAGAGAGAGAGAGAGATAAGAGGCCAAGAATCAGAGAGTGATCTCACAATCGGTAGTGTGAGATCCAGTGAAGAAGAAAAGACTGTCGACCAACAGTAAGATATTTGATCAAGAGCTACAAAATTCATTTGCATCAAGAAGCCTTAATTGTAGCTAAATTGTATTTCAATATATACATCACCAAGTTGGAGCTTGGAGCAGGGGTTGTTGCTCCTTGGGTTGGTGCCCTAAATCTTTGTAATCTAGTATTTTACTTATAAGGCTGAATTGGAGTAGTAGTCTCCAACAACATTTCTCATTGAGGTTTTTCCCATATTGGGTTTTCCTCGTATATCTGGTGTTGTGAGTTGCATTTGTGTGATTTTTCTCTTTAGTTTCCTTCTTGCTTTACCAGTTTGATAGTTTGGTTCTTGAGATAACAACCGATCTTCTAAAGTTTCTTTAAAGGTTAAAAAGTTTAGGAACCACTGATTCACCCCCCCTCTCAATTGTACCCTGTGTTCAACAAGACACTCATGATAAAAAGGACTATCATATGTACTTAATGCTTCATCTATAGAGGGAAGATCATGGAAAGAAGGTATGATATCACTAGGATAAGTAGCCATAATATCATCCTCTTTCACCAAATAATCCTTATGAGTGAGGTACTTTGTAGGAGAAGAAGGAACATAATTCTCCAAAGATTCATTGTTAGGAGTGAGATCTTTGAAAGAAGTTTCCATATTCCCATTTTGAACCAATGTGCCCTCATTAATGAGATCAATTTTTGGAGAGGGTAAATCATAGCCATGAATGAAAGGGACAACTAAACTATCATCATATGCATGAAATGGAACATCATGAACATCTTTAATGTAACTCGAAATTGAATTAGCAAAATAAGATAGGAACTCTGCATGCACTTATGATCAAATGAGAAACTCATATGTCTTTTAACCATAATAATGTTCACCCCATACATGCATAGAAAATTGAATAAAGGAGGGACAATGGAGTTTGAATTTGAATTTGTGTTCGACCTTAGAGGTTGTTAAAATTGATAAAGTATGCCAATTTTCTGGATCTGAGCAGAAAAATACAGTCAATTCCGGCTCCCGAAATTTCGAGAAAAAAGCCAAGGACTATGGATAAAGTGCACACAGTCCGACCAACATTTTTTGAAATTTTCAGGGATGATAGAAATTATGATTTTAATGCGGAATTCAAAAAAATAGTTGATTTGGAGATGTCTAGATTGGTCAAATTCATAGTCAAAGGTCAAAAATAGAAAGATATTAAAAATTAGGGTTTTATGATTTAACCACTCAATTTTCAGAATAAAGAGACAGAGTTGAATTACAATTTTGAAATAGAAATCAGATCTAAACAAGTAATTAAAATTTTACACTTCACAAGCTTCATTTTCTCAAAATAAAAAATTAGGGTTTTTATGCAATTAACCTCTAAAATTTGCAAAAAGATCAAACTTGGAAATAAAAATTTAATATTCAAATTGCAATTATTCAAATCTAATAATGAGAAATTAGAATTAAGGTGTAGGATGTAAAGTGGAAAATTGGATCCTAGTGACTCCCCATCTAGGAGAGAGAAAGGAAGCCACTAGGATGATTTTCTCTTGGGAGAACTTTACATTCAAAACAGGGGTTGAATCCACTAGATCCAAATCCAAGGGAAACAAGGATCTGAATAGTAAGTGGATTGCAAGGGTTGAAGTGTGATTTACCCTCTTTTGTAAATGAGAAAGTTGACTTGTTGACTATGTGGAAAAGAGAGAGAAAATGAGTGAAATGAAGAGCTATCAGTTTGGCATCATGTTGTAACTTTGGATTTGAGCTAATTAGAATGATATGGGTCCGCCCTACAAATTTGGAGAAAATTTGTCAGGACCGTGGTGGGAAAGTACATGGTCATCCACAAAATCCGCAAAACAAAAAGTGCTCTTTTGTCTCTGCAAATGAAGCCCAAACCTACAATTACATCTACACACTTGCAACCTACACACATAAAATAGAGGGAAAGGGGGTTGTGAATAGGGGTTTTCCTTATTCAAACCTCAGTTGAGGAATAAACCTTGAAAGAAAGTAATTGCAAATGCTTGAATGTAAACAATGGAAATGTATACCTTGTATATCTGCAGCTTGTTGATGATGATTGCTTTGCTTCTTGAATGTAATCACAAGTGTTGCATGGAATGGCATGTAACATGACAAAACCCTAACACACATACATTCTTGCAAATGAATATTGAAATATTGATCCAATAGATGAATGAAGAAGACTTGAATGCTTGAATGCTTGATGATGTATATCTTCAACTATGCTTGCTTATGATTCACTTCCTTCTTATCTTCATTTATGAAAATGAGAAGATTAGATCCCATTTTATACATGCCTTAGAAGATTAATTCATCTCACCAAAGGCTTACATTAGGGAGATTTAGGATCTCGAAGTGCAGATAGGGTCGGGGGGACCTATCTTGGGGCCACCCTAGGAGGGAGGACTAGGGCGCCACGACATGGTCCTAAGGAGGACCATGGTGCTATGCCATGGTCTCAAGGAGGAACATGGTGTTGTTTCATGGTTCTAAGGAGGACCAGGGTGCCACGTCATGGTCCTTCCCATTTTTGGGGCCCAAAACAGGGTCAAAACAAGTTACAAAGTGTGGAAATGAGGCCCAGTTCCATTGTGGGTCCCGATCAAGCATAAGAGATTATTTCACCAAGGTAAAGGGCCTAAAATATGGTCAAAATTGCAAGGGGTACAATTTTATGACACTACAAATAGTATATATATACATATATATGTGTGTGTGTGTGTGTGTGTGTGTGTGTGTGTGTGTGTGTGTGTGTGTGTGTGTAGATGTAGATGTATATGTGTATAGGTATAGGTATATGTATATGTATATGTATATATTTGACAATCGATATAAATAAGGTATCCACCATATTGATAAAGCACATAATAAAATATTAAATACACTTACACTTTAAAATATATATATATATATATATATATATATATATATATATATATATATGAAATTAATATGATTATTATCTTTCATTGATCATAATATCCATTTCCTTAAACATATTAAATATTAGAAATATTTCATCACCAATGTCAACCTCTTTTTACCCTAGGTCTTTTCTTCATTGACATGGCTATCACTTGTAACTTCATATTCATGAAAAGTAGTTTTGGCCTCTGAATCTAATTGATTCCCACCATGTGAAAATCCCAAAAAACCCAAACTTAACAAAATATCCTTTATAGTCTTTATAAAATCCAACGACATCATTAAAAAAATAAGGTAAAATATCTTAAAGTTGTGATCTTTTGTAATTTGATTTTTCATTTTTTCTTAATTAGGTATTTGTGAGTCAAGTGTTTAATATCTCTCCCAACTAACATATCTATTCTGTTTATCATTGGATAGGATAACTTTATTTAATTATTAAGGAACTATTAATGATACGAATAATTTTGTACAACCTGAGTTGGTCTAGTGGTGGAGAACTTGTTCTCTTGAAAGAGATATCACAAGTTCAAATCCCAGAAGGGGGTGAGCTATGTACACCTTATCATCTTCAACCCATTACCGATTAAAAAAAAAAGAATAATTCTGTAGCATTCCCTTTTTATTCTCTTTGGAAAAAGGGATTGCATCTAATGTAAAAATTTATGAGTTAATTTCTCCATTTGAATGAAAAATAGTAAATAATTTTTTACTACTAATGCTTAAAGTATTTTGATTTTATTTTCAATATTAAAAGTAGCATAATAAGGGTGGTGACTATATAAAAAAATAGTTTTGAGGCAATTTAACTAGTTGGGAATGCTATTAGCAACACATTAATAGCATATAAAAGTCTTAATGATATAGTATTAATATCAAAAATAGCCTTAAGAGTATATAGAGAGCATCATAACATAGACCTAAAGTGGATATCAAGAGACACCAAAAAGAAAGAAATAGGGGTCTAGCCAAAGAGTCAGTCCTAGTCTTCAGTGAGGGAATTACATGGTTCCTCATGATTCCCTTCCTTGGAACCGTATTTCTCAAGCTCCTTATCTTGCAGCAAAAAAAGAGTAGCAACCAATCTGTGCATAAATTTTGTGCTAAATTTGTAAATCCTCGCCAAATTTCTGCCCAAGTATAGCACCTTACCCCTAAGCATTGTGATTTAAGCATAAGTAGTATCATATTTGGTATAGGTGTGTACATCTCTAGGTAGGTTTGCTAGGGAAGCCTTAGTGTTATCAGAGTATTGTAATTTGGTGTTCTTTAATTCGTTTCTTATGGTGTTTTCTCTCATTTCTCCATAATCCCCAATTTTTTTTGGATGTATGAGGAGACTGTTGGATGCTACAAATATGTCCTTGAAATAGTTGAGGTTGTTTGAGAAGGTGTTGTCATTGATGTCAACATATTTCTCTATTTGGTGGTGTTATGGTGATATTCAGTTTGATGGTTTATGTTGTGTATTGATGTTCAATTGTTGCAGATTAAAGGGTTTATTGAGTGGTATCTCTAGTTGATTCATTGCAAGTATCAAAGGTGTGCATGAAGATTTGAGTGATATTTGAGTATCGATGCTATGGTCATTATTCTAGTTGTTTAGTGATGTCTATATTTAGTATTTTGATCTGCATTGCTCTGCATTATAATATTGATCTGCGGATGTGTGGAATATGTTTGGGATGTTGATGTGCATCTTCAATTCAATACGTTCATGATTTAGAGGTCCGCAAGTGAATCTTTCAGTTTGACAGTCGGTTCTATTAGTGTTCTTGAGGTTCGATATGATGATCCATTGATTCTAGTAATTTGAGTTGATGCAGATGTTGTTGTGGTAATTCACATTTCTTATGGATGTTTCTAGATCATGTGTTATTTGTGTTGGTGGTCCACATTGATTGGTGAGAACGTTATGGATGGTTTTCTTGGTCTAGTGGTGTTATTCATGTTCTTGGCCGATATGATGATTGTAACATTTTGCAGATGTTCGAGGCATAATTATAGGAGGTGTTTGATGTTTGAGGTGGTGATTTAGGTCCATGCTATGTCTTAGCCAACATTGTATTGGTCTGCATTTGATATTTTTGTATTTTATCAAGAACTGTATCACTGTAATTATTTTAGGTGTGTTGAACTGACCTTGGTTAGATATCAAGGTTGATGTCATGTATAAACATATGTTGTAATATTGTGAGAGATATCATGATCATGTGAGTATATGAATAATGTATTAATTATTCAATAGAAGAGAGAAAGAGTGAAGAAGTGAGAAGAAGATGATTTGTTCTTAATCGAAACTATGACCAGACATTAGGAGATGTTATTTTCTCAGTTCATAACTTTTTGGAAGTGATTTGATGTTGTATGTAAGGAAGTGAGCCTTGCCAAGGGTTGTAGCCCTTCTTGTCTCTTGTTTTGAGTAGTGAACTCTTGGTAGTGTACCTGAATGCATGTGCATTACTCATTGTAATATTTTATATACTTCTAATAGGGTATCATCATATTATGGGTAGGTTCCCACCATTGTTTTTTCCTTGACATGATTTTCTACGTCAAAATTTTTTGTGTTATGTGTGTTGATGTAGTTTTCTTGATTCATGGTTTTATTGTTATTAATTAGATCTGAGTTTGAAGTAGGTTGTTGCAAGCTTTGGTGACAACTGATTCACCCCCCTCAGTTGTTTTCTCTATTTTCATCAATTGGTATTAGAGATAAGTACCTCAAGAGAAGTTTAACAATTTGAGGTGACTTGGGATGGTGACCTTTAAGAAGGATAGTTTGAGATTTGATGGAACTAATTATTCTCTTTGGAAGAGTCAGATGGAGTGTCACTTGAGATACAATGGCGAAGACTACTAGAAAGTTACTAGAGACAAATATACTATCCTCATAATAATCCTTCAAATCCGGATGAGATTAAGGAATTTGAATACAATATCAAGGCTAAGGAAGCTCTATTGAGCACTTTGACTAATTCAGAAATCACAAATATTATGGATTTGTAGAATTCTCATGAGATTTGGAAGAAGTTGGAAACATTGTATGAAGGAGACAACTATGTGAAGATTTCCAAGTTCTAGAGCCTTAAGGGTAAATATGAGAATTTTAAGATGAGCGATGATGAAAATATCACTTCTTTTATGCAGAAGGTGAATGAGCTTGTTTGTAATATGAGATATGTTGGTGGGATAGTGGAAGAGTCAAAGATTGTTGCTAAAGTAATTAGATCCTTGCCTACATCATACAAACACAAATTTGTTTCTATTGAAGAGATTTGGATTGTAACTAATGTCACCAGAGACATGTTGATTGGTTAGCTTTCAGCCTTTGAGTTAAGTGAGTTTGGTGATTCCCTTCCTAAATGTTGGCATTGTGTTGTCATTCATGTCAACGGGTATAGCTCGGTACTAGTATAGTAGGACAACCTGTATGGGAGAATAGTTGATATGTAGTCATTGATGTCAACTGGTATGCATGAAGTACCCACTGGTGAAGTGACATGTTGATGGTTGAAAAAGGAATAATGATGCAAATAGGTAATGCATGAAACTGGTATAAAAACATATCATCGAAATTGATGAAGAAGAAAAATAATGACATTAGTAAGAGAGTAAGATGTTGAGATGTTGATTGTGATGAAGAGATAAAATGTCACAAGAATCACATCAACACAACAAGTGGAGTATGTGCAGGCCACTGATATGTAGTTGGATGTCAATATGTAGGACTCCCACTAGATGAAGAGAATACTGATAGTAGCAAGTGTCAAGGACCCACTCTCATCAGTAAGAGGAACTTATCCCTAACTTGCAAGGAATGCAGTATGTCTCTTAGGGATAAGTTAGCCAAGAAGTTGAAGGTAGGAGATTGGTGGCTCACACCGGAACTACCAGTGAATCACAAAGATACCTCAAGTGCATGAAATCAAAGATATGCACCAGATTAGAAAGGATGCACATGATGTGCAACTGGGACAAACAAGGAAGAATGAGGAACAAGAAATAATGAGTTTATCACTTTGAAAAAACCGGATGAGAGGAGAACTAGTCAAAATTAAGAATAGGCTATCTAGTTGCACACATGGAGTTATTGGGCTGCAAAAAGAGAGTGGTGTTGTCACACATGCATGACAGTTGTGATTGATGGCATGAGGTCATCAAGATTGTTTGTTGGTAAGTTAATAAAGATTTCAAAGGTCATGCTAGAGGCTATTTGTGATGAAGAGGGAAAATGTTAATAAGATCACAATGAAGCAGTATGTCAGAGGATAAGGTGAGATGCAGGAGTGTGTTAGCACAATCGAGTGATAACCAGTAAGGCATAAACTGGTATGAAGGTTGGCTGCTTGTTTTCGATGAAGAGGTGGAATTTTATATGAATCACAACAACACCTAGTAAGAAAAACAGGAAGAATGGTATGAAGACATACCAAAAGGTAAGATGAATTGTCAATAAAATGTGTTGCTAGTAAGATAAAATGTTCACAGTATGTGTTGGACATACCGGTAAAGGTTTATACTGGTAGGAGGGTTTATCAGATGTTCAAGTTTGAACCGACCCTATGTCAGTGAGTTGGATGTATGTTGATGTGATGCCACGAGGAGCTGAGGTCGAAAACATGCAGAGGTAAATGAACTATTCATCAACATGGTTGTCTATGTAGTAGGTCATAATTCAATGATAAAACCACAAATCATGGGTCGATGATAGACTAGTGTGACTTGAGTAAGAATGGATGACAAAAGAAGATTAGAAAGTTGGTGGCATCATGATTAATGCATGAAATCTGATTGTGGATTGACCTCAAAAAAGAAATAGCTGGATCATAAATATGTCAACAGATTTCAAGGCCAAAAAATAGGGTTAGGTTTGTTATTTTTAGAAAACTTGCTTTGGACAAATGGAAAATGCATGATGATTTATACCTCCAAAGCAGGTGAGTGATCCAAGGAAGACTGGATCGAATTGAAGAAATATTTGGTAGTTGGGAAGAAGCTCTAACCGCCTAAACTTTGAATTATTTTTTGGTTGGAAGATTTGTTTATAAATATGCAAGCCAAAATCGATGAAATGTAGTTGTTGGATCATGTTGTATGATAAGGGGATGTTGGATAGAATGTGTATGCCGATGCAAGTGAAGAAATTAGTCTAAGTTATTTTAATGAAAATTCAAAGTGACTAAGAACCAGTAAGAAGGAATATGAGAAGGAATGCAAGTTGAATGAAGAATCAGTTGAATCTAGTCAAGGAAGAGGAAAGGAAGAGAACTGGAAGTGACACATAGTTGTGGATCAGACAGAGGTGAACCAAAAGAGAAGAGCTCATGAATAAATAAAGGAAGAACTGGTAGAGTCTAAACCTGTGAGGTAGCAGCATGAAAAGAAAGAGAGAAGAGAAAGAGTGATAGAGGAGATCTATTATAGCAAAGTTTTGAGTAGTAGAAGATAAAATCAGAAAGAGCAAAGAATCGAAATGACAAAGGAGAAGTAATACCAGGAAGGTGAAGCATATTTAGTGGTTGCAAGACTCACTTGTAATAGGACTACAACTATTGCATTTGATATTCATTGTAGATCACTGAGTTGGAGCTCAGTGAAGGGGTTGGTGCTCCTTGGGTTGATGCACTAAAAGTTGTAATACATTGTTTTAATTGTGAGGCTAGATTGGAGCAGTAGATCTCTAGCAACTATTCTCACCTAGGTTTTTCCCATCTTGGGTTTTCCTTGTATAACCAATGTTATGTGATGTATCCAATTTTGTGTGTGTTTGCATTTAGTTGTCTTGCATTATCCTACCAATATTTTATTTTGTGTTTGGGCTACTAACCGGTGCTTTCATTTGTGGTTGAAAGGGTAAAATTTTGGATATCACTATTTCACCCCCCACCCTCTAAGTGATCCATTGTGTTCAAAACTAAGGTGGAATCTACATTCAAAGCCTCTATTTCTAGAAAAGATAAGCAAAGATATGATCTAGGTGAAATTTCTTCAAGGAGGATATCTAGATATGAGAAAGAAATGAAAGAGCTTGAGGAGCTTGAAGTACTTATTGCTAGGATATTTCCTAAAGGAGCCAGTAAGTATGAAGGAAAGTTGCATCTTAAATGTTTTTCATGTAATAAGATAGGACACTTTTCCTTAAGGTGTCTAGAAAGAGGTCTTAAGAAACCTTACAAGCTTAAATATTACAATAAATGCTATTATGCTTTTGACAAAGGTGTGAGTTATGATGAATCTAACAAAGGATATTCAAGTGATAATGAATAGGTGTTTATCGCTATTAAGGAAGATGATCCAAAACCTACTGATTTTGTTAGTTGCACTAATAAGGAAAGAGATTTGGTTGCACAAGTTCAAGAGAAAGATGGGTGTATTATTGATACTGGATGCTCTCATCATATGATAGGTGATAAGATAAATTTTGTGAGCTTGGAAAATTATGACAATGTTGTTGTTAGGTTTGGTCATGATAAAGCTAGTATAACCTATGGTAGAGTCTCTATTTCTATTGATGGCAAGCACAATACTAATGATGTCTTATATGTAGAAGGTCTAAAGCATAATTTTTTGAGTGTTGGCCAGATGGTTGACAGGGAATATGATCTACAATTCAAGAATGACAAATGCAAAATCTTGAGTGGTTCCAAAAGTCAGACTGCATCAGGTACAAAGACAAAAGGTAATACCCTACATTTGAATAGTGCTGGTAAGAGTTATCTAATTTCTTACATTGATAAAAGTTGGTTATTGCATAGGATGATGTGTCATGTGAATTTTGATAGTATGATTTGATAGACTTATAAAGCATTGAGAGGGGGGGTCAATCCGTGACAACAAAAACAATACCACTTTAAATACATATCAATAAAGATAATTAATGAGTTTACTTAATACTATGCATGCAATCCAAAATGATATTAAAGCATCCACAAAAAGTAACACATACACCATAACACAAGAGTTTATACATAGAAAATCCAACTAGGAAAAACCATGGTGAGATGGGACTCACAAGTTAACTATCTGAAGAAATAGGTAAATGACCAGTTAAGGTCTACAAAAGTGTTCCGCTAGGAGAGAATCCTATTAAAGATCCCAAATCTCTATTAAGAGCTATACCCTAGTAATGGCAGTACCCTATTAGGAGTAACCTCGGTAGAGGATTTCAAATCCAAATTAATGTATTACCTTGTTAGAGGATTTGTACAATGCAACTTGTTAGAGCTTACCTGGTTAGGGGATTTGATTGTTGTAGTGATTAGAAAACATGTGGTGTGATCTAGAAGTAGCACAACTTGCTTGAATAGATCTTGTTTTTCTCACTCAAAACTGCATCACCAACATACTCTACAATGGATTCAACAACTTAACACTTCTATCTCATATCATCATTTTAAAAATATAGTTCATCATAATGTCATTATATAGACGTTAGATTTTATGTCGGCTTAGGAATCATATCACAATTTCCTAGGTACAATCTATCTGGATAATCTAACATAACTCACCATAGATTGCTGCCAAATCTGTCAGTTAGGGATAACTCATCATGACCGGTGATAACTCATCACACAATCAAACCGGTTGGAACACCAATAATGGTTAAGAGTTAACCTCTTCCAGCTTATAGACTGATTGTCCTCCTTTTTATTCTTTGATGATCTCCACTGAAGCTCCATTCTGGTCTCAAGCCATTCCTGTATACACCAGTTGTCTACATATAGTAGTTATACACCCTCTAAACCATTTGAACTTAACTATACATATAATGTTGGTTTTGCAATACAAAGACTTAGGAGTAATACCAGTTTGTATTAACTAAGATGACTATGAAAATATGAACATATGTGTGTGTAAGCATGTGCCATCAATGACAACACATGAAGCCATCCATTACAATCATCATCAAGCCAACAATCTCCCCCTTTGGTATTGATGACAACACTTAGTAAATTTTAAAACTTTACAACTAAGTGTGCATAGAAACATATTTCTACTCCCCCTTAACAATACATACAAAATTTTACAACACGTACATATTTCTACTCCCCCTTTGACAACAATGCCAAATTGAAAAGTAAAATACATATATATTATAGAAAAATTTGCATCAAAAAATTACATATACAAAAATGTAAGTCTTTATCAAGGACTATTCACTGCAATTTTCAATAAAATGTCACTGAAAGTGTCATCTGAGAAAAATCATTTTCCCATGTTTATAATAACCTGTGCAGCGAATTCTTCCATCACATCTATTGTGCTTATTTATGGAGTAGCCAAGACCACTTCTACATCTTTGTATGCCTATTGTAAGATGTCCACTTTGGGTCTTAACTGGTTCTTTACCTCTTTTAAGGAGAAAAGTCTCTTAGCCTAATCATAATCATAGACAACTAATGGATTTTGCAAATCATCAACTGATTTTCCAAAAGCTAAGGCTAAATCCCATAAAGGTATGTAGGCACTATATATCCTTTCTAGTTCCTATTCTGTTTCTTCTCTCCTCTTAATCAAATCAGTATAGAAAAATGAAATGTTAGATGTATAGGCTAGTATCCTTCCTCTAGTTTCAATAGAATTTCTCAAAATATTTTTGTTCAGAGATAAAGCAGTCTTCCTTCTATCAATATCTTTCATTGTTTTCTCTTATCTTTTCTTTCTATAATTCTTCTCAACTAAAGTATGAGAAGCTTCTTCAAGGGACTTGAGTTGGTCATAAGCATTAGCAACCAATTGGCCAATCTTGCCAATAAGAGTTGACAAGCTTCCAATGTCAGTCTCTAGTAGAAGACTAGATAGAATCTCAATGATACTTTGAATTGTTTCTTCTTCCTTCCTCTACTCTTTCAATATTTTCTTTTGAGCTCTATATTGCCTTACTTGTTAGATATTTGGTTACTCTGAAAGACACTGAGAGGGGGGGTGAATCACTATCTAACCGGTAGATGAAAGAATTAAACTTATTTGCAAATTTATAACTAAATTTGTATATATCGATAAAATAATAATATAGTAAAGAGAAACAAAAGAATCACCATCAATTCACACCATAAAATAGATATTTTGGCAAGGAAACCCGGTAAGGCAAAAACCTCAGTGGGATTTGTGACCCACAATATTTACTCATTGGCTAATATGAATAAATATTACTCAGTACAATAGGGGCCTACACATGCAGGAAGGCCAACTACCTAGAGCTCACTGCTCAAAAAAAAAATGGAGTCACATTGACTACACAAATGGATGGTTAAATCCAATACAATGTACTGCTTCAAAATAGCATCTGCAATGCTAGATTCAGTACCGGTTTAAGCTTTGTCTTATACCTCTGCCAAAAACCTTGCTGGAAAATGATTTCGATTTCACATAATAGACTTTACTTTTCTCTTCTTCTTATTCGCTCTCAAAATAAATACATCACAGTGCATAAACTACTATTTGGTATCATATCCCTATTTTATCACATATACTGCTTACATACACACATACCTACATACATTACTTACATTTCTATGCATACCAAATGACCTAAAAGATCTCATACATATATGAGTCTTTACAATACATCATGTCGGCCATATAAATATAATTTACATTACAAACAATAGTATTGCCAAGTCGGCTTTGGATGCCAATATGATCTGTTGCCAATGTAAACTAGATTCCAATGTGAATAAGCTTTGTAGTATCTGTCAGTGCTGGTAGATGAAGTCAGTTGTCGGTATAATCTTGTTGAATCGTGTTGAACATTTGAACTTTGTTGCCATGATGAACCTTGTTGCCATCAATGACAACATCTACCATTCTAATCCTGAGTGTATAATGCCAACAATCTCCCCATTTTGCATTGATGGCAACACTCATGAGAAAAACGAAAAAACTGAAATCCAAAACTGAAAGTTCTCCCCCTGAGAAAATGATCTCCTTTTGTTCACTTGTCACTATGCCTCACTCTGTACATTTTTCTCATTATACCACTCCCCCTTTGACATCAATGACAAAGGATGTCAAAAGTACCAAAAATTCAAAAATTTACCTAGAACCTTGAAGCCGGTTATGTACAATCTGAAAAATATCCACCAAAACTAAGTTAAGACTTTGTAGGAATTTTGTACTATCAGAAATTATTTCTTTATTTTGCTTGATCATTGCGGTGAGATAATGCATCTGTTGCTTCAATGATCTGTCTCCTTGAATTTTTGCCTTGGATAGTTCACTCCGGTGTGTTAGTAGATTGTCCAATCTAGGACCATGTTTATTCTTTAACTCTCAAGTTTTCATCTTCAACCTTGCTTTCTATTTTTCTAAATTTTCAATTTTCTCTTCATAAATAGCCATTTCTTGATCTAAAACTGATGTTAGTTCTGAAGAACCAATCATGTTATCTGCAATGTCATCAATCTCTTTTTGAGTTTTCTTTATGTGTTCATCAAGTCTTTTGTTAAATGATGAGGTTTGCAAGCTTCCCTATACAATTCCTTGTATTCCAAAATGTTGGAATTCAATGATGGTAGCAATGAATCAATCTATTTTGTACAATCCTTTGTTGCTTTATCAAATAAATCTTTCTTTTCCTTATTAACTCTTTTCCAAATAGTTTCCTTGTTTATTTTATCTACTGACTGAATGTTAGAAGAAATGAATTTGGACAATGTGTCCAATTTACCTATAGAGCCAACAATGTGATCTACCTTGCACGCTGATGCAATCATTTGCAAATTTGGTAGAGATTCATCAATAGCCTTAAATGCTAAGGCATTGCATTCAATTATCTTATTTATTAAATCCAAAAGTACATCAGTGACATTTGTCGATCTGAAATCCATAGTTGAAGTACTGGGCGAAGTGCTAGGTTCTACAATAATTTTCTTCTCTTCTCCAGATACCTGTTCAACCATTTTAACCACTTTCTCTTCCTTATTTTCATCCTTTCTCTCATTATTATTCTTTGTTGGTGCAGATTTTTTTTGTTCTTGATCTTTTTCTGCCAGTATCTCAACATTCAGTTGAGTGTCAACTACCTTTACCGGTGATTTAGATTTCTTTTCCTCAACAATTTCCTTATCCATTACAATATTGATGTCTTGAGTGTCAACATTCATTGTGAATAGAATGTTTGACTTGGGATCAACACATCTTCTTTCACTTCCTCTGATTTCTCTTCAGATTAATTTTGCATTTCTGTCGATGCCTCTGCTACTATCAATAGGGTGTCTCGTGTTGGTGGAGGTAAGTTATCTTTTATTGTGAGGTTAGGAACACTACCAACCTTACTCTTACCCTTATCTATTTTTTGATATACCTTAGTGAAGGATTTGTCAACTTTCTGCCTCTTTTTTTTTCTCTTTCTCAACAAAGATTATTTCCCTTTTATCTATTGTTTCATCGGCTATCTCCTTTACTCTATCGGCCATGAGGATAAGTTGTCCGTGATCACTTGCAAAAATAGTCTTGTTAGCTTCAGATATCAAATCATCTATTTCTTATTTAGATTTAATGGGATGAACCGCTAATAGTGCCTCAACCTTTAGTTTCTTATCTAGTTCAATAATAGACATTCTCTTGGCTTCAAGTCTCAGATATAAATCATTTGTGAGAACATCTATAACTTCAATAAGAACCTTCTTGTATATATCTAGATACAAAATTAGACTCTCCTCAATAGTATCCTTATCAGAAACTTTAAAAGAATCATAGAACTTACTAACATTTCCAAGATCTCCATCCCGAGTTATTTCATTTATCAGCTCTACCGGGGAAAGAGTATCAGATGCCTTTTGATCTGGTTCCTTCTGTGTAACCTTCTTCTTAGGACCACTAGGCTCTCTAATAGCCTATTGTTTCTTTCTAAGTGTCATTGATTTCTTTGGTGATGGAGCAGGTGCCGGTGAGGGTTTTCTCTTTGCCTTATCACTATCAGAGTCTGATGAGGTAGCCATAGGAGAAATATGTGTTACCGGTTGCTATTCTAATTTTCTTTCTTGTTCAGCAACACCACTCATCGGATCAAGTTTCAACAATCCCTTTTTAACAACTTCAACAAACTTCAAAGAATCTTTTAGTATTTTGTCTCTTTTCTTCTTCTTCTTCTGAATTTCAACACCTTTCTCAATAGTTTTAGCATTTCCAAAGATCCTTCAGTGGGTTCCGGTGGAGCATCTAGGAGTATTTTGGCATAAGATTCCAAGATGTGTGAATCCACTTCATAACCCATCTCAATTATCCAAACAGTTCTAGGTCTAACTACCTCCATCCATACTTCATCTCTTTTAATTACAAAGCATATATGTTTGTCATATTTGTCAACAATGCTTTGAGGGATTCTTTCCCTTTGTCTCATTTTTTCTTGAAAGTTCTTGAAGTATTCTTTTACCTATTTGTCACCATCTGAGCCTATGCCGGTAATGCCTCCTTTATCTATTTTCAAACTGAAATATCATAGGAAAATTCCTTGTGGCCTATACCAATAATTTCCTTTGAGAAATAAAGCATTAAGCATATAAGTAAATTGCCAAACTTGAAAGTTCTCTTTTTTGTCACCTTTGATCTTGTCCAAATTTTCTATCAATTGATCTTTCAACCATTCACAAATGTCAATTTTAGAATTATTCTTTATCATCTCATAAGCACTATGAATGCATAGACTTCAAACAGAATTCATCCGATTAGTATGTGCCACCTTATACCCAGTAACCATACTTGCATATTTGACATTGTTATCAGTTATGTCATTAACCCTGAGTGATCTATTATCAAATGTAGTGTCAGTTAAGTTCATAACCTCTTTGTTTGGAATTTTCTTTTTCTTCTCAAGCCTAGTGCTAGTAGAAGGTAAACCTATAATAGCCCTAATTGCTTCTGTAGTGATTTTGAAAACTGAGTCTAGCCATAAAAATTTACCATGAACTCTACTAAGAACATAATAGACAGTCTCATTTGAAAATTCAGGCATGTGAAAGATGTCTACCAACCCTAAATCTTCCACAATCTCATTTTCCGATTTTACTACACCTTGTTTGTTAGTGATAACATTTGTGAACATGTTCTTTAAATCCTCGGACCCTAAATCTTCAATGTTACAGTGTATGTATGCCCGAGGGTCTTCAACAAATGCAACTCCCTTCAGGATTTTTGAAAATGCACCAATGGAGTCATCCAACTTAGCTATCTTAGGGATTATCTTAAAGACTGGTCTAGGATGCTTGATATTTTCCACAATAGTAGGGTTTGCAATGAATTAAGGAATGAAAGATAAAGAAGCCATGTCGTAAGATAAATACCTTTTAACTAAAAACCTTGGATGCCCTGAAAAAATCTTTGTTGTTTCGCTTCTTGAATGCTAGTACTCAACTTATGTTCTCTTCGAATATTTGAATTCTTTGGTAAGTTAAAATGAGTAATTCCAGTGCTTTATAACCAAAAATTTAACTTACAACTACAATAAATGCTTCGTCAGTTAAGTGAATTTCTATGTAACTCAACATATGTGCCGGTAAAGAAGAATTATGACTTCCTATCACCATCTGAGGGTAAAATCCATGATCTTCAATTAGGTTCCTTACTCGTAAGGATTATTCCTTAGTTAGATGAAGAATCTCCTACCGGTGCAGGATTGCTCTATTCTATCAGTGCAAAGACAGATTCATCATTTCTCTAATCTCTCTTCTTAACCCATTGTTTAGTGAATTCTTGCTTGATTTCATTCAGCTTTTCCTTGCCTTTGTCATTATATCCTATTTTGTTGGTCGATACATTCTTGCTTTTGCAAAATCTTGCAATGTGCCCAATCTTGTTGCATGCATAACAGGTTACATTATTTCTTTGAATACCTTTTCCATAACCTTGCCAGATTTGAGTTCTGCATTAATTAGATAGATGTCCAAATCTATGACAAACATGGCATTTTACATTCATTCTGCAATTGTCTGAGTTATGACCATGTTTATTGCATTTGGAATGCTGATCAGTGGATGAGTTTGTATTCTGATTATTCCTAAATCTACACTGATTTTCTTTATGACCAAATTTGTTGCAATTAAAACATTTGCCATTGAATTTATACACATTAGGTTGCCTTACCAGTTTGCTGTGATCATGATTGTTTGCAATTCTAGAACTTTCTCCATGTTCAAATCCAAGTCCAACTGTTTCTCCATTGGGTCTTTGACTTATCAGCATATCATCAAGCTTGTCTGAAGTCTTTTTGAATTTGTCTTTTTATTCAGTTTCAATGACCAACTCTCCTTCTAGAGTGCTAACTTGTCTCATAAGTTCCTCTTTGTCATGTTGCATGTGAATCAAATCTTTTTTAAGAATATCATTTTCATAACTAATTCTTAGAGATTCATCTGATCTTTCATTAAGTGTTCAGGCCAAATCTTCCTCATTCTTCTTTCTATCTTCATTATCCTTACACAATCTCACGGTTAAATCTTGCATCTTATTCTTCATGTTATTGTTCTCTTGCCTTAGTTTCTCTGCCATATCTCTGAGAGTTTCTTTTTCTTCATCATCTTGTTTTTGTAAATGCTCATGTAATTATTTTCTCTTGTTCTATGCCCTAGCCAAGTTTTCTTGAAGTGCTTTGATGAATTCCTGAGCAGATCTGAGTTCATTTTCTAGTTTGATATTCTTTAATTTTTCTACATCAAAATTTTCAAGAGCTCCTTCCAACTGTTGTCTCAAAATTTCCATTGGTATAGGTTTCAGAATCTTCCTTGAGTTGTTAGGCTTCTGCAAATAGAGGACCAGGCTCTAATACCAATTATTAGATATTTGGTTAATCCCCAAGACACTGAGAGGGGGGGTTGACTCAGTGTCTAACCGATAGATGAAAGATTTAAACTTATTTGCAACTTTATAACTGAATTAAATATACTGGTAAAATAATAATGCATAAAAGAGAAACAAAAGAATCAACATCAATCCACACCATAACATAGATATTTTGGCAAGGAAACCTGGTAAGGGAAAAAACTCAGTGGGATTTACGACCCAATATATTTACTCACTAGCCAATATGAATAAATATTACTCAATACAATAGAGGCTTGCACATGCAGGAAGGCCAACTGCTTAGAGATCACTGCTCAACAATAAAAATGGAGTCACATTGACTACACAATTGGATGGTTAAATCCAATACAATTTACTACTTCAAAATAGCATCTTCAATGATGGATTTAGTACTGGTTTAAGCTCTGTCTGATACCTCTACCAAAAACCTTGCTAGAAAATGATTCTTCTTCCATAAAATAGACTTCACTCTTCTCTGCTTCTTATTAGCTCTCAAAATAAATACATCGTGGTGCATAAACTACTATTCGGTATCATATCCCTATCTTATCACATATACCACTTACATAGACACATACCTACATACATTACTTGCATTTCCATGCATACCAAATGACCAACAAGATCTCATATGTTACAAGCTAGGGTTTCCATTGCACCAAAAGATTGACCTGTTAATACTTGATACAACCACTAGACTTATAGAATCTATAGGAGACTGTTAAACCATGTCGCGAATCCCCATGAGGGATGCTAGCCCTCTACCAGCAACCCCCCTCCCAGCGTCACTTGCTGCGACCTATGTGCTTCAAACTTGTGACCAAGCTCTGATACCACTTGTTATAAGATAGGGTTGTCATTGCACCCAAATATCAACTTGTTAATGCTTGATACAACCACTAGACTTATATAATCTATAGGAGGTTGTTAAACCATGTCGTGAATCCCCACGAGGGATGTTGTCCCACTGCCAACATCATACATATATGAGTCTTTACAATACATTATATCAGCTGTCCAAATATAATTTACATTACAAATAATATTATTGCCAAGTCGGCTTTGGATGCTGATATGATCTATTGCCGATGTAAACTAGAAGCTTTGTAGTATTTGCCAATGCCGGTAGGTGAAGTCTATTGCCATTATAATCTTGTTGAACCATGTTGAACCTTTGAACTTTGTTGCCATCAATGACAACATCTACCATTCTCATCCCGAGTGTATAATGCCAACATCACTATTGCAATATCTATGAGTTCAAATGCACTTATATTAACTACATCTATGGGCCCTTTGATGCCTATTGAGTCATCCTCATCATCAATTTGTTACTTAACAATTGCTTTTTCCTTTTCATCTGCTATCTTCTCCTCTATTTTCTCTTTCTCTTCTTCTACCTTTGTTTGTTTCTCTTGAGTAACCATTGTAATCGGTGACAATTGATTTTCCACTTGGTGTTCTTTTTCTAGTGGAGGTTGAATATCCACACTAGGTTGAATTACCGATGCTTCAACTACTTTTTCTTGTGTAATAGTAATGACTGGTGGCTATAATGGTTGCATAACAGTTTCAATGATATTATGAGATAAACCAATGGTGTCCTGAACATCATCTACAAAGATAACCGGTAGAGAAGTAGTCTCATCCTTATGCTTAATAGGATAGAATATCTAGTGCAATAATTTCTTCTTCATCTAACTCTAGCTGTGCTCCAGTGTTTGTTTGATCAGTTTTATGAGGCTTCATCTACTCATGCATCCTTTAAATATTTCTAACTATCTAATGAGTTTCAACTTCAACAGATTGCACCTTTCCATTCATTAACATCAATCTTCTTGCCTTAAAATCAAACTATCCTTTAAAATTATTAAGCAATGCTAATAGTTCATCTATAGACAATTTAGAAAAATATTGAATGAAAATACTATCAATTATTTATTGATCTTTTTCAACAACCACTTCCAACTTATTTGAAAGAATAGAATACAAAGAATCATAAATATCATCTTTAAGATCTTGATGCAATCGATTGTATTGACATAAGTAGTTGATTACCTTTTGAACAATTTGTTCCTTCTAATCATCATCAAATGAATCAAAACATTCTTTCACATTATCAAATCTATTCCTCCCTATTGTTTTTACAATTCTTGTTATGATGCACTTTCACATTCCCTTCTACGAGAACACATTTTGCTTCCACTTTTGCAGTAATAGAGCATGAAACAAGGCAACTGTAGAATATACATACATATAAATGAAGTTGAACACATGTGTGTGTGTGTGTGTGTGTCTGTATGTATATGTGCATGTCAGTGTTCTACAAGGATAGATCTGCTAAGCCTAGCTACCCATCCTGGACATCTGAAACAGTAAAATGGTTATCCTCTAACCTCCATTCCTTTTTATTCAGCTTACAATAGGAACTCCCTGGCATCCCTGGGACATCCTAAGGATGGTATGACATATCTTGCCCATCCTAGGTACTCCAGAGCATCCCCAACATCACCCACTCAAAAAATAGCAAGATGGAAAAAAAGGAAGCATTCAACAATAACTGAAATTGATACAATGACCAACGCAGCGCAGCCTAGCACATTCATATTCATTGCTATCTCCATTACTCAATTGTTCTGCTCTACAATTGCAAAGGATGGTAGTCCTGTGGATTATATTGGGTATATATAGCATTCAGATACACCTTTATTTCACTAATAAGTAGAGTATGTCTACCATGTTTGCACCATTTTAGATTGGATAATAATCACACTTGTGATGGAAATAATTAGATGCATAAAAGAGCATCTAATTTGCGGGTGTGCTTGTCCAAACAAAAGCAACAAGACAAAAATATTAACTTTTTAAATTATTTTAGATTTTTCAAATAATTTTTTTTAACCTTTTTAATTTTATAGAAATATTAAATTGGTGTCAGTAAAAGTTTTTTATTTTATTTTTATAGTTATAAGAACGCCTATCCTCAGACCAATTTCCCATCATTGGAAAGTAGAAAAATGGAAAACTTCTTTATTTTCTTCTGAAATACTTCTAAAAAAAATTACATGACATTTTATAGTCAAGGTCCAATCTCAAAGACAGATGTACAATCTTGCAATAGATCATCAAGACGAAGTGATTAAATTAGGGATATTGATAGCCACTAATGATCACCAGTAAACTATTTCCCTGATAATAATTTAGGGCAGCGGTGAAACACTATTATTTACAATAGGACTAAAATAAACATCAATCTGCATTAAAAATAAAATGAATTCATTGAGACAATGCTAACATGGAAAATATGCAAAGTTGGGGAAATCGGCTTAATGAATGAATGCGGTAGGGTAGTTCCAGATACAAGACATTAACTTTACAAATATTGAAAAAAGTAGATTGTATTGTTCCTTTATCTGGTTCGGAGAAACCCTAAACAACTGGGCAGTAATAAGAAAGGTTGACACTAAAGAAACCCTAAACAATGTTCAGATTCTTGCAAGCTTCAAAGAAAGTATTAGCAAAAAGTTTTAAAAAAAATGAAAATGCTAATGTAATGCTTACATTTTGTATTCCTTGTAGACTATGAAGCTTTCTAAATCGAATTCCATTCCAATAAGAAGTTTAAATAGGAAAATAAAACCTCGATTGTGAGGGGAAAAGGTCATGCATGGCAGACAACAAAGCTTAGTGAGGACGAGTGGCATCCACAAAAATAGAACTGCTCCCGAAAATAACAGAGGTAACCCGAAGCCCATGTATAACAAAGAAAACTAGTGATAAAAAAAAAAAAACATAAAAATCAATAGTCTATATCCTGACCGAGTCATGTTTCGGAAAATCTGAAAAACCCAGTTATAAGAGCCAAAAGAATATTAGCCAATCATTTACAGGTAAAATAATTTTTGTAAATTATAAAGTTAAAAAACATGCATCTATATTATAGAAAAAAGTTGAAAAATATTAAACAAAAGAAAATATTTTATTTTCATTGGTTTAAATAATTTTGTTTAATAACCATTTAAACATGACAAATGAATTTTCATTACAATAGTATTGCCTAACGGCAAGTACTAATAAATTATTGAAATACTAAAAAATGATACTTTAAAGAAATAATTTTAAACAAGGTCGCATTGCAACATAGTTGTTGCCAAAAGTTGGCAAAAGTGGCTTGCTATTTGGAAGATAAACAATTTAAAACACAATTGACTTGCTTAAGTAATTTATTCCTCATTTTTTATGTTTTATTATTTTTATTATTTAAATATTTAGTTTTAAATAAGTATACTTTAATAAATAAAATAACTAGATTTTACTATTATGCTAACAGATTAATCGATTAAATTTTAAAAAATTGAAAAACATTTATTTTAAATTTATAAGCTATGCCATGTGTCGTAAAATTTAGTTTTATTAAAAAATTCCTCGTGACAAAATGTTTTGTCCAATCTCAAGAATTAATATTGTTTTCTTTAACACATATGCAAAACATGTTTACTTTTCATAATCAAATGTTTTTTTAACTTTAGAAAATAATTTTTTGTTTGATTTTTATTGGTTGCTGTAAAAAGTTTCTTCACTTGTTAGTTCCTTAGAATATAATAGTAAACAAATATGTTGTAATAATAATATTATAATACTAATATATAAAATAAAATTTTATTTAAATATTTCTAATTTTTAATATAATATAACCTTTATTAATAATATTTTATTAATATCTAATAACTATAATGACTTTTTTAATAGAATATTATCTTAATTATATTATGTTACTATTGTCAAAAAATAAAATAAAATATTTATTATGTCTAATTGAAAAATATGAAAATAATATTCAATTATTTTTTAGGTTTAATTCTCATAATTTAATAAATTTAATTTTTATACTATATATATTAAAAATAAAATGTAGAATAAAAAATTAATTTATTTTCATAAGACTAAAATATATAATAATTATTATTTACAAACTAAAAATGAAATCTTAGTAAATAAAATACTTATATTTTAATTTTACATGAAAATAGATTAATGGATTAAGCTTAAATTTTTACTTTAAATTTATAAACTATCAATGTCACGAATCAGATAGTTTAGTCTTATTAAAAAAATTCTTGGGTCCTGACAAAATGTTGGAAAATATTTTCGTACTTTATTTTTTTTGGTTGTTATTAAAGAGTTTATTAACTTGTTAGTTGTTTTTTGAAAACACAACCTTGCCTATAGTTGCAGAAGTAATAAACAACACTTTGAAATCAATCCAACTTCCCAATAAATTTCTTGGAGAATGTAAAATGTTTAGATTATTGATTTGCTTCACATATTCTTTTCACATCTCCTACAATCTACCAAATATTTAAATTCCTTAGAATTCAATCATTGTCTATTGACAAAGTAGAACATGCACATAATTCTAAAATAAGAATGGATGAATGAGTGAAATTTAGAGTGTTTGAGTTAAATATAACATCTATTGTCTATGTCTTATGTCAATTTTTCTTTATCTTTTTACTTCTCAAAATTAAATAGAAAAATAATTTTGTTAGAATTTGGTAACAACTATGTTGCAATGCAACCTTGATTTATTTAATCTGGAATTATTTTATTTAATATTATTTTATATTAGTTTAAAATTATTTTATTTCATCTTGTTAAGTTTGAATTGTTCTTAAAAGATTGGATAATATATGTTTGTTGCTCTGTGTGTGCAGATTGGAGGAAACCCTAGTTGCAACTTCCCTTCTTCCTGGGTGTTCTTTGAGCCTGGTTGCTACTCGTTGTGGTGGTGGGGTGTTGGGAAGGCTCTGTGGGAAGTGGTTTTCAGTGGGTCGGGGTGTGGTGGCATAGGAGTAGCATGGGGCTACCCTACCCTACCTTCTTTTTCTTTTCTTTGGCTTTTGTAGTGGGTGGTGGTGTTGAGTTCTGGGTATCTTGGTCCCTTTGTTAATTGGTTTGTGTTCTGGTTTTTGGGGTTTCATGGGTTCTACTTCTTTGTGTGGGGGCATGGCATGGCTACCCAAAAAGGACCTGTGGGTTCTTTGGGCACATCATTTTGTGATATTTTGACAAGCAATATTTCTTCCTCCTGCATGCGGATGTTTGGTTTAGCTGGTTCAGATATGGGGGAATAATATTCTCATGCTGGAGGTGTCATACCAATGAAGGCTAATGGGCGTTTGGCTAAGAGTGACAACAGGCTGGTTATTGTGATTCCTCAAGCTTCTGTTGAGGAGGACATTCAATATTTGTCTAAGCATTCTTTGATTTGTAAGTTTATGGGGATCCGGGTGTCCTTGCCTTTCTTGGAATCTTGGGCTCGAAGGACATGGAATCTAGAGGCGCAAATGGATGTGATGTTAGCTGCTAATGGTTTTTTTTTGGTGTACTTTCATGCTTGAGTGACAAAAATAAGGTGTTTGAAGTGGGCCTTATTCCTATAATCAGATTGGCCTCTTTATCAAACCTTAGCATGTTGGATTTAATCCCATAGAGGAGCTTCCTTCGAGGGTTCCTGTTTGGATAAGGCTTCCTTGGTTTCCCTTGGAATTTTGGAGAGAGGAAATTTTCAATATGGTTACAACTCAGTTGGCAAAGCCCATTGGCCCCTCACGTTAGACTATGGAAAAGAAGGTAATTACCTATGCCCGTGTCTATGCAGAAATTTATTTGAACAAGCCTCTGCCTGATTCCATGGAACTCTGATTGGGATCTGGCTCATGTGGATTCAACAACTTGATTATGAAACAATGTCATTTTGTTGCAGAATTTCTCATGAATATGGGCATTTACAGAAGATGTGCCCCAAGTCTAAATCAATAGGGGATTTTAAATCCGAGACAACCAATTCTCCCCCTAAACAAGATAAGGGGAAAGCTCATATGAGTGAGGATATAGATGGTTTCGCCCTAGTTAAAACTCAAAATAAAGGTCGGGGTTTAAAGAGAATTCTTATGGATAGGTAGTCGGATGCGGTATTCAATAGATTTGATGCCCTTGAGGATCTGGAAAATTTTGATGGAGCTATTGTTAATATGCCTCCTAGCTAGGGTCTTTTCGAGGCAGGGGTAATAGTTGGAGAAGAGATCAATGATATTCAGATTGAATCAGTGGAGGAATCAGTTGGGGTGCAGATGGATACAGATACTTCCTTGACACCGATGGGAGAGTTGGTAGGTAGTGGAGGTATGGAAGTATAGGTGACCTCCAATTCTATCTACTTGGAGAGTTATGCTAGAAATGTTGGCATATGGACACTCCAATGAGACATTGTGTGTGATTGAAGGTTTTGTCATTGATGGCAACCCTGCAATCCTATGGCACCGACAAAGACATTATATCGGCAAAGCATTACACAGACAACCTTGCAATCCTATGGCACCGACAAAGAAATTATACCGACAAAGCATTACATAGGCAACTTTGCAATCCTATGGCACCGACAAAGACATTATACCGACAAAACATTACACAAGCAACCTTGCAATCCTATGGCACCAACAAAGACATTATATCGGCAAAGCATTACTCAAATAGAACAATGCACCGGCATCAACAAAATCAATGTACACCGGCACCAACACAAAAGATGTACACCGACACAGAAGGAAATATGTATACCGGCACAGAGGCCGATAGGATTTTTTATATGTAATATTTTGTTTATCATTGTAAGCCGACTTGGAAAATTGTAAAATGACTCTTGTATATAAAAGAGATCATTGTAGGCATTTGTAGGATATGGAGAGAATGTAATAAATAAATTATAAGGCAGACCTAATGTGCGAATTGTAGGTCAAGGGTATATGTAAAGAACAGAGTAGGAACCGGTACTGAATCTGGCATTGAAGATGCTATTGTAAAGGAGTACAGAATATTGGATTTGTGTAAATCCTCTTTGTAAGTCAATGTGATTTCTTGTTGAGCAGTGAGCTCTAAGCAGTTGGCCTTCTTGCATGTGCAGGCCCCTATTGTAAGTAATATTCTCTTATTGGCCAGTAAGTGAATATTGTGGGTCACAAATCCCATCGAGGTTTTTCCCACACCGGGTTTCCTCGTTAAACATCTTGTGTTATGGTGTTCTTTTCATGTGGATGCTTTTGATTTTGTTATTTGCATTAATTCTTGCATACCGGTATACTGTAACTTTATATTCTGCATATTCAGTTTTAAGAAAATCTCATAACCGGTCAGATACTAATTCATCCCCCCCTCTCAGTATCTGTGGGAACCCTAACAATTGGTATCAGAGCCTGGTCCTCTATTTTCAGAAGCCTAATAGCTTGAGGAAGATCTTGGTACCGGTAAAGATGGAAAATCTGATGAAGCAACTTGAAGGAGCTTTTACTGACTATGATGCAGAGAAGTTGAAAAATATCAAATTAGAAGATGATTTAAAAGCAGCTTAGGACATTATTCAGGCACTTCAAGAAAATCTTACTGTTACAAGAAACAAGAGAAGAGAACTTTGTGAAAAGTTGCAAAATGAAAATGATGAAAAGGAATCATTAAATGATATGATGAGCAAATTGAAACAAGAGATCATGACAACAAAAAATGAAATGCAGGATATGACTATGAGATTCTGCAAAGAGATTGAGGACAGAAAGAGGAATGAAGAAGAATTGACCAGAAGACTAAGTGATGCAGCAAATGAGAACACAAGACTTAGCTATGAAAATGATATGTTGAAGATAGATCTGATGCATACTCAAAATGACTCGAATGAACTAATGAGACAAAAAGAGATCTTGGAAAGGGAATTGGAAACTGCAAATCAACACAAAGAAAAATTCAAGAAAATCTCAGAAGAACTTGGTACCTTATTGAAGAATCAAAAACCCAAAGGTGACACTTCTGGAGTTGGATTTGAAGTTGGAGAAAGCTCTGGTACTACAAATACCCAGGATCAAAGAAAACTGGTAAGACCCTCTAATACTTACAAATTCAATGGAAAATGCTTTAACTGTAATAAATATGGTCATAGGGCAAATGAATGTAGATCTAGGAATTATCAGAACATCAATCCTCCCACCGGTCAATGCACCAAATGCAACAAAATTGGTCATAACTCTGAAAATTGCAGAATGAATGTAAGATGTTATGTTTGTGGAAGATTTGGTCATTTATCAAATAAATGTAGAACGCAAAGCGGCATAGGTTATGGGAAAGCTATTCACAAAAATAATGTAACTTGTTATGCATGTAACAAAATTGGTCATATTGCAAAATTCTGTAGAGGTCAAGGTACACCGGTAGATAACAAAAGTACTAGCTTGAAAGGTAAAGAAAAGGTTGAAGAGGATAAGCAAGAATTTTCAAAGCAATGGATTAGAAAAGGTAATCTAAATATTGGAGTTACTCCTCCACCGGTAGAACCAACAAATGCTTCACTGGCAGGACAATATGATGCTCCACCAGCAGGATGTTCTTCATCAAATTGAAGAAAATTATCTTGAGGGTTTGGCAATTTAATGACACATGTGCTATTATTCCCTCGGTTAGAGAAAAGAAGTTGAAAATCCTTCATTACCGACAAATAAAGTTGAGTTAATACATTACCGGCAAACAATTAATGTGGTAGGTGGCAGAAAAGACTTTATAAATTAAGTTTTTGGCTCCATTTCATTTCACTGTGAATTCAAACTTTCAGAGAGTGCGAAGATTTCCGAGCTAAGGCATTCCAAGCAAAGAGGCAAAGCACTTCAGCAATTAGTCCATCCAAAGGCAGAAAAAGGTATTTATCATCATGGTATCCTCCTCTACACCTAAATTCATAGCAAACCCTATAGTAGTCGAGGTTATAAAATGACCTAGGCCCGTGTTTGAGCTAGTTCCCAAGGTAGCTAAGAAAGATGACAACATAAGTGCTTTTTCCCAAATTCCAAAGGGTATTGTTTATGCAGAAGACCCTAGAATGTACATTCATTGCAACATAGAGGAATTAGGTGATGAAGAAATCAAAGACATGTACAAATTTGTTATATGTGACAATGCCGAAAATGTGAAACCTGAACACAAAATTGTTGAAACCCTAGGATTCACTGAAATCCTCAGCATTCTTGAATTTCCCAAGGAAGTAATTAGGATAGTTCTTAGCAGGGTACATGGCTCATTCTTTTGGCTTGAATCAGTGCACAAAATTACAAAGGTAGCTATGAAAGCATTAATAGGGTTACCTTCCACCGATACCAGACCCGACAAAACCAAGGTCTCCAATGACCTACTAACGAAACTAACTGGTGCAACATCAGACAAAAGATCATTGAGGGTTAATGATGTAACTGATACAAATGTGAGATTCATTAGCATGATTCTAGGTTACAAAGCAACTCATGCAAATAGGCTTAATTCTATTTCCAATTTATGCATAAAAAGTGCTTATGACATGGTTAAGAACAATGTAAAAATTGACATCTATGAATGGTTAAAAGATGAGTTAATTGATAACTTAGCAAAAATCAAGAAGGATAAGAAAGGAACCTTTAGATTTGGAAATTTGCTTGTATGCTTAATGCTACATATAACCAAATAGGCTCCCGGTATAGGCAACAAGGATTTTGGATTTGACATACCAGTAGAAAAACAATTGTCTAACTTATTCAACAACATGGGTGAAAACAAAGAAAAGAATATCCATGAGTATTTTCAAGCACTAAAGGTCAAAATCAATAAGAGGATCAGAGTATCATAGGAAATTGTCAACAAATACAAGGATGAGATCTGGATGGAAGCAGTCATCCCAAGAACAATCTGGGTTACAGAAATGGGGTATGAAGCAGATGACCACATAGTGGAAACTTATGCCAAAGCACTTCTGGAAGCCCCCCATGAACCAAAGGAAGAAGTATTTGGTAGTGCTGAGCACATTGAAAGTCAAATTCAATCCAAGAAGAGAGTAAAGAAAGTTGAGGCATCTGTGAGGAAAGGAAGCAGGCAAGCAAAAGCCTTAAAAGATGATGTACTAAAGAAAACCGGCATAACCAAAGATGAGTTGGCAGCCCAACAGCCTGAAACTCATCTATCACTGGTAGATACCTCCTCAGAAGGAGATATGCTAGCAACTTTCAAAAGAGTTGTGAGGAAAAGAGACCACTCACCAGTATCCACTCCTTCACCTAGAAGGACAAGACATAAGCAACAAGCTGTGAGGTCTCCAGTCAAGAAAACCACACCTAAGAAAAAGCTGACCCCCAAAAGGAAGAAGAAGATAGACACTGACTTGGCCCATTTTGACATATTACTAGATGAAATCACAGAGGAAGGAAAATTGAAAAATATAGGGAAAATCTACGACACCCTATCAGAAGATGAGAAAGGACAAATTGAGGAAAGTGTTATACTACACATGGACATGTATAAAAAGTTTTTGATGCAAGTCCTAAATGAAATTCCTGATGAATTATATAAGAGAATTGAGGCCAGAAGGCAAGGAATAATTGAGTTGGATAAGAAAATAAAAATAGAAAAATTACTTGCAATATACTCGGCCAACTCACCTAAGGAAATTGATGATTTGATAGCTCAGGCCAACTGGACAGTCTTTTCCACTGCACACCAGCAAATATCATTAATGGCAGGTAAAGTTACTAAAGTCTCAACTGAAACAAAAGATGGTTGGGATAGATTCTTGATTGAAAAAGAAAAACAAGAAGAATATATGAATCCCAAGCCCATTCTGGTATATCAAAAGGACAAAGGGAAAGGTAAAGCTAGTGCACTGCCAAGTATCAAGATTAGAGACAACTCACCCCCACCTCCTTTAAATACTCCACCGGTAAAGACAACTACAAAAGATCAACCAACAGTTGAGAGCATGGACACAGAGGATAACAATCCTAATCCTGAAGTCCTATATACTGTGAATGTTGATACTCAAAAAATCAACATATTGGTAGATAAGGATACCACAGAGAAATCTGATAATAAAGAGCAACCAGTAACAGGAAACCAAGAGCAACCGACAGCAGATTTAGAGAAAAAGAAGGAATCTGGAACAGAAACAGAGCAACCAACAGAGCTAAAGGCTCAAGAACAGATGCCACTGGTAAGAAATGATGCAAGAAAAATTGTGGAGACACAAACAGACCTACCAGAGGTCAATACCAACATGGTCCCTTCCACTGGCACTCAGTTTACTGGGTCATCATCAAATGTAACAGAGGTATTGCTCGATTCTATCAAGAAAATAACCAATTATAGCTCACAAGCATATAAAGCAATAGATGATTCAATTCCAGTTTTGAAATTAATAGCTCCAAATTGTAATATAAACAAAAAAGATTCTTTAGGCCAGTTGGATACACTTTGTAAATATATTTCTGGAAATTTTGAGCAAACAAAGGTAGAAACTGTAAAGGAAAGTGTAGAAAAAGAAAAACAGAAATTCTTTGAGGAAGGAATAAAGAAGTGTAATAGGGAATTTGACACACTTCTATCGGAACTGTGCAATTTATTGAAAGAATACAAAACTCTGTATAAAGACACCTGTAAGATAAACTTTTTGACCACTGATGTAGACAAAAAGATAAGCAAGGTACAGGAAGAGATCAATAAACTTGTTGATAGTTTTGTTAACTCACCCGATACATTATTAGTTTTTGAGGAAAAGATAACAAATTTTGAGGAAGAATTGCTTAAATTAGAAAGAGAAAAAGAGAAAATAATAAACAAGGCAAAATTTTTGAGATCTAAACTAAGTCCAAGATTGGAATATTTAGCATCTTTGCGTAAGGAAATCTCAGAGGCACTAAAACAGGGTAGCAAAACACCAGCAGAGCACTTGCAACATCTCACCAGTACAGTACACAGAACTGAGATAGCAATAAAGGAGACCAAGAAGTTTATGGATGGTATAAACTTAATTTTGGGAGATATTCTTCAGCTAATAACTACCCAACTACAAGGTTGAGGTTATGTATTGGTACAACTACAAATCTACTAACCTTTGTCATTGATGCCAAAGGGGGAGTAGTAGATGAGAAAATTCAAAACACAGGGATCACATGCTCAAAGGGAGCCCTCATATTTTTGGTAACATTTTTTTTGGTATACACATTTTTGGATATCTTTTTGAAATTTCTCATGAGTGTTGCCATCAATGCCAAAGGGGGAGATTGTTGGCATATAGAAACTCCAATGAGACATTGTGTGTGATTGAAGGTTTTGTCATTGGTGGCAACCTTGCAATCCTATGGCACCGACAAAGACATTATACCGGCAAAACATTACACAAGCAACCTTGCAGTCCTATGGCACCAGCAAAGACATTATACCAACAAAGCATTACACAAGCAACCTTGCAATCCTATGGCACCAGCAAAGACATTATACCAGCAAAACATTACATAGGCAACCTTGCAATCCTATGGCACCAGTAAAGACATTATACCGGCAAAGCATTACTCAAACAGAGCAGTGCACCGACATCAACAAAATCAATGTACACTAGCACCAGCACAGAAGGTGTACACTGGCACAAAAGGAAATATGTATACCAGCATAGAGGCTGACAGTATTTTTGATATGTAATATTTTGTTTATCATTGTAAGCCAACTTGGCAAATTGTAAAATGACTCTTGTATATAAAAGAGATCATTGTAGGCATTTGTAGGATATGGAGAGAAAGTAATAAATAAATTATAAGGTAGACCTAATGTGCGAATTGTAGGTCAAGGGTATATGTAAAGAATAGAGCAGGAACTGGTACTGAATCTGGCATTGAAGATGCTATTGTAAAGCAGTACGGAATATTGGATTTGTGTAAATCCTCTTTGTAAGTCAGTGTGACTTCTTGTTGAGCAGTGAGCTCTAGGCAGTTGGCCTTCCTGCATTTGCAGGCCCCTATTGTAAGTAATATTCTCTTATTGGCCAGTAAATGAATATTGTGGGTCACAAATCCCATCGAGGTTTTTCCCACACTGGGTTTCCTTGTTAAACATCTTGTGTTATGGTGTTCTTTTCATGTGGATGCTTTTGATTTTGTTAGTTGCATTAATTCTTGCATACCGGTATACTGTTACTTTATATTCTGCATATTCAGTTTTAAGAAAATCTCATAACGGGTCAGATACTGATTCACCCCCCCCCTCTCAGTATCTATGGGAACCCTAACAAGAAAGGATCTTAAGAGTGGGAGAAAAGGTACAGGAACTTCCCCTGTCTTAGGTATTCAGTAGAAAACTTTTAAGAAAGGTACTTCAAAGAATTCCCTTAAGGTGGGTAGGAAGAAAGACTAGGAGAAGGGTAAACTTTCTGGTGAGAATTTAGTGGAATCTGGTGCTGTGAAGACCATTGATTCTCTCTTCTCTTAGCCTCAGAAATGATTGTGCTCTCATTGAATGTAATGGGGTTGAATATAATCCCTAGACAAAAGTCTATTCGAGAGATGATTTGGTCTTATTCATCTGATGTGGTTTTGATTCAGGAAACGAACCTTTCCCTTGATGGTATGTTCAATGTGGCTGCTAAAATTTGGTCAAGATGTCTTTGCCAATGTATTAGGGCTTAGGGTAGTTTGGGAGGATTGGATTTGTCATGAGATCATCACAAGCTTGTCCCACTATGGTGAATCTCTAGCAAGTCCTCTATCTCCTTGGTGGCCACTTGCTGCGAGACTGGTGAGGCTCTCCTTCTCACTAATGTGTATTCTCCAATTGATTATGTTGGAAAATCCTTGCTCTAGTCACATATAGGTGTTGTCCGCTCTCTTGCACCTTTTTTTCCCTAGATTATGGCAGGTGATTCTAATGTTGTATTATGTTTGGAAGAGAGGCAGGGAAGTATTTTCAGGTTGGACCCTTCTACAGGGCTCTTGAGGAGTAACATTGAGACTTTGAGGGTTGTGGATGTCCAACCTTCCAATGGTTTACCTACCTAGAATAATAGGAGATGTCGGGTTGAGGCTATATCAAAAAGATTACATAGGTTCTGGTTTCTAGCTACTGGTTGGACGATAGTTGGACTACCTATTCAGAGATTTTGGATTGGAGAGGCTCAGATCATTGGCCTATCCTTTTGTCAGCCACTAAGCTTAGGAGGACTAAGAATCCATCATCTAAGTTTCATCTTATGTGGCTGAGGGATGCTTCTCTTCAGGATCATATGCTTGAATGGTGGAGGGAAGGGAAGTCGACTTTTGGTATTGCTATATATTCCTTTGTCAAGCATTTGCAACATGTTAAGTATAGGCTGAAAAAGTGGAATAGGGTGAGCTTTGGTAATTTTTTCTCTACCAAAAGGAATACTCAGTAGAGGGTGGACATCATTACCCATCAAATTAGAGACCATGGGATGTCTTATTATTTATACGAAGAAGAGGCTATTTCTTTGAAAGAGCTAGATGAATGGGAGCTTCGAGAGGAGATTTATTGGAAGCAGAAATCTCAGATTGATTGGCTTTAGGAAGGGGATAGAAACATGAGATTCGTTCACAACTCAACAAAAGATAGAAGGCATGGTTGTACTCTCAATTCTCTCATTACTTTGGAAGGCATTCAAGTTTCCTCTTATAGGGAGATTGCCTAGGAAGCCATTAGATTATTTGGAAACCTATTCAAAGAAGATCTGGTGACTGCTTGTGCTGAATAAAGATTGCATTGCTTCCATATTTACTCTGAAAATGAATGAGGCTCTTATTAAACCTATTTCTATTTCTAAGATTGAGGTAGTGGTCTTCGGTATGAAGAAAGGCAAAGCTCCTGGGCGTGATGGTTTCCCTATTGAGTTCTTTGAAGCTTTTTGGGATATTGTCAAGCCAGATCTCTTGGAAGTTGTGCATGAATATTTTGGTAATAATAAGATGCTTAAGGCCCTAAATGCCACTTTTCTTGCTCTCATTCCTAAGAAGGAAGGTGCTAATTATCTTAACTCCTTTAGGCCCATTGCTTTGTGTAATGTGATCTAAAAACTTATCACTAAATTGATTGCTGAAAGGCTGAAGCCTTGGTTTAGTAAATTAGCTTATGAAGAGCAAGGGGGTTTTGTTTTTGAGAGATATATTTTTGATGGTGTCATTATGTTAGGTCCCGAAGACAACTGAGAGGGGGGGGGGGTGAATCAGTTGTTTAATAAATTCAAACCAAAAATTATTAACCAACTTAATGCTTAATATCGGTAAACCAGTTAAGTATGTCGGTAGACAGTGTTAATAGTAAATCGCTATACTGGTAGGGATTAATGCATGAAAAGTCCTCCACAACACATGACACCAATATTTGTATGTGGAAATCCTGTAAGGGGAAAAACCATGATGGGAAACCTTACCCACAATCAGATGATACTACTGTAGATAGTAAGTGTAGAAAAGGGGTCTACACATGTAGAAAGGCCAACAGCCTAGAGCTCACTGCTCAATCACAAATGGGAGTCACACTAACTACAATTGGATGGTTAAATCCAATAAGAATGTACTGCACAAAATAACATCTTCATATGTTGTATTCAGTACTAGTGTAATGCTGAAAAAATCTAGCTTCACCTTCAAATGATGTCTTCGTGTATGCCTCTACTTGATCTCGCATATACCTTCACTTAAATCTTTTTCGCACTCCACACTTGATCTTACAAATAAGATCTTACATTTATACCATACCCTAAGACCAATTTTAGTAGGTCGTCTCTACAAGATATTACAATAAAACATTTTACAAATAATATAATATCCGATGCAATAAATGATTAAGCATGTCGGCTTAATGCATTTACAACAATAATAAATCATCTCCATAGTGTGCCATGTTGATATGGAAAAGATAAACCTACAGGTGTAACCCTAGATAACCTGGACCTATTTGTCGGTAAAAGCAAATATGCAAATATGAATATACGAATGATTATTACTTCAAAATAAAGTGTCCACATGATGTCTTCAACATTATCAAGTGTCTTCCATGTCATTCCAGGTACCAGTGAACAATATATCCTACCAGTGAATCATATACCAGTAACCGCTACACAAATTACTGCTTGCCGGTGAATGTTGTTGGATCTCCAAAGTAGGTGTATTCAGTAGGTGTTGACATCAATGACAAAACCATACCAAAATACCAACAATCTCCCCCTTTGGCATTGATGGCAACACAAGATGGAAAAACCATCACAGTGCCAAAACAGAAATGCCAAGTACAAAAACCAACAATCTCTATTTCTCCCCCTAGGAGTAACAATACCAATCTTTCATGTGTTTTTTGAAAATCTCTCCCCTAAAATCTCTTTTTCTTACCAAAAAGATAAAGTGTTAATGTGTTTTTCCATAGATATCTCTCCCCCTTTGATATCAAATGCTAAAGTCACAAAAAGTCAAGTTCATACAAAATACCAACCAATTCAATATACCAACTACTCCCCCTAAGAAGTAGCTTCCTCATCAAATACCAGAATAAAAGATTTGTCCATTTAAATCTACCAGTTGATGACAATCATCAACTATCTAAGTCTCTACCGGTGGTGGTATGATTCCAAGCTAATCTCTGAGATACTCAAAAGTTTCCTTAGGCAAAGGTTTTGTGAAAATATCTACAAGTTGTTCTTTAGTATTCACATAAACCAGTTTTATCTCTTTTTCTTCAACTTTTTCCCTTAGAAAATTCAGTTTGATAGAAATATGTTTTGTTTCAGAATGTAATACTAGATTTTTAGATATATTAATTCTTGCAGTGTTATCACAGTATATAGTAATAGGTTCCTTGCATTTTACCTTTATGTCTTTCAACATTTGCTTGAGCCAAAGTACCTATGTATAGTTTGTTGCTACTACAACATATTCTGATTCTGCTATTGATAAAGATGTACAACTTTGTTTCTTACTCAACCAAGAAACTAATCTCTTTCCAAGAAAGAATGCTCCTCCAGTGGTGCTTTTTCTATCATCCACATCTCCTGCCCAATTTGCATCTGTATATGCACATAGATCATAATTTTCATCTTTAGGATACCATAATCCAAGATTTGCTATGCCTTGTAAATACCGAAAAATCCTTTTCATTGCTGATTCATGATTTTCCCTAGGATTACTCTGAAATCTAGAAACAATACATACTGCATTCATAATATCAGGCCTGGTTTGTGTCAAATACAGTAAACCTCCTATCATAGATTTGTATCTAGTTGGATTAACAGGTGTAGATTCATCCCTTTGAGATAATTTGTCATTTGTAGTCATAGGTGTGCTTACCGGTTTAGAGTTTTCCGTCCCAAATTTCTTAAGTAGTTCTTTCAAGTACTTAGATTGACTCAAAAATATACCTTTATCAGTCTGTAAAATCTGCAATCCTAGAAAGAATTTTATTTCTCCAATCATAGGCATTTCAAATTCTTGCTGCATTTCAAGAGAAAATTCTTTACATAATCCATCTTCTCCTCCAAAGATTATATCATCAAAAAATACTTCAATAATCAAGATGTCATCATTAGTTACAATCCATACAGAGCTTTTCTTAACCTACAAACCATATCATTGTCATCTGTCAAAGAAAATCCATCAGGTTGTTCAATATAAACTTCCTCTTCAAGATCTCCATTCAAAAATGCACATTTAATAGCCATTTGATAAACTTTGTAGTCCTTGTGAGCTGCAAAAGCCAAGAATAATCTAACTACCTCAATTTTGGCTACTGGTGCAAAGGTTTCATTGTAATCAACTCCTTCTTTCTAAGAATATCCCTTACACACTAGTCTTTCTTTATTTCTAACAACGTTACCATCTTCATTAAGTTTGTTTCTAAATACCCATTTGGTTCCAATTACATTTTTATCTTTAGGCTGGGGAACTAATGTCCAAGTATTATTTTTCTCAATTTGTCCTAATTCTTCTTCCATAGCTTTAATCCAAAGTTTATCTTCACATGCCTCATTGATAGATGATGGTTCAATTTGATAAATAAGACATACCTCTACATTTTCCAATCTTCCTCTTGTCATATCTCCTTTAAATTTGTTTCCAATTATCTGATCTTCAAAATGATTTAGTCTTACATACCAGGGTGTCTTAGTTTGTTGTTGTTCTTCAATTATTGTGGAATCCTCTGATGATATCGGGATAACTGTATCTTCATTTTGTACCAGTGGATTTAGTGTAGGTTCATTTTTCATGACTTCTATTGCCAGTTCAGAGTCTATATACCTTGATCTTCTATTATAGCAACAAAAACCCATCCATTGTCTACTAGATCCTCATCAAAATCATCGGTCACACCTTCATCAACAATGTAACAAGATTTATCTTTGTTCTTCTTAAATTTGTATCTTTGATATTAAGGATTAGGCTTGTATGTTCTTCTAGCTTCTTCTCTTAGTCTAGCATGTCTGCCAGGGCATCTTGAAGCCATATGACCAATCTTATTGCAGTTAAAACATTTAAAGGGTGCTTTACCTTCATACTTACTTCCAATTGGACCTTTTGGCATTTTCCTTGTAAAAAGTGCTTCAAGTTCTTCATTCTCCTTTCTGGTTTCTTCAAGTTCTCTTACATAAAAGGCTCTCCAATCTGATTTGTCAAATGATGGAGCAGATGATGTTTATGCTTTAAAGGCCAAATCAGTCTTTATAGTAGAAACAGGACCAAATTCCTCAATCTCAAAAGTTGAAAGTTTTCCAATCAATGTATCCCTAGTTACTGATGTATTAGGCATTGTTCTCAACTCATTTATAGTAGTAACTTTCATTTTATATGCTGGTAGCAAACCTCTTAAGATTTTTGAAACAATCTCATCCTCACTCAAGGTTCCTCCACAACATTTGATACCCAAAACAATTTCATTTACTCTTTCCATAAAAGCAGAAATCCTTTCATCTTCTTCCATTTTCAGATGTTCATACTTGACTCGGAAGCTTTCAAGTTTTACAATTCTCACTATGGAATCTCCTTAATTCAGTGTTTCCAAATGATCCCAAATAGCTTTAGTAGTAGACCTATCTGATAATCCCATGATTTGTTGATCTCATAATGCACTCAAGAGTGCTTCTCTTGCTTTGCAATCATTTTCTTCATCTTTTGCTAAGGTAGTTGGAGTAGTTTGACCAGCTACAGCAGTAGTATAACCATTCTTAGTAACTTCCTAGATGTCTTTACTGATGCAATTTAGATGTGTCTCCATTCTGATCTTCCATATCCCATAGTTGGTTCCATCAAGTTTAGGACTGTCCTTATTAATGCATGAAAATTCATCCACAACACATGACACCAATATTTGTACGTGGAAACCCTGTAAGGGGAAAAACCACGGTGGGAAACCTTACCCACAATTAGATGATAGTATTGCAGATAGTAAGTGTACAAAAGAGGTCTGCACATCTAGAAAGGCCAACAGCCTAGAACTCACTGCTCAATCACAAATGGGAGTCACATTGACTACAGTTGGATGGTTAAATCCATTAAGAATGTATTGCACAAATTAGCATCTTCATATGCTGGATTCAGTACCGGTGTAATGCTGAAAAAACCTAGCTTCACCTTCAAATGATGTCTTCGTGTATGCCTCTGCTTGATCTCGTATATACCTTCACTTAAATATTTTTCGCATTCCACACTTGATCTTACAAATAAGATCTTACATTTATACCATACCCTAAGACCAATTTTAGTAGGTTGGTCTACAAGATATTACAATAAAATAGTTTACAAATAATATAATATCTGATGCAATAACTGATTAAGCATGTCGGCTTAATGTATTTACAACAATAATAAATCATCTCCATAGCATGCCATGCTAATCTAGAAAAGATAAACCTGCCAGTGTAACCCTAGATAACCTGGACCTATTTGCCGGTAAAAGCAAATATGCATATATGAATATACCAATGATTATTACTTCAAAATAAAGTGTCCACACGATGTCTTCGACATTACCAAGTGTCTTCCATGTCATTCCAGGTACTGGTGAACAATATATCTTGTCGGTGAATCATATACCAGTAACTGCAGCACAGATTATTGCTTGTCGGTGAATGTTGCTAGATCTCCAAAGTAGGTGTATTCAGTAGGTGTTGACATTAATGACAAAACCATACCAAAATACCAACACATTATTGCTACTGAAGCAGTGCATTCCATGGTTGTTTCTAAGGATAAGACTATGTTTATAAAGCTGGATATGGCCAAAGCCTACAATAGGGTCAGATGGAGTTTTGTGCAAAAAGTTCTCTTAGATTTTGGATTTGGAAGTGAATGGATTAGTTGGGTTATGAGATGCATAACTTCTTCTTCCTTTGTTGTTCTTATTAATGGTGAGCCAACTAAGTTGTTTGTTGCTACAAAAGGCCTAAGGCAAGGTGATCCTCTCTCACCCTATCTATTTATTCTGATGGCTGATGGTTTGGGAAGGTTTCTCAAGTCTCAAGTCGGGAAAGGTTTAATTCAGGGTTGGAGGTGGGGTCCTAGTATTCCTCCTTCTTCTCATCATCAATTTGTGGATGGCATTGCATTAATGGGGGCTGCTAGAATCAATGAAGTGGCCAATTTCATAAGAGCTCTGGAGATTTATGTGAAGGCCTCTTGACAGTTGATTAATAAAGAAAAATCTCATATTTTTTTCTTCAATACTCCTTCTCCCATTCAAGCGAGGATAGAATGGATTTTGAGGTTTCAAATTGGTACCCTTCCTTTTGTTTATCTTGGAATTCCTCTTTCGGTTCATAGATTGCCAAGAGTTTTTTGGAAGAAAATTTTGGATAAGTTTTGAAGCAAGGTGTGTCACTGGACTAATAGGTGGCTCTCAACTACTAGTAGAGTTACTCTTTTAAAATCAGTTGTTCAGACGCTTGATATTTATAGGTGCTTTGTGCAATTATCCCTAGTTATCTTTATGAAGGAATTTGAAGCCCTCTCTAGACAATTCTTATGGGCTGGAAATTTTCTTTCCTCCAAGTTGAGTTTGGTTAAGTAAAATAATGTGTGTAAATCAAAATAGGAGGGTGGGCTTGGTTTGTAGAAAAATATCTTGAATGGCTATGCTCTTGCTACTAAACTATTTTGGAGATGGTGTGTAAATCAAGATCAAGGATGGGCTAGTATCCTTAGAATTAAATATCTTGGCATGATGTGGAAGGGAAGGATGTCCCCCAATGCAACTTGTATGGAAATGGGTCAATAATCTGGGACACCTTGAAGAGAGGAGCTCATCTAGTTAATAAGGATCTCTTTTGGATTTGTAACAAAGGATCTAAACATTGTTCTCGAAGGACTCCTGGGATGGATATCCTGCTATTTTGTCTCAAATTCCTCATCTCCAATCTCTCGGTGACATCTTTACGGTAGGAAGCTAGAGTAAAGTTGAGGACTTTAAAGTGATTTCAAGGGTGGGTTGTGGTGAGGTAGCTCGATTAAAGGAACCTTAGGAATTGCCTCATGGGGGTTCTATGGAAGAGAGGGAAGCTCTAATTGAAATTCTAGCTGGGAGATTGTGTAACTCTCTTAGAGGTGTTGACACCCTTGCTTGGGGCCCTAATCTGAAGGGAAAATATTTTGTGGCTTCTTCCTATCAAGAGATGGAATGTATGTCCTTTACCAAGGTGGATGTTCCATGGTGGAAACAAGTTTGGAATAGGCTGGCTTGGCCCAAGTATAAATTTTTCTTGTGGCTTGTGATGCAGAATAGGTGTCTTACTTGGGAAAATATTTAGAAGAGGGGATTTCATGGGCCCTCTATATGTGTTTTATGCCATGAGAGTGAGGATTACAACTCTCACCTTTTCTTCCCGTGCTCCTCCACCAAAGATATTTGGCATTGGTGGTGGGGGGTTTGGAAACATGCTTGTGTTCATGCTAGCACTTTGGTGGAGCTTTCGAATAGCCTTGGAAGACCTCCTACCAAGACTCCCTTTCTAGATGCAACCTTGAACATTGGTCCAGGTTTTATTATCTGGCAAGTTTGGTTGGAAAGGAACCTTAGGATTTTCTAGGAAAGGATGAAAATGGTGTAGCAAGTGTGGTTGAAAGTTATAAATATGATTTGGGAGACCCTAATGGTGAAGTGTGACCTTTCAGGAGATGTTGATCCTAGTGACATGCAAGTGGTTCAGAGTTTGAATATTTTAGGGAGATGCCTTCATGATGCTTAATGTAAGAAACTTCAGGTCGAGATCATAAATTTTAAAAGGAGGGCTTGTCGGGACGGTAAGTGGACCCCTCCTCCTTTGGGATATCTTAAGAGTAATACTGATAGATTTTCTAGAAGTAATCCTAGGTATGTTGGGGTTGGTGGAATTGGTAGAGATAGTTTTGGTAATGTTGTTTTTCTCTTTTCTATCTATAAGGGTTTCCAAACTAATAATTATAAGGAGGCCCTTTCTATTTTGATGGCCCTTAAGAGATTTTTTTCTCTTGGGTGGAGTAAGATTATCTATGAGTGTGATTCCCAAGTTGTGGTTGATATGTTAAATCGTCAGCTGATGGAGGATGTTGAGTGGCATTTGGTTGTGGTGGGTAGATAGATCCTTTCATTGAGTGTTGCCTTGGAAATAGTTTCTTTTTGTTATGTGCCCTGTGAGTGGAATAAAGTTGTTGATTGTTTGGAAAAGTGGGCCTCAGGTCACCTAGATGGGTGGAGAGTTGAAGGATCGGCTCATCTGCCCTTGGAGTATGTTCATGTTGTTGAGGGTTTTCTCAAGGAGGATTTAGTAGTTTAGTTGTTGTTTGGTTGGGGGCTTTATGTCGATTCCTTCGCTTTGTATTGTTGGGTTGAGGCCCTGTTCTGTGTATTGCTCAATTTGATTCAATAAATATTTACCCCTCTTTTTAAAAAAAATAAATATTGTTATGTTTTATTTTATTTGAAGAGATATTTTTTCTAAATAAAATTTGAAAGCAATAGCTTGAATATGTTAACAGAATTTACTAAAAGTAGAGATATACTTTAAAAAAATACAATAAAATAACTCATAACGAAGAAAATAAAATAACTTTAATGAATGTAAATGAAATAAATCTGAAGTGTAATAAAACAATATAAAAACAAAAAAAGTATGTGGAGAGATGTTCTATGTAACAATAATGGATGGAGTATAACGGTGTGAATGTGATAACAAAAACTGAAATGTTTATTAGTCATTTACATGTATATTAGTATTTATGAATTTTTTCTTTGATTATTTTTCAATTTTTAAAAAGTTAAGATACAAGATTTTTAAGTTTCTAAATTATAAAAATATTTTTCTCCAATCTAATTGGCTAAAAAATTAGTAGATTTCATGGATGTAAATGAATTTTCTTTTGGAAACATTTTAGGTACATTAACATAATCTGTAGTAAATTTAATCTTTTATGTTTGAGAAAGATTTTGTACAATTTGGCAAAACCTCTTCTTTCTTCAATATAATTAATAATAGTTATGTCAATAAAATATAGTTTGGTTATATTAATTATTATTACTATCTTAAATCTTAGCATTTATTTACTATTTATTCATTTGCAAAACCATTTGCCTATTGAAGTTACAAATAAAATTGTTTCAAATAAAACGTTACTAAGTAGTTTACTCACCATAAGGTTAATAGCGTTAATGTTATTTAAAAGTATTAACATTATTGTTATATAATTTTTTTTAATTTTCTTTTATATGACTACATAATTGATCCTCTCTTTAATGCTAAATACCTTAGAGATACCAACACTTAAATGGGGTGGTTAATTTTTAACCCTAAAAAATGTTATATTATTGAAAATATAATATTACATCTATTCTAGTAAGATTATTGATTTACCAGTGTACATTATTAATTACCTAACCCTATTAACATGACATATTATTTTCCCAAGTCAATAATATAAATGTTATTATTATCTTTTCAAATTTGTATTTTACACATCCAACAATAAAATATTTAACAAATTATTTAGAATCTATATCTACATTTTTTAAAGTTTTATATTATATAGATAAATAAACATATATATAATATAAAAAAATAAAAAAATTAGCAATACTATTTTAGTTATTCTCATATAATTTAATAATATAAAATTTTGATAATAAAATAATGTTATTAATAATATAGTACTAATATTTTTAATAATAAATACATAAATAACTGAACTTCTTCTAGTAATGCAAATTGTTGGTAAGAATAAACTCCTACTACTAAGAGAGGAGAATATCGCATGCGGGTGCAGGTTTTGCAGGGGCCGAGCTAGGGAATTCGTTCCCTAGGTCATGCTTGAGCCTTTTAGCATGTGTGCGGGGGAGGGGGGGTATGTTTGGTGTTGCAGGGTGGGGCATGGATTTGGTGGTGTCATGTGCCAGAGGAGGTTTTCGGCATGGTAGAGAGGGCATGTGTTTGGGAGGTGAGTGGGGTGATTGTTTTCGGGGAGAGCACTTTCTTTCCCTTATCCACATAGGGTGTGGGTTTTTGATCAAATATGATGGTTGGTTCATGAGAAGTGGCTTCAAAGGCTTCTCCTAGCCTAGATTTTCGAGCAGCTTTGGGTTTGCATCCTCTGAATCATGGTGTTAAGACCTTGGATAATAATCTCTTTGTTCCTGACTCGGGGGTTATTGGTGTTGTTGTGTCCAGTGGATCCTAGATTTTGAAGCTTAACGACTACCTTGAGAGATGCAAAGAGAGGCCGAAACTAGTAATTCCACTTGAGATGATTGTTGAGGATGGTGAATATTTTTCAAACCCTTCGCTTTACTGTAAATTTTTGGGGATGAGGGTTTCTCTGTAGTTTCTAGAGAATTGGGCTCAGAGGATTTGGGTGCTGGAAGGGGAAATGGAGATTATGTTGTTGGCAAATAACTACTTCATTGTTACATTCAATTGTATGGAGGATCACAATAGTGTCTTTTAAGGAGGCCCATACTTTAATAACCAGGTGGGGTTGTTCATCAAACCTTGGCATGCGAGATTTAACCCTTTGGAGGATCTAACAAATAGGGTCCAGTGTGGGTTCGATTACCTCATTTTTTGGTGGAATGTTGTTGGGAGGATGTGTTGCGGATGCTCACTTCATTTCTTGGGAATCTGGTTGGATCTTCAACACAAACCTTGGTAACAACTCTTGATCGTATCTGTGTTGAAATTGATCTTAGTAAGCCTTTTCCAAATGGTATAGATATGTGTGTGTGATCTTATTCTTGGGCCAGTAGCTAGATTATGAGACTTTACCATTTCAGTGTCGTCTATGTCATGAGTATGGTCATTTGCAACGCAAGTGCCCTAAGTCTAAACCGGTTGTGCATCAACCTCAACAACCTTCCCGTACCCTAGATGGGGCTGATAAAGGAAAAGCTTCCATGTTTGATGAGGTTGTGAGTGCTGATGGTTTTGTCCTAGTTAAGACAAAGAATAGGAACCAGGGTCAAAAGAGGTGTTTGCAATAGAGACAGGAAGAGGATACCCTTAATATATTTGAAGTCTTGGATGATCTTAGCCAGTAGGAGGTGAATCCAAGGTTTATTCCTTTGGATCAAATTGCAACAAGTTTGGTTCCTGATAGTGTGAACGGGATACTACCAAGGTACAATAGGTGGTTGGGAGTCAACAAATGGAGATGCATTAGCAAGTAGTGACTCATTTGGGACCCATCCCTCATGCCGAAGTGAAGTTGTCTAGTGGGGATGTTTCTCTTGCAACACAAAAATTGGAATCTGTTGGGCTGAAAAGTAATAAGATCTCCTTACATATGGGTCTTCTTCAGAAAGAAATTAAAAAAGGAGCAACAGAGAATATTTTGAAGGTTGGTAGTAAAAAGGACTTGAATAAGATCAAATTGATGGGGGATAATTTGGTTGAGTCAGGGTCTAGAAAAGACTTTGGATTCTCATTTTTCTAATCCCCCAAAATGATTGTGCTATCATGGAATGTGAGGGGATTGAACAGTGGCCCTAGACAAGAAATTATTCGTGGGTTGATAAGGGGTCATTCTCCCGATGTCCTTTTCTTGTAGGAAACTAAATTATCTGTGGAAAGTATGTTGGGTTTGGTTCTGAAGCTATGGAGGAGGGGAAAATGTCAGTGTATTGGGGAATTTGGCTCCTCTAGAGGGGTGGCTTGTCTTTAGAACCCCTTGAGGATTCATCCTATATGGTGGGTTGCTTCCAGACCTTCTTTATTCGAGGTTGCCTCTAGTCTTGAGGCTCGGGAATATATCTTGTTTACTAACATTTATGCCCCCATTGATCTTCAAGGTAAGCATAATTTGTGGTCTCATATTTATTTTATGATGAATAATGATGAACAGTAAATACCCAACAGGTATTGAGAGGGGGGGGTGAATCAGTATAGACACAAATTTGTCTGACAACTTAAACTGCAAAGAGTGCACTAACTAGCAAACATCATCACCAACCTAAACCAAGACAATACTGGTAAAACACAGTAAGACTGTAAAAGACATAAACCAGTAACACTTAGATCTTATCAAAACCTAATATCTCATCTCAACTTCACCCATATGCTTAAGCAAGTAATACATTAGAAATACAATGACCATTAGATCAACATGCATTACCACTTAACAGAAAACACTAAATCATCACATGAAAAAGTATCACACATAACACACTAATTTTTTCATGTGGAAACCCAATTGGGAAAAACCATGGTGGGGATGAATACCCACAAGTTGTTCTTGAACTCTTTTGAAGTTCACTCTGTTAGGAGCCTAGTCTGGTTAAAGACTTTACAACGAGTTCTGCTAGGAACTAATCCTGCTAGGGATCACCCAGTTAAGGGATGGCTAAATACCCGGTTAGAGGTTAAAACCATGTTAAAGGTTACCTCGCAAGAGGATTTGAAGAACTCAATGATTTTGAGTTACCGTATTAAAGGATTTACAAAAATCCTATTAAAGCTACCCAGTAAAGGGATTTTCCAACTGCTGAAATGGTTAGAAGTAAACAGGTAATACATTAATTTGATAACAACACTCAATGCCAAGGCAGATCCACTTCAGTTCCTTTACATTTACAATCACACTTTGTAGATCTCTAGTCACTTCTCTAGTCTGGCAAGAATCACCTCACATACATTTATTTGCCAACAACTTCAACTGAAAATCATCATCGACCTTATAGACAGTAGTTGGGTCGGTGGCCAAAGCCTAAAACCCTAAGCATCTAGGTTAACAATATAGTCAATCCAATCTTGACCATTTAATCACATTACATAGGGTAAAAAAATCTTGAACAAATCTCAAGATGTTCTGCATCATCCGTTCTTTATCACTTCTGGAAGTTGATAACCCATCATGCGCTCTCCACCGTTTACTAAGATTTGACACATTCTCGAGGTAGATAGAATCAATCTTCTCATGCAAGATCCTCAAGGAAATCCTTCATGCACACAAGGGTGACATAGCAATGTGATCTAATCTTCATTTCAATGCCAATTCATCAGAGGATGTCATCGGTCTAATCGCACAGACTTGGAATGCATCAACCGGAAACCTTGAAGCTGAGACTACCAACTAGTAGTCATATCAAGTGAAACCCTGATACAAACTTTGCATATACTGGTTCACTTGCCAGTTTAGTTACTTCAACATACCAATTCACACTTCAACATACCGGTTCACTTGCTATTTTACTTACTTCAACATACCGGTTCACACTTCATCATACTAGTTCACACTTCAGCATATTGACATCAATGACAACATGCATTATCATCATGTCATCAAACTCTGTACATATGCCAACAATCTCCCCCTTTGGAATTGATGGAAATATACAATTATATCTCTACAGCTTCTTCCATATTATATGTTTTCAATACTGCAGATATCTTCTATGCTTCACATCTTCTCCCCCTTTGACAACAATGCCAAAGTGGAGGCACAAGCTTCCATGTTCCACTATGTTGCTCCCCCTGAGGAGTAGCATTCTTCAACACATCAATCCTGAAAAGATTTGACAATGCAATACCTTACTGATGTGGAGCACATACCTTTAGTTCACCTCTTGAAGGTGCTGATTCACCTCTTAAATAGGTAAATGTAGCCTTCAGTAGAGGCTTGGTGAATATATTTGCTAATTGCTCCTTACTGGAAACATGTTCCAATACAACCTCTTTGTTCTAAACTTTCTCCCTCAAGAAATGATACTTGAGATCAAAGTTCTTGGTTCTAGAATGCAATACTAGATTCTTGGAAATATTAATTGCACTTGTGTTATCACAAAATATACTCATCGATTCAGATACAAGGACTTTGAAACCACTTGATACATACTTCATCCAAATTGTCTGAGTACATTTCATAAATGCTGCTACATATTCTGCTTCTATTGTGGACTAAGAGATACAACTCTACTTCTTTCTCATCCATGAGACTAGTCTACCACTGAGAAAGAATGCACCACCGATTGTGCTCTTTTGGTCATCCACATTACCAGCCCAATCGGCATCGGTAAACACTTTGAGATTGAAATCATTATTGTATGGATACGACAATCCATAATCTATAGTTCCCTTTAGATATCTAAGAACCCACTTGACTGCTACCAAGTGGGATTCTCTTGGAATTTTCTGAAAATGTGTAGCAATGCCCATTGCATGTGCAATGTCCAGTCTATTGTGTACTAGATAGTGCAATTTACCAATCATTGACCGGTATTCCTTCTCATTCACCAACACTGAATCATCTCCTTTTAATAATTTACAATCAGTCATCATCGGTGTACCAACCGGTTTGCTGTCTTCCATGCCAAAGGTCTTTAACACCTCTTTGACATACTTGGACTGAGTGATAAAGATACCATTTTTCATTTGTTGAATCTGTAGTCCAATGAAGAACTTAATCTCTCTGATTAGTGACATCTCGAATTCCTTCTTCATTTCATCTGCAAACGCATGGCTCATCTTATCATCTCCACCAAAAATTATGTCATCAACAAACACTTCACAGATTAGAATCTAATCTCCTTCTGACTTCAGATAGATATTGCTATCTTCACTTGTTCTTTCAAATCCAATCTTCACAAGATAGGAGTGTAAACGTTCATACCATGCTCTAGGTGCTTGCTTCAATCCATACAAGGCTTTATGTATCCTGCACACCATATCATTGTCTTTTGATAGGGAAAACCCATCTGATTGCTCTATATACACTTCTTCTTCAAGTATTCCATTTAGGAATGCAGATTTTACATCCATCTAATACACTTTGAATCCCTTGAAGGTTGCATATGCAAGTAGCAATTGAACTGCTTCTAATCTAGCTACTAGAGAAAAGGTTTCTCCATAGTCTTCTCCTTCTTCTTGAGCATATCTCTTAGATACCAATCTTGCTTTGTTTCTTGCCACTATGCCATCTTCATTCAACTTGTTTCTAAAAACCCATTTGGTGCCAATAACATTTTTGTGCACAGGTTTGGGTACCAAAGACCATGTACCATTCTTTTCTATCTGGTCATGTTCCTCTTCCATAGCCTTAATCTAGTCTTTGTCTTTGTGTGCCTCTTTAAACGTTTTGGGCTCACATTCAGAAATCATGCAAGAATTCTCTCTGACCTTTCTTCTTGTAAGTATTCCTGCATCCTTATCCCCTATGATTTTCTTTGGATCATGATGCAACTTTACATACCTAGGAATGATCTTAGCTGATTCCTCTTGCTTTTCCTTTTCATCCTCATCTTCATCTTCATCTACATCTACTGCAACATCTACTAGTGTAGGAGCATTGTTACTTCTACTTGGTTGTTTTGCAACCAGTTCCCAGAAGGTTACACTTGGTTCATCTACCTCTCGCTTGCTGTCGGTTTCCTCAGGTTTCTCAAAGGTTTCATCAACTCTAACATTGATACTTTCAACAATTCTCTGAGTCCTATTATAAAACACTTGAGAGCTTTTCTCTTGGTGGAATGCCCTAGGAATATTCCCTCATCCCATTTTGCATCAAACTTGCTCTCGTGTTCACTTCTCCTGATATAACACTTGCTACTAAATACTCTAAAGTAGCTTACTACTAGAGTCTTACCATTCCAATACCCACAAGGAGTTTTATCCTTACCTTCCTTGATGAGTACCTGATTCATAGTGTAGACTACAGTGCTCACCACTTCTCTCCAAAAAGTGTGAGCAACCTTCCCTTGAATCGGCATCATTCTGGCTACTTCAACTACAGTCTAGTTGTTCCTTTCTACTAGGCCATTCTGCTATGGAGTCCGGAGGGCAGACAATTGCCTCTTGATGTCGTTCTTTTCAAAGTACTTATTGAATTCACTAGAAGTGAACTGACCTCCTTGGTCGGTTCTAAGGCATTTAATCCTCTTACTGCTTTCCTTTTCAACTAGTGCTCTGAAGGCTTTAAACTTTCCAAAAGCTTCAGAATTGTCTTTCAAGAATGTAACCCACATCATTCTTGAGAAATCATCAGTAAGAATCATAAAGTACCAATCTCCCCAAACACTCCTAGTTTTCATAGGACCACACAAATCAGTATGCACAAGATCAAGTAAATTATCTGTTGTGATAGATTTACCTTTGAAGGTTGAGGAAGACATTTTCCTCAATTGACATTCTTTGGACAAATGATTCTCTAGTTTTTCAGCATAGGCAATCCTCTAACTGCCTTGATCTTACTGGCTTTCACAATATTATCAAAATTTACATGGCAGAGTCTCTTATACCATATCCAATTGTCATCAAACTTAACCATTAGACATTGACTAATATTTGTATTTAACTGAAATAAGTTACCTCTAGTTTGCATACCGATGGCCATCAATTCACCACTCTTTCCTTTTATTTTTCACACTCCACCTTTGAATTCTAGAGTGATTCCTTTATCATTCAGCTGGGCAACACTCAAAAGGTTATTCCTGAGACCTTCTACCCAATACACATTATCAGCATTGCTTTTTCCATTTAGAGAGATGAACCCTTTACCTTTTACCATACATGGTGCATCATTACCAAATCGGACTACACCTCCATCGTACTCTTCCAGAGACAAAAACTTTCTCTGGTCACCAGTCATGTGGTGAGAACATCCACTATCAATAATCCACATATTAGAATTATCAAAGCGGGAGACAAGAGCCTTCTTGTCTGACACATCTTTCTTAACGGCTACAAACACTATGTCTTCTCTTTCTTCATCTTCTGATTCATCATTAGTGACACCTTCATTGACTGTAAAAAGACAGTTTCTCCTATTTCCTCCTTTGAACTTTTTAAACTTTTGTGGTTTGTCCTTATTATCACTATTAGGATAGTTGACATAAATGTGTCCTATCCTACTGCAAGAAAAACATTTCAAAGGGAGCTTACCTCTGTATTTTCCAGTTCCCTTAGGAAGTCTCCTGGCAAGAAGAGCTTCAAACTCCATCAGGATATCCTCATCATCCATATCTCTTCTTTGTCTAGGTTCATAGCTTGTACCAACTTCTTTTCCCTTTATAGATAGTGCAACAGATGCTCTAAAGGTTGACTCAGTCTTCTGAACATTGCCATCATAACTATTTAGCTCATATGCGGTCAACTTAACAATGATGGAGTCTAGGGATACCTTTGTCTTGTCAATATATCTCAACTCTTGAATAGTGGCAACCCTTATTGCATAGACCAGTAACAAGGATCTCAAAACTTTGCTAACAGTGGGATCATCCATTGTACCTCCTGGACTCTTGATGTCTCCAACAACAGTTTTAATTCTTATCCCATATTGTTGAATGGTCTCTCCTTCAACCATCCGCATGTCTTCAAATTTTTCCCTAAGGCTCTCTTCCTTAGCTTGCTTCACATGCTCATTATTTCCATAGATAGTCTCCAGAGTATCCCATACATCTTTGGGATTGTCTTTATCCTGAACATCTTACATAGGGTAAAACAATCTTGAACAAATCTCAAGACGTTCTGCATCATCTATTCTTTACCACTTTTGGAAGCTGATAACCCATCATGCGCTCTCCACCTTTTACTAAGATTTTGCACATTCTTGATGTAGATAGAATCAATCTTCTCATGAAAGATCCTCAAGGAAACCCTTCACGCATACAAGATTGATGTGGCAACGCTATCTAATCTTTATTTCAATGCTAACTCATCACAGGATGTTGTTGGTCGAATCGCACGAACTTGGAATGCATCACCCAGAAACCCTAAAGCTGAGACTACCAACCAGTAGTCATATCAAGTGAAACCCCGATACAAAATTTGCATATACCGGTTCACTTTCCAATTTACTTACTTCAACATTCCGGTTCACACTTCATCAGATCGGTTCACTTGCCAATTTACTTACTTCAACATACTGGTTCACACTTCATCATACTGGTTCACACTTTAGCATATTGACATCAATGACAATATACATTATCATCATGTCATCAAATTTTGTACATATGCCAACATTTTATGTGTGCATTGTAATGTTTTCACCCATGGATTACGGTGGGTGATTTCAATGCCATGTTAGAGTTGAGTGAGAAGAAGGGTGGTGTTATGCAGTTGGAACCTTCTTCTTTCCTTTTTCGGGATAGTATATCAACCTTGAATCTTTTTGACATCAAGCTCGGTAATGGTTTGTTCACTTGGAACAATAGGAGGGTAGGGGAGTATTGGATTGTGGAGAGGCTGGATCACTTTCTAGTTTCTAATTTTTGGGTTGGTGGGGGGTGGTCCACATGCTCTGAGATTTTAGATTGGAGAGATTCGGACCACTAGCCCATCAAATTGATGTCTTCTTCTTCTCAAGTCGCTCATTTTCCTTCTTAAAAATTCCATTTTATGTGGTTACGTGATCCTTCTTTGCAGGATCATGTTGCAGAGTGGTGGAGTAAAGGGAGGCTAGCCTTTGGCACTGCTATCTTCACTTTTGCCAAGCAACTGCAATTTGTTAAGTTTCATCTTAAATGGTGGAATTGCCAGTATTTTGGTAATATTTTTCATGCTAAGATAGTTGTTCAATCAGAGCTGAATGGCATTACCAGAGAAATAAGAGAGCATGTATTGTCAGAAGCCTTGCTTAGCGATGAAGACAAGGCAGTCAAGGATTTAGAGGAGTGGGAGCTTAGGGAGGAAATCTACTAAAAATAGAGAGCTCGTATTGATTGGCTTCAAGCAAGGAATAAGAATACTTTATTCTTCTTCAATTCAGTGAAAGCAAGAAGACATGGCAATTCCATCCCTATTCTCATTAATGATAGAGGTGAGTAGTGTTTATCCTTGCAAGAGATTTCTAGGGAGTCTATGCAGTATTTATGATCCCTTTTTACTTTGGATTCTCAAAGGGAATCTGAAGAGGAGAATTAGGTTCTCACTTGTATTCCTTCTCTAGTTACTAGGGAGATGAATGAGAAGCTTATGGGTCCTATTTTGTTGGAAGAACTTGATAGGATTGTTTTCCACATGAAGAAGGGGAAAGCTCCTAGATCGGATGGGTTTTGGATTGAGTTCTATCAAGATTTCTGGGATATTATCAAATTGGATTTATTGGAGGTGGTCCAAGAGTCCCAGAGGAATAAGAAGATTCTTTGAGGTTTGAATGTGACTTTCATTGCGCTCATCCTCAAGTGTGGTGGGGTTGACCAATTAGGCTAGTTTCATCCTATTTCTCTCTGTAATGTGATTTATAAGATCATTTCTAAGTTGATAGCGGAAAGGTTGAAGAATTTTTCTTGGGGGTGTCATTTCTGAGGAGCAGAGTGGATTTATGGAGGGTCATCAAATCTTGGATGGTGTGGTCATTGCTACTAAGACCATTCATTCTATGGCAATCCCCAAGGAAAAAACTATGTTTATCAGGCTAGATATGACAAAGGCTTATGATAGAGTCCATTGGCCCTTTCTCTAGAAGATTATTAGGGATTTTGGTTTTGTTGATCAATGGATCCAATGGGTAATTAGTTGTGTTTTGTCTATCCCATTCTCTGTGCTAATTAATGGAGATCATATTGAGTTTTCTGGTGCATCTAGGGGTCTTCGTCAGGGGGTCCCTCTTTCCCTGTACTTATTCATTCTTTTGTCTCAGGGGCTGGGGAGGTTGATTAAGTATAATGTGGGTCTGGGTATTATTCATGGTTGGAGTTGGTGTAATGACATACCTCCTTAGTCCCATTTGTAGTTTATGGATGATACGACCCTAATGGGACTAGCTCAAATCAGAGAAGCTATAAATTTGCATAAAGTCTCAGATGTTTATCTTTCTACTTTTGGCCAGTTGATTAATGAGGATAAATCTTCCATTCTCTTCTTCAACACACCTCGAACTATTCAAATGAGGATTGCTCATATCTTGAGATTTTAGGTCGGTTCTCTTCCCTTCACTTACCTGGGTATTCCTATCTTTGCTTGTAATCCTCCCAAGGACTCTTGGCAAGGTATTCTGGACAAATTTTGCATGAAAGTTGAACATTGGACACATAGATGTTTATCCTTTGTTGGGAGGGTTCAACTAATCTAGTCGGTGGTTTAGGCATTTCTGATTTATAGGTGTATGCTCCAAGTGGCCCTAAAGTGGTTTGTGAAGGGGTTGGATTCTTTGGCAAGGCAATTCTTATGGACATGCAACTTATCCTCCTATAAATGGAGTCTTGTCAAATGGGACTTGGTGTGCAGCTTGAAACAATCATGTGGGCTTAGTTTAAGGTAGTCTACTTTATTTGGTGAGGCTTTGGGTGAAAAATTGTACTCGAGGTAGTGTGTTGAATAGGATCGAGGTTGGGCCAGGATTTGTTCTTAAAAGTATATGCAGAGGATCCCGAAGGAGGTGTTGCTATTTACTAAGTTGTCATTAGTTTTATGCTCAAAGTCATCCTATATACACTAGTTGGTTTATACTACCAAAAAGTCCAGTCAGTAAATACCAAGGTTATCGGTGTCGGTTACAAAAGAGAGACAAGTCACCGAGATGACATACACCGAGCTATGAACCAAGACGAATACAAAATGTCTACCGAGTAGCAAAGAAGGAATACCGAGTTAATCTAAACCGAGTGGAAATATGTTACCAGATTCAATGAACCTAGACACACATGTGAAATGTGTTACAAGATTCGAGAAGATGAAACTGTTATTACATAGGAAATTGGATTTAAATATTTTGTATGATTTTGAGGAAGGATATCCAATGAAATAATTTATATGTTTATTCATTCAATAAAACATGTTTGTATGATCGAAGCATGAACAGATCACCGTCTCAAGGATCTATATAAAAAGAGTGATTTGAGTATTTGAGACATGATATGACATGAAAATCAAGAGAGAAGATACTAAGTAATGATATAGTTAAGTATGAAGAAAGAAGATTGATAGAGATATTTAGAGGTTACCAAGAAGGTTTCAGAGAACAGTTTAAGGGACAGAGTATACAGAAGTGGTTACCGAGTTTATCTATCAATTACCGAGGAATGCTATGAGCAAGGTAATTTTATATTGAGCACATAGAGTTTGTTATAACATTTCAGATGTGAAGTTGCAGATATTTTGTAAAGATTTTGATTGAATTATTAAGTTGTGTTACAAACCTTTTACAGGGTAAAAGACTCAAATAAGGTCTATAAATTGTAAAGCCTTTAACTAGGTACAACATTTTGTAGAAGTGTTTGTAAAATCTTTTAGCAAGGTAGATCTAAAGATCTTTATACTCCTAACAGGGTAAGCTATCAGAAATAGTTAAACATGTAGCTCTAATTGAGCAATCTTGATTACTGCAGTAGTGAAGTTGTGGGTGCCATCCCCACCATAGGTTTTCTCTCTAACCAAGAGTTTCTGCATGACCAAAAATCTTTGTGTTAAGGAGTGAAATTTTGATGGATGTTATTTCTATGATTATGTTTCAGTATTATATATTTATGAGATCAGCAATACTTAGTTTGTGTTTATTAGTAAAATTATTTTCCAGAGAAAAGTTTTGATGTATTGATTCACCCCTCCCCTCTTAGTACATTAGCTTTCCAAGTCAGACCTAACAGGAGGAAATCTCAAAATATCTACTTATGGGGAAAGGCTCTATGATTTGGAGTACTCTCAAGAAAGGGGCTGCACTAATAAAAGAAGGACTTTTTTGGATTTGTAAGATGGGGGAAGAGGTGCTTTTTTGGTTCAATTCTTGGGATAGCTAACCACCATTATTGAACAGTTTCCTAACTTAGGAAATCTTTAATAGAGCTTCTTAGATGCATGATGGTCTAGAGTGAGCGAATTTAAGTCTCTTTATAGGTGTGGGCAATTGGATATGGTGCAATGGAAGGTTCCTAATGAATGGCTAGTTGTTGGTATGGATGCATACTGCACTGAGTTGCATGGCATTTTGGCAAGTAGACGCTATAGTTCCCTTAAGAATAGGGATAGACTTGTTTGGTCCTCGAATCCTAAGGGTGTTTTTACTATTTCCAGCGAGTACTAAGAGTTGTTGTCCCGTAGATTGGATGGGAGGGAGGTGCACTGGTGGAAATATGTTTGGAACAATTTCTCTTGGCCAAAGTGTAACTATTTTTCTTGGACTTTGGCTTTGAATAGATGTCGAACCTGGGACAATGATCGCAAGTGTGGGTTCCATGGGCCTTCCATCTATGTTTTGTGTGGTAATGGGGAGGAGGATTCTTCAGACCTATTCTTCAGACCTATTCTTCATATGCCCTTTCTTGCTGTTGATCTGGTATTACTGGTGGGGGGTGTGGAAGCACCCTTGTGTTCAGGTGGATTCTTTGGTGGAGTTTTGGAGCAGTTTGGGCAGGCCTCCTATTTTGTTCTCTTTTCTCTAGACTGTTTGGCACATTGGGCACATTTTCATACTTTGGCAAATCTGGCTAGAGAGGAAAAGGAGGATCTTTAGGGAAGTCATACTGTTAGTTCAACAAGTGTGGAATAGAATCATTAGAATGGTCAGGGAGATGGTAGAAGCTAAATGTGAGGTGAATTTTCCTCTAGATAGAGGAGAGGTTGATATTGTGAGTAGGTTGGGTTTGCAAGAGATGTCTCTTGTCTCAGCTTGTGTCAGGAGATGTAGACGTTTTATGAAGAAGGTTCATAGGGGGAAGGTGGTTTCCCCCTCAGGATGAGTCCATCTAGATTAACAGCAATGGCTCCTTTAGGGGTAATCCAGGTCCTGTTGGGATTGGTGGTACTGGTAGAGATCGTATGGGGGATGTAATTTTCTTCTTTTCAGTGCATAAAGGGCAGCAATCTAATAATTTTATGGAGGGATTAGCAATTTTCTATGCCCTGGAGCATGCTTTTGAGCTGGGGTGGCATAAGGATATCTGTGAATCAGATTTGTAGATTATTGTTAACCTATTGATTGAGTAGAAGGTGAGTGGGATTAATTGGCATTTGGCAAGGATTGTTCACAAGATTTTGCAAATTAGTGCTATGATGGAGAAGGTGTCTTTCATCCACATTCCCTATGAATTGAATAGAGAAGCTAATTGTTTGGCTAAGTGGGCCTCAAAACATGGTGATGATTGGAAATTTGAGGGTTGGGAGCATCTTTCCCTGCATTACTATCAGGACTTTCATAAGATGTTTGCTGAGGATATGGATAGTTATGAAGCTGGTTCATTTTTGGTTGGGCTTGTTGTTCTCTTCTGAGCTTTGAGGTTCTAGTTTTCTTATGTAATTCTTGTTTCTGATTATTAATAAAGTTTTCACCCCTTCATTCAAAAAATAAAAATAAAATAAATAACAACATAATAATAATATAATAGTAATATTTGTTGTTATTGCAATAATAGCATTTGTTGGTTAGTTGATAAATGATTTATGACACCAAGAGTAAACTATATAATACTAGTTTAAGATAATAGATTGTTGGAAGTCATACTTATCACAATCCAATAGTCGTAAATACCTATTTTTATTAAACTCTAATATTTCTTTTTGTATTTAATAGAGGACTCATGGCAAAATATATGTATCACAATCAAATAATGGCAAATAACTATTTTTAGTAAACTATAATATTTTTTATTTTTCTTATGTAGTTAATAGATGAGCCATGGAAACAATTTAAAAGGTAAGCTAATTATTACAAATTGAATATATAACAATTTTTACTTAAATACAAAATAAAAAAATAATTATAAATAAATAAAACTGAAATACTCAATTCTCTCTCTATAGTTTTGATTTATTTTGTTTAGTTTAGAATTATTACAATTAATATTGTTTAGTTTTATTAGTTCTGTGTGGCAATTCTACATTTTTAAACATAGTTAAAAAGTGAATAAACTTTTAATAGCAACAAATCAAAATTAAAAATAACAAAAAATTCCCAAGTTTAGGAGCATTTGATTATGAAAAGTAGACATTTTTTAAAGATATGTTAATAAAAACCATTTTATCTTTATTGTTATTGGAGAAAACATTTTGTCACGAGTCAATTTTTTTTTAATAAGACTAAACTATCTAACCCATGGCATTATAATTTATAGATAAATAAAATTAAAATTAAAATTTTTGAAATTGAATTCATCTCTTTTCATAAAACTAAAACTAAAATACAGGTAATATATTTAATAAATCATAAAACAATAATCATTTTCAATAATTAAATTTAAATTGTCATAGGTTGAATTAATTAAAAAAAAAGTTGAAATAAAATTAAAAAAATTTATTTAATTGTATTAAATATTTGTAAAATAAAATTAAATATTGTAATATTTTATTATTACTTTGTATTAATTATTTTAATTTAATTTAATGTTTAATTCTTTGAATGTTTCTATATATATATATATAAATATATATAATATTATATTTATATGATAATATAATAGTTTATTAATATATTAATATAATAATTAATTAAAAATTTACATTAGAAAATCAATTATGAAAATTAAAGTACTTTTTCTTTTTCAAAATTTTAATTGAATATGACCAATTAGATCACATTACAAAGATTATTTTTAAAAAATAATTTAAAATAACCTAGATATGAGTAATCATAATTTATTTTCATGAAATTAAAATATACACTATTAAATTTTTTTAAAAACAAAAACAAAATCTTAATAAGTGAAATACACATGAATAAATAAATGATTATTATTTTTAATAAAATAAATTAAGTTTATTAAAATACAATTATTCAAAATTATATAATTGAAACCCAAAAAATAAAACATAAAAAATCAATAATAATAATTTTTTTCAATAATTAAATTTAAATTTATTTTTTACTATTTAATAAAATTTTAATAATTGTTATAATTATAATTATTACCATAATTAAAATTATTATCATTATTATAATAATAAACAAATAAATGGTAAAATTGTAAAAATATTTTTCATCTCTTTTTCCATGTTTTGTAAGCATTTGATTGTGGAAAGTAAACATATTTTACAATGTATCAAATAAAATCATTTAATCTTTATTGTGAGTCAAAAAGTTTTAATAAAACTACAATATAGAATAATAAATTGATTTTTTATTATTATAGTAATTATTATAATAATTATGATTATAATAAATAAATAAATGAATAAAATCATAAAAATATTTTACTTTCACCTCCATTTACTTCCAATTATATCTTTTATCCTATGTTTCATAAAAATCATCAATTTTAAATCTCCATTCAATGAAGTTTTAAAAAATATTAAATTGAATTGATTAATCTAATTTCATAAAACTAAAATACAGAATAATAAATTATTAAAATAAAAAAAATGGACCCTAATGTAGCTCACACTAAAAAATAATATTTAAAAAAAATAATTTAAAAAATATATATTTGATAGTTAAATTATCCATTGTTTGAAGAGATATTTTTTATCAATCAAATTTGGCAAGCGATGGAATGCAATAGTTATAGTATGTTAACAACATTTATTAAAAGTGGAGATATATCTTTTAAAAAAATCAAAACTATTAAATAAATCTTATTAAAATGTAATTAAACAATGTAAAACAAAGATTTTACATGAAGAGGTGTTCTAAGTGGCAGTAATGGGTGGAGTGTAATGGTGTGAATGTTTTTACAAAGACTCTTTAAATGTATATTATTCTTTACATGTCAAATCATTTGATATAATAATAAGCATAAAATTACAATTTATTATGGGTGGAGTGTAATGGTGTGAATTTTTTAACAAAGACTCCTTAAATGTATATTAGTCATTTATATGCCAAATCATTTGATTTAATAATAAGCATAAAATTACAATTTATTATTCAATTGTTGAGTGCTTTCTTGTTAGTATTGCAATAATAGCATTTGTTGGCTAGTTGATAAATGATTTATGATAGACCAAGAGTACACTAAATAATAGTGAATAGATGAGTCATGGCAACAATTTAAAGGTAAGCTAATTCTTACAAGTTGAATATATCATGATTTTATTAAATTGATGATTGTTATAATTGTAAAGGTTGATCTTGAACCTAACCTTGATTCATTCAAGACTCAATGTGATTGGCATAGTTGATTGAGGCTCGTTTGTTCATTAGAATTTTTTTTTTTTAAATATCTACCAACAAAATTGTTTATTTGTAAAGAGCCTTATAATTTTATAGACTAAAGTTGACTTCAATAAAACAATATAAAATAAATTTTAACTAATTCAAAAATATAACAAAATAAAATTATTATGTAAATAATGTTTTAATAAAGATTAATTTTGACTTTGTAAAAGAAAATAAAATATTTTTTAATTAATTCTAAAACACAACAAAATAATTATCAAGTAAGTAAAATTGTTCTAAAATAAATTATAAGAAAAAAAACTCTCGTAGAAACAAAACAAGTCTTTATACACCTCTTAGAACCTAAAAAAAATTCAAACTAAAAGAATCATAAAATAATTTCATAATAAATAACCATTAATATAAATATGTTAAATACATATTTTTATTTTTTCATACTAAATATAAATTGTACATACAATCATTGTGGACATTACTCATAATCTCCCGATGTAATCAAAATCCTACCAATACAAAGTAAGAAAGAGAAATTAATAATTAAATTTGATGAATGCGGTGAATGGGGCACATTTCTCTTATGGTCTTGATGTGCGTAGTTATTACTTCCATGACTTTAATCTATTTGCATTGTCATTACTTACTCTTTACTTGAATTTTTATTACTTGCATGACTTTAATCTATTTGCATTGTCATTACCTACTCTTTACTTGAATTTTCATTGTCTTGCAGATTGTTGACCTGGCAATTTCAGATCTGTACCACATATCATTCATCGTCATTGTGCATGTACGCCGTCTCATACACGAAATTTGTACAACTCTAATCTGTTTTCATTGTCATGAATTCAATATTGACCCGTTTTCTCCACAAAGTAAAGCGTAGAAAGAAAAATCGCATGCCAATTTTCCCCACATTTCTCTGCCGTGTGAGAACAATCCATATCTTGTAGAATCATGTTTGGGTCAAGATACCATGGACTTTGGAAATATCTTTGTTTTTGGAGAATAGACTTTGTTGTTTGGGTCGGGATACCATGGAGTGTTGAAATATCTTTGTTGTTTGGATCAAGATGCCATGGATTCAAGAAATATCTTTGTTGGTTGGATCAAGACCTAAATATCTTTGTTGTTTGGATCAAGATACCATGGATTCAAGAAATATCTTTGTTGTTTGGATCAAGACCTGTTTAACTATTCCACATGGCTTCACAGCGTTTGTCACTACGAGAGACTTTGATCAGCGTGATGCCTTCAATCATTTTATTCATCAAATTTAATCATTCATTATTAGTTATTTATTTAAGAGAATTTATAGTGATTTTAAATAAATTATTTACTATTTCAAAAGTGCCATTTATTATATTATATTTATTATATATAATTTTTTTACATTTTTATTATATATTTTTGTAAGCTTAATAATTTTTGTCAGCATATTAGAATATAATGAAATTTAACAAATAATAACAAAATATTTTTCTATCTTACCTATGCAGTGGATGGATGAGGAGTGGGAAGCCTTCAACGATCTTTTAACAAAAAATCATCTAGGTGGATAGGCTCATTGCTAGAAAAGGCATTCAAGGATAGCTTGGTGGGAAATAGCAGTGTGACTTCTCTTTCAAACATCATTCTTCTTATAACATAGGAGTTGATCTATTTTTCTACAATACCCAATAATATCACCATTTTGAGATCTCCCGTCATTCCAAACTTTCACCATAATCACCCTTTGCAAAAATCTTCACCAACCTAGTTTCAGAGTCCTACTACATATCATAAAAAAGGCTATCCAAAGAAGCTATGGCTTTTCAAAATCTAATAGTAGACCCCACTCCAAAATTCTTGGTAAGCAACACCACTCCCAATAGAAGTAACCCTATAATCCTAAATCCTTCTTGAGTTGGTGTAAGAAGAAATTACTCCAACCCCATCAAATTCAGGGAAGTGCAATTCTGAGGGTAGTCTCAACGTATCTTTTGAAGAGAAATAAATTTTCCATCAAACTCAAGATCTCAGGCAAAAGGCACTCATCTGCAAAGTTTGGAAGTTCTCTCTAGAAAAAGAGGATTTACTAGATTGGTTTTTCAGCTCACGGAAAGAAGCGATTTAGGTTTTTTACATTGATAGAGGCCTAGGCTTTTTTGTGGTAATATTTGAATATAGTCTTTATAGGGACTCTATTCATAGAACAAAATATTGGTTCTTCAAAGGGATAGGGCTTCACACTATGAAATGGTACCCAAACTTTAAAGCAAACAAAGCCTTAGTTAAATTCAGTTCATTCTGGATTCACCTTCCTTCACTACTGTTGGAATTCTGAGAACTAACCTTGGTTGAAATCTTAGGAAACCAGATGGGCATTTTCCTCAAACATGACCTATGATTTTTCAGAGACCCATCTCTTTGAATCTAGCTTTTTGTTATCCTAGATACTTCAAAGGCTTTTCCCAACAAAATCTCATCATAATCCAAATTTGGGATTATGATTCAAGATATCCTTCTTAAAAATCTGCTATCAATGTGCTATAAATGTCTCCAAGATGTCCATTTATCATCCAAATGCCAACTCTTAGTTGGGAATATATCTACAAGTACAAATGAAAAGGGATATCAACTTATTCCTTGAGATAAATGAAGGCCCTAATACTTTTCCAAATGGGATTTTCTTCAATATAAGGGCTCCCCAAGGACATCCTATGATTCTCTTGTTCATCCCAAGTGAATGCCTTTGAAGAAGGCTAGACTTAAATGGATAGTTATTCAAAATATGGTCATTGATCTTTCTTTCCTTCAAAAGGATTTCTTGTTTGGTATATTAACTTTTGATATGAGGTTGGGTTAGCATGAGAAGCACTCTCTCTCGGTTAGAGAAGGTTATCCTAAGATCCTAAGTTCTCAACTGTTTTAGGCCCCTCTTTTGCCTTCAACCATCATCACTGCTCAAGTTAGGCCATATCCCCTTATATATGAGAATGATCTTTCTTTAAAACCACCTTAGACCTATTGCTCAGAGGTTTAGGATCTTCTTCCCCTAAATTTTGATGGGGTGGATGGATTGGATCAACACCACATATAGAAACACAAACACGTAAATTTAGAAACAAACACATAGAAAATTAAATACACTAAAATTGTAATGTATTGCAGCACCAAAACATAATTTTATTACTTGATACAAAACCATTACATGATGCCTCTATATATAGAGGTCTTTAAAAAATTCTAGAAACTTCTTGAAAACATCCTAGGCCATTCTAGATATTAGACTGACATACACAAAATAACAAGTATCAAATATTTTCTTCTATTTAACCTTATCGCTTGTTGATTCTAGAACATTCCATTCTTATCTAGTTTCTATTTAGAAATATATCAATTTCAATTTTATATTTTTTCATTTAATTAATTGCCTTTTTAGGTGGGAGAAATTACATATGCCAACATCTCCCCTTAATTTCGACCACCAATGCTGTGGTATTCAAGTTCCTTTGCTATTGACCAAGTATGGGGACTTTGCAAATCTTTTTTTACTTGATAACTTCAAACAATCTTCAACTGTTGTGACAATCCTCCAATCTTCAACTTCGTGGAAACTATCCATCTATGGATGTCTTGCTAAATAATACTTTCCTTTGAATTGACACATCTATTATTCCTTCTTTTTATAAATTAACCTTTCTTGGTTGCAATCAACATTCACATGTGAATTTTTACACATGAACAAATTTTTTATCATAACTATAATTTTCTGCCAACTCGATCCAAAGCTCCATCCACAATCCATTTGCATGCATCTTGTTTTAGAATCTTTCTTCCATTCTTTGTCCCAACACATCTTTTCAAAATGATTTTTTAAACCCCAAATTCTACATGGATGCAAATCCCAACACATATCTTTTCTGTGTCTTGCTCTATTACAATGACAACTTTGAATATATTGCATTCTTTGAACTGATTTGTATGAACATATATCATTTTGAATATCATTTTTAACTTTGACATATTCAATGCCTTTAAATTTTAGCCTCATTAGTGGCTCAATGGGCTCTCTGATTCCTTGCCCATTCATAACCCATTTTCTTCATTATCTTTAAACCAACACTTTTTTCAAAATAATTAATAGCATTTATAGAATCTAATACATTAACATCACATCTATCATGATTTTTAGACTCATTAACATGTTCATCCTTACAAACAATTTCAACAAAATTACATTCACCAAATGGCAAACTTAAATCATTTATACTACAAGAAACATCATGAACCAATGGCTTTGTCTTTAAACATTCATTCTCTTCTTTTAATTTTGTAATTTCTTTCATTTGCAAACTATTTGCTTATTCCAATCTCTTTAGTTTCTCTTCTAAAGTTTTAGTCGATTACACTCTTTGTTCTAATTCTTTATTTGTTTCTCCATCTCATCAAACAACTCTAACTTGTTGTCTAACTCTTCAATTTTCTCTTTATAATCACTAATTTCATTTAAAATTTTACATTTTTCTATTCCCATTTCTTTTTTAATTGTGAACAATTTTGTATTCACTTTCAATAATTCCTCTTCTAGATGATATATCTCGGAAATTAGATTTGCATTTTCTTTCAACACTGTTTTACTTAATTTTCCCATTGAATTAAATAATTTGAGCTCACCCGCTTCACTTGTTTTTTCTACAATGGTTTTCCTTATCGGTTAAATCTAGTCCCTCTTTGACAATAATTCTTTGCAAACAATGAATTCCTAATAATTTGACTCCTTTTGTTCAACAAGTACGACTGTACATCATTTCTAACAATTTCTTCATTCAAAAGGCTGTGATCTCAATTTTGCTTGGCTCTAATCTTTTTCACTTCCTTTCACCTAATCTCTGATATACTTCACACCCAAGATCTCCAACATTTTCTCTAATACGACTTTGATGAGGTAGATGGATTGGATCAACATCATATATAGAAACACAAACACATAAATTTAGAAATAAACACTCAAAAAATTAAATACATTGAAATTGTAATGTGTTGCAGCACCAAAACATAATTATATTACTTGATACAAAACCATTACATGATTCGTCTATATATAGTGGTCTTTAGAAAATTCTAGAAACTTTCTGAAAATATCCTAGGCCTTTCTAGATATTAGATTGACATGCACAAAATAACAAGTATCTAATATTTTCTTCAATTTAACCTTATCCCTTGTTGATCTTGTTGATTCTAGAACATTCCATTCTTATCTAGTTTCTATTTAGAAATATATCAGTTTCAATTTAATTAACTGCCTTTTAGGTGGGAAAAATTACACATGCCAACAAATTTACCAAGAAAAGATTTCAAAGATCTAGGTGTCAAACTTCTCTTAAAAGTTGTTATGAAAGAATACAAAAAATAGGTGCAAAACTAATGAATGAAAGCCCTCTTCTGACCCCTGATGGAAAATCATCTAGCAACATATGCCTTGGACATACCTACATATAACACCAAAGGTAGTTTTGATTTCGCCACTATGTTATCCCTTCATAAAACAAATCTGGTTCAAACACCTCTATCTCATTCCTCTCCTCTAAAAAAGGACAAAGGAAAGCGTCCAAAAACTAAAAAGATCAAAATCGAAATTGCATCAAGCATTCAGACTACTTTATATGAGAACCTTAAAATTAAAAAATCGAAAGAAGTAGCTCTATCTACAATCTTGGAAATTACTTCAAATTATAGGAGAGCTTGTCGCTCTCCAAAGAAAGTGTAAATTTTTTTTCGTAGAATGTTTAATGAAAGGCGCCTCACTAAATCGTAAATTGATTCCTTTGAGGCACACCTAATCTTATTTCAAAGAAACTAAACGTTTAGAGAAGCAA